>NW_022145604.1:32728710-33328710 GCF_000002235.5 Strongylocentrotus purpuratus | reverse complement strand
AGTCAATATTTATGATGTAGGATTTATGTCTGATGGTCGGTATGTCGTGCGAACTGAAAACAATGGCGTTACGCTGTACACACAGGATGATGAGAAGCTGGATCTAACGTTTGATACTCTGAGTAGAGATGAAGGGGGGACTAGAAGTCTCACTGTAGACAGTAATGATCTGATCTATGTCGGCTACAGCAAAGCCAAGAAGATCCATGTGTTCTCGCCAGCAGGTGGGAAGGCGATCAGGGAGATACCATGCGATGGGGATGTTCCTCAGCAGATCACTAGTTATAATGACGTATTCATCATTAGATATGGTGGTAGAGTAAAACTGATGGACAAAGGTGGCAATGAAAAATACAAGGCAGGGAAACGGGGACTAAATGCGCACGTTGCTGTTACTCAGAATAATTCAATCCTAATCGCTTGGGTCAAGCATGCTGATGGGTTGGTTAGTATCGATGAGTACACAAGCGAGCTGCAACACGTCCAGACTCTTATCTCCGATCACAAGATTGAGAAGCCTCAGAGAAATTGGTACTTTCTGCGCCAGTTCCGATCAGGGAAGATTGGTTTCTGTACTCCTAATAGACTGTATATATTTGAACTAACCATCACACCAGTCCATGAATGATAACATACAAGTATCAGACGACTTAACAATTATGAAATGATTGGAAATTGAATTATTTTCTTCCAACGTGGTGAATTGTATTAAAGCAAATTCTCTTGAAATACATAGTGCACAATATAATGAGTGAATATTTAATTTAATTCGAAAGGTATGATTTTATTCCCTCAGAATCGTGGTTCTATCCACATTTTCTTTAATTCGTGTTGTTTAACGTAACAGAAATATAAGATGATCCCTTCCGATTCATAGATTAGGCGCAACAAATTTTCATTCTATTACAGAAGAATAGGTGAGTGTGTATGGGAAGACCCTCTGTCGCCTAAAAAAGAGCAAAAAAACGTTATCTGTAATTTAATCATGACGTCAAAAAGCATTTGTATTGCATTTATTTATACTCATCAATATTCATGGGTAAAAACACAGAATAGATTACACATAATGTCATATATGTGTATTACGTATACCGTATATTTTACCTACATTATGTTTAATGCTAAATATATTACTCATTGCGGATATAGTATCGAAACTAATATCGCTAGTGATATTCGTTTGTCTCGCAATGTGGTCAATAAGGAATCTAAAAGTTCACGACGTTTCGTATGCTACTGCGATACTTCGTCAGGTGATAAAAACTATTGTAAGCAAGGGTCTTTTATACTTTACGGGAGGACCGGCGGAGCGGTCTATAATTGGTTCGGCCGCTGGTTCGGCTGATGCACCAGGCCTATTGGCCGACGCATACGGTACTCAACCAATCAACGGGCCGCTAAAGTATAAAAGACCCTTGCTTACAATAGTTTTTATCACCTGACGAAGTATCGCAGTAGCATACGAAACGTCGTGAACTTTTAGATTCCTTATTGACCACATTGCGAGACAAACGAATATCACTAGCGATATTATTTTCGATACATTATGTTTGTTTATATATGTATATACTGAACGTTACACATGCATTATATAAAAATAATAAAATAGCATAATTAAATATATTCAAAGTGTATAACACAAGTACTGTATTTCATAAATCATGTAAAAGTACACACATATATAATGAATCAAATGCATGAATCTACATGTATTTAGTTGTTCTTTGTTTGTGGACTTTAGATTTTGTTCGCTATTTGCTTCTCTTAATATTATTGTTTGTTAATTGTGTATTTTGTATATGTCTGAACATGTATGTATACTTTGTTTTTATGAACCACATGTGGAAATAAAACTTGAACTTGAACTTGAACTTGAACTTGAACTTGAAAACAAAAAGATATTGTATAAACTTGAAAGATATCGAAGGTGGAATCGTTATATACCATTTACTTAGGATAATTTAATATGCTTGAATGTTTAATTCAAAAGAGTAATTCTAGAAACACCAAATGATCTGTAATTGCAATTTACAATGTAATACACAATTGCGTAGTATACATGCTTGAATTCTTCTGTTGAAAATGGCAATGTTTAAAGAAAAACTTTCTGTTTTTATTATGGCATATTTATTTCTTAATTTCACTTTAAATTTGTATAGAAGCTTACGTTGAACCCAAATATTAGTAGAGTTGTGGACGCGGATTTGATTATTTTTATCTGAATATACTTCGTAATTAGACCTTTGATATGATATTATTAGAGAATATGCTATAAAATGATAATGAGAAATGAAGCCGTTGGCATGATTGGCTAAAGATATGGTAACTAAAAAATCTGTCTTTATTTAGGAGAAAATTAAGGTACTTGTAACTGTATAACTGAAATTGCATTGCATTGCATTGAGATGCTGTGAATGGTCATACTTGTAAATATTCCTAATTATCCTTGTTTTGTTAGTTTGTTTCTTTGTTTATTTCTTTTCTTCTTTCTGCCCTTTTAATGTGCTAGAATTATATTCTAAATTAAGCAAGTCTGCAAGAAGCCAGCCCTCAACAGGTCTTTGGCCTCTGTAGGCTCCTCCACTCTGAATCTGGTTATTTTGATTCGTTTTCTCACCTATCAGCTTAAGCACCCGTAAGAGTAAATGTACATACATGTGTATAATTATTTTTTTTTTTTTTTTTTTTGATAACTGGTTTATTAATGAAAAAACATCATTGCGGCATAGCCGAATTGCGATGATTTTACAAATATTCCTTTTTAAAAATGACATAAATACATTTGTACAAACGTTTAAAATACATTTGGATATATAGATTCAAAAACATATTGCATATATTCAGACTGTTTCAAAAATTGATATTATTGTTATTATGATAATACTGTGGAGTAGTAGGATATAAGTTTAGAGTTTAAATTTTAATAGATAAATACGGCAAAGAAAGTTAAGTAAAAAAAAAAAAAAAAAAAGGTGTAGGAAGAAGATGAAGAAGAAGGGGAAAAGGGAACAGGAGAAAAAGAAGGAGGAGAACAAGAATAAAAATAGGAGAATAAGAAAAGGGGAAGAAGAATAAGAAAGGAAAGTAAAGAAAAAGAAACAAGAACAACATATTGCCTGGATATTGGTTAACCTCCCTCCACAGAAAATAACAGTGTATCTATTACTCATCCCACCCCCCCCCCCCATGTGCACACACATGCATGCACAAATGTATATAATTTGTATTTCCAACTATATGCGTGTATTGTTGTTGTCTGTTTGTTATAAGTGGAAATATACTTGAAGCTGTAAATTAAAATATGTATATAACTATGGAGGAATGTTTGATGAAAAGAGTAGTAATAAGAATTAGTAATTCAAGCTGATAATAGCTAGTTGCTTTGTTTGAATTTTAACAGTCATGTAAAAAGATGAAGCTATATAATCATTACAATTTAAGTTTACTACATGTATAGCTGGAGACCATCACGTGATGACCTTGTAAGCACGTACTCCATCGTCTTTCATATAGTAGGCTTATACACAAAGTGAAATAGAAAATACTTGTTTTCTATTCTTGTTTGTATACATGTAGGCTACATCTATATTGGTAAGGTACTATCCCCGTATTATCATTTCGTTTTGTAAGTTAAGTTCTTTGAGAAATGACATGTTTATAGTGTTATAGAGAAATTATAGGATTATACGTTAATGGTAAGGATACTTTGTTTTGGTTATCCAATGGAAAATATTATTTGCGACATTTAAACAGTTTAAGTTCTGTATATTATGTTGAAAAATCTCAAAGTAAATCATAATTGAGAAAAGCCAAAGAAGAGCACCCTTGTACGTCATCGGGTAATCCCGAACTCCGAAAGTTTACAAATTTATTTGAAGATTACGTCATCGGGTAATCCCAAACTCCGAAAGTTTACAAAGTTATTTGAAGATTACGTCATCGGGTAATCCTAAACTCCGAAAGCTTACAAAGTTATTTGAAGATTACGTCATCGGGTAATCCCGAACTCCGAAAGTTTACAAAGTTATTTGAAGATTACGTCATCGGGTAATCCCGAACTCCGAAAGCTTACAAAGTTATTTGAAGAAAAGGGATCATCCTAAGCTCTAGGAAAACTCAATAACTATGCGTTTTTTATGTTCTTTTAGATAAAGTTGAGTTCTAGTCAAAATAGTACATGGTCTTTAACAGGAAACAAATATTTCACATGTGACATCAATATTATATTAAACAAAACATATTTGTAACAAAAACTTGAAAAATCACGGGAAGGAAACATGTAAACAATGTGAAACACTGTGAAAGATTGTCATGATAGAAAAACCTTCGACTAACCTACTACAACTTGCTGAAGATCACGTGCACTATCAAGGGAATATTGGCCTACAAACGACATTGTGACCCAAACTCATCAGCTATAAAATTGTATAATTAGTATTTTAACTCTTGTCTCTTTTCAGGAGATAATCCTACTTTGATATTTTCCCAAATTGACATACGAAGAATGAGGAAACTCCAAAACTATTTTTCGTTTTTACCAGGACTCAGTTTTCTCTTTAACATTCTTTATTGGACGATGTATACTGTTTCGTAATATAAAGAACAGACCAAGGAATGTATATGGGAATATAAAGACAAATGTATTACAACTATAACCTAAAATGATCTGTATGTGTATGAACGGGTCATTGGGACAAACTTATCTGACAGGTTCAGTGATCATCTTTATAAATGTATTGCGAGCTGACCCGTTTGAAATAAATGTCGTACATGAGTTATATCTATGTAGAGGGTACTAGGATGACATGAAAAATGCATCAATGTAGAGGGTATCATTATTTAAACTATAATAACAAATGTTTACTTTTTTCTATAACATGTGTATGTATCAGTCTATATTTTGAGGCAAAAATAAATCATTTTATTTGAAAAATGGTGAATCACAAGCAAAAATTGTGTCTCTCTTAATGTAAGAATATTGATATAATATTAAGGAGCTGCTGCTGTCGATGTAATACCAAAGCTCCTCCTAGCTCCTTGAAAATACTCATTTGTTGCTAAAGTTCATTTTACAAATGATAGAATGTACAACAATTAACTGCCAGTCATTCTGGTAATGGCGGTGAATGATGTTGATGATTTGTTTTTCTTGCTGTTTTCTGTATATTATTTTGGTTGTTGTTTGTTTGTTGTTTGGTTTTAGTTTTAAAATTTGATTTTTGAAACAGTAACCAATGAGGAGAGCTCTTACACAAAATACAGAAGTAAATACTTTGTTTCAGCAAACCACATGCATTATTTATGGTGCGATGTTACGTTAATGACAATCAAATGAATGAAAATAATAAATAGTGGTAATGACAGTGGTGACGTTGATGTTGACGATGATGATAATGATGTAGTATGATTGATTGCCTATAGTTCTGATGTAAACGAAGTCGAATGATGATGATGACGAAGATGATGACAATGATGAAGATGATCACGATAATGATAATGATGATGATGACGATGATGATGAAATAGATGATGATTATTATAACGATAACAATATTGATAGTGATGACGATAGTTATACCATGACAGAGTTTTATTTAATATATTAATGACGTAGATAAAGATATTGGTGATAAAATATATGATGATAGTCCTGACATTAACGATGGGCATGATGATGGTGAAGATGATGACGATGATGATGATGATGATGATGATGATGATGAAAATGATAGAAACATTGATAATGATAATAACAGTGATACCGTGACAAGGTTTCTTTTCATAATGATGACGTTTATGACAAGGTCAGGGATAAAAATAGATGATGATAGTTAAGATATGGCCGATTGGCGTGATGATGATGTTGACGGTGTTGGTAGTAATAATGAATAATGAATGCAATGATGATGATGATGATGTTTATGAAAATATGTTGATAATTACAATACAATTTATTAGAATTATGATGATGACGATAATGACGTCATCGTCATCATCACTACTATCATCAGCAACATCATCATCATCATCATCTACAATCTTATCATCATTGTTATCACTGTTATTTTTCAAATTTCACATCATCATCAATGTCACAATTTAATAGGTACACGGCAGACCCGCATCTCAGACTTACTTACACGTCATGTTGACATTTTGTTTTAGATGGCGCTCTTTAAAAAAGTTGTATAATGCGTTTAGATCTATTTTGGCAAATCAAAGCTATTATGTCCTGTACGTAACCCACGAAAATATATCATATCGATTACTCTACTTGAACTTAGATCCAAAACATTATCAACTTCATTGACACTTCTATTTGCATTAATTCATTTTCCTGTTCATGATTCCATAATTCCATAATTCCATATTTTGTAATTTTGTTTAGGGGGACGGGGGTGGCCTAGGTGGCGGGGCAGGCGGGGGACTGCAATGAGTGAACAAAGCAGACGAATAGGTCAAGAATATTATTTAAGGGAGCAACAGAAATAGAAGGAACATATTTCTCCTTAGGAAGGGCATTTATTTTATTGCCGGGGTAGTACTTCATTTGCTAAGATAGAAGGGCGATTTTTTTGGAGGGGCATTTTTGTTGGTCCCAGATCCATTTATACACAGAATTTGGCCAACTTGGTTTCACTTGGTCACAACATGGCGTATATTTCTTGTACTGTGTTTGCCCAACAAAGCAGTATTCGCTATATGTTGCCTAACTTAAACTAGGTTGATCACACTCTCCTAATCAATGGCTCTTATAGGTCCTGTTGTGGGACACCCTCTCCCAACCCCACCCCTTCATCATCTCGGTTTCTCCCTCGCTCACAAATCAATAGGTCATAAGGTTATTTCCTGCCAAACAGGAGGATGGTAAGTGTATGATCATCAAAGCCACATTTTCTAAGGACATATTCTCAGGAAGTGTACAAATGTTATTACATTTCCGGCTCTTAACCTTTGACTCGAGCTCGAGTCGAATAAAAATGCACACGTAGACTACCTACTATGTAGGCTACCACATAATATGAATTAGTCTATGATACTTTTCGATTGGAATATAGCCCACTGTCTAACATTAAATGTATGTAGTGAAAACAACAACTGACTTTCTGAAAAGAGGTAAAGCATCGAACTGATAAATTACATGTAGTTGTGCAATTGTATAAACGGCAGTGCAGTCTTATACAGCTGCCTGCTAGCCCATCAGCTACAGTAACGGCCACACACACGGAGAGTCCCAAAATTCCCCGGGCTTGCTGATAGCGGAGGTTGACCAAGAATTCGGTTTGCTCAATTAAAATTAGTAACTTGAAGTCGTTGACAAGTACACACCAATACCGAATGGAAATAGAGCAAATATTTCAATAAAAATGTTTGCCTGAAGTTCTTACACAAACAGACATTTTCTACCATTTTTGACATATTTCTTGTATATTCTTGAACACTGAAGTTTATTTTGTTTTATATCGAGAAAAGACAGCGATTATTTTCATGTTATGATTTCCTTAAGGCAAACTACTTTTATTCAGTGGGAATACTTACTGCTAGGGAAATGGTTGTTATTGTAAAAAGACCCTTCAAACTACTGAGCCATCATAAACTTGTGTGAAAACTTCGCAAATTTTATATAGAAATCAAGCATTCATTGAACAATTACACTTTGTCAATAACGAAAAATGACGAGCCCACATTCCTGACATGATCCCTATTCAAATGCTCAACAATAGAACAAGCCTTTTATGGTTATGAAGAAAGCAGGTTGTGAAATGATTTTAAGCCATGACCATGAGAAGATCGTGCAGCGTACAGTGGAGCTTGAGTTGCGATTCTCCTACAATTGTTCTGACATTCTACGATGTTCCTCAGATTTTAAAGCTATTGGTAAGTTTTTTTCCTATGACGATATATAAACCTCCCACAATAAGTAATGTAAAAAAACGTTTTAAAGGCACACTGTCCTAATTGTAGCTACTTGCTCCCTCTATATAGAAAACTTCCCAAATCGGTGCCTGTTGGTCCCCCATGATCCTCTTTTTCTTATGTTAAATGATAGCTGAGTTAATGAGATAGCCACCTGTCACAGTGACCTCGATGGCTCACTGGGTGGTCTAATCCCTTCTAGCTGAAGTAGTAAAGCCTCCCTTTAAAATGGGCTGAATTCAAATTCATCTTCATTTCTATATAATTTGAATGAGAAACATATGAGAATGATGTGTAAACAAAATAGACTGTCAGAGTTTTATCAAAATCTTCTTTGTGCATGGTCAGAATGTAATATCGAGGTTTCGTTGAGGTTAACAGAAATATTAGAGGAGATATTATGGCAAAAACATTCATATTAATTTTTAAATTCTACATTATTGTTTTCAAAGTGGCACGTAGCTGGAATTCGTAAAGTAAAGCACGTGCTTAAAAATGGTAGTTAGAAAGATTTGATTCTGTTAAATAGTAAAGTTGGTATTCATCAATTATTATTTGAGTTCGAATACACTTCCAATGCTATTGGTCAAATAAATTATGCATTCGAAAGAATTTTCAATTATTATAGGTAGTAAACAAAACAAATCAAATCTAATAGAAGTAGCTACAGGAGATTTTGTTGGTATTTACTAGTTTGAAGACGAAACATTACTATCTCTCCCTCCTGAGACAAAAAACTTCAGAAACCAATTGTTACACGTTACTAGAAAATTACTTGAATTTACCTTTTTCTTTTAATGTGCAGAAAGTATTCAATTTTAAACGTCAACAAATATTAAATACTAGGTTAAAGCAAGTTACTTTTTAAGTATTGCACAATATATTTCCATAAAAACATAATCTATGCAGATGGCGTGTAATGGACAATAACCAGTGTGAAAATACAGAAACAGCTTTTCATGTCTTGTTAAAATGTAATACGTTTCGACTTTGGGGGAAAATTATTGAAAACTTATTTTATAATTACTTTCATGAGCAAATAAATATGAATGAAAAAGCATTAATTATAAGTTATCTTTCTGAAGGAAAAGTAAACTTTGTGATAGATTTCATGTTAATTTTAGGCTAATACATAATATAAATAATTTATATCCAACTTTGGTATGATGGTAGAGAGTACAAAAGTAAAAGTCTGCTTATTAATTTCAAATTAAAACTACGATGTTATATATCCAATAAGCAAATTTTTGTATTGATGAAATACAAAGAAATTATTCAAAAAGTATTCATTTGATTACTCATGTTCAAATGTAAATTGATGTAAATATAAAAGAAATGTGAAATATGTGAAATAAAACCCCTCGGTAAGACGACGAGAGGAAATAAACACGTATCTGTTTGCTGGTGCGAGAGATGTGTATTGCTAATTGTAAATCATGTATTGTCCCATGTACCTTCTACGACGTAGGTCATGAGTGTACATAAATTTGTGCGAGCGCATGGAGACGAGCTGATGTTTATTCTGAGGCTTCATTGTTGGTGCATTGTCGTTGCACCCGTAGAATCTCCGAGAGAATAGGGGATATTTCTTGATACGGTTTGCTGTGTGCAGACTTGAACACACATTAATGGTATTTCTACCAAGTCTAGTTTCAGCGAATCATGTATGGCCTTCTGCACATGGAAACTGACGGCCTTCTCATTATAAATATTCGTGCCCCCCCCCCCTCCAGTTATTGTACAGATCCTAACAATATGAACATGACTGATAAAGAAAGCGGACAAAATATACAGTTCCTCAGGTAGACAAAGGAACATCCCTTTACTGCTATTATGTAAAAATGTGTAGAACAGGTGTACATGCATATTCACCTTTTTACATAATAGCAGTGAAGGGATGTTCCTTTGTTTACCTAAGGAACTGTATATTTTGTCCGCTTTCTTTGTCCGTTGTGTTCATAGTGTAAATGCTCTATCTGACTGATTCCATTGAAATTGTGACGACATTAGAAGTTAAATTATTATTCAACCCACTGAGAGACAGACAGCTGGCTTCATACAATTGGTTCATTCCTTCCATACAGGATTGGTATTACTCAAACCAGGAACTAACTTGTTCATTATTTCACAGTGAGACTTCTATCAACAACGACACGATTTGTATCTTCAGCTTCTTGAAATCGACGTTTTCAGCTTTGTTTGAACCCTTTTGGGACACTTGGCTTCAATTAGAAGGCTTTCAAAGAGATTTGGTAAGATTGTTCTTCACATTTAATATAGTCCATGAATAAATGTTGCCCAATGATCAACATTGTAGTGTAAGCATTATAAAACGTCTGCCTTTGTATCATAACTATATGTGTATAATTATTTATATATATATATACAGTTAAACCTATCTACAGCGACCGCCCAAGAGAAACACAAAAAGTGGTCTTTTCAGACAGGTTCCTTTAGTACATGTTTCAATTAGAAACCATTTTTAAGGGAAACAAAAAATGTGCTTGGTGTAGACAAGTGGTCTCTGTAGACAGGTGGTCACTAAAGCAGGTTTGTACTTTTCAGTTCACCAAAAATATTCTATATAAGGATACAATAAATCTTTTGCATAATTGATGCATTTACAAAACATACCAAAAGCTTGAAACGCGTCTATGAAGAACATGTATAATAAAGAGAATAAAAACTTAAATTGGTAGTAAACAATTCCATTGTCTATGGTGATAATAACTTGCCTTTTCGATTTGCAATATATTTTCCTTTTTCATACAAAGTATAGCATCCTTTTAAAAAAATCAATGCTTGGCTTGTGTTTCTTGTTCATGCACAGGTCAATACAACGTTTTGCTATTAGAAAAACATGATTATTATTATACTTTGTGAGTGCTTTCAAACATTTCATACGATTACTGTTCATATATCCAGAAAATATAAGTAAAAATTGGACAGCAAACGTTTGGTTTTATTCCAAAACGTCTGAATATAGCTACATTGCCATTTTGCTTCTTTTTTTTAAGTTTCTGATTTTGTTTAAGCCAACAAACGTTCTGGAGAAGGCTTTTCATGCATTTTTGCAAAGCTTGTAATTAAAAAACAGAATATTATGCAAGACTTTAAACTTGAACCCTCGTGTTATTGTATCGATAGTTGTATTGATTATAATTTTTCGTACTTTTTAGAATTCAGTACCACTAAAATCATACATATTTTCTAAACGAAAATAGCTTAGAGATTGCTTTCTCGTCATTTCAACAAAGTTTACATAAAAATGTTTACTTTTATTTGTCATCACTATAATAATAATAATAATAATAATAATATGTCTTGTTTACCCAGGGTAGCCTCATAAGTATTCAGTAATTTCCTCTATTTCATCTTTGTAAACCTGACTACGTTTTTGATTCACGGCCATTATATATGCATGAAGCTACTCCTTGTATTAATAAATAGTAATTCCCAGTGATGTTAAATTGATTTTTCACCGGAGTGTTGGCTCAGTCAGTAGAGCATCCGCCCGCCTCACAACCGGGAGGTCGTGGGTTCGAATCCCGGCCGCGTCATACCAAAAGACGTTACAAGATGGGAGTTGTTGCTACCTTGTTTGGCGTTCAACAATAAGGGATAGAGCAACGTCGATCTGGCGCTGCTCACTGGCTGCCGGGCTCACGATCAATTGGGCAAAAAGAATTTCCGTTTCGGTTTAATAAAATTTGGAGTGGACTATTAGGCTATTATATTATTATTATTATTATTATTATCAAGTTGTATCTTTTCATTGCACCATTTCATAACTTAATATAATGTCTCGTTACAATTCCTTTTACGAACAAATGTTTACACAAAAAACATTTTATTGTCAACCTGTGTCTCAAAAAATTTCCATATTATCTTATAAGCATAACATTCATCCTCTACAGAAGAGCGTAGCCATGACCGATTTCCAACAATAGAGGCATAGAATGGAGGTAGATGTACGCTTAACAGATCAGTATCAAAGTTGCATTTAAGAAGAAAAGCACCACCATAATGTCTGTGTATAATAGTTAAAAGCATTGAACGAACTTTGATTGCTTCCACTATTCATTCTTAAAATCCAAGTTAACTGCTAGTCCACCGACATTACGGATTTTATATCTACTATTTTGAGACATCCTTTCTTAAATATGTGTATACTAACATCTTGTCTAACTATGTCCTTCCCTTTCCATAGAAAAGCGTAAAATAAGTTTCAATCCTTTTACAACGCACTGGGTAAAAGAATTAATGAGAATACGTAAATGACTTAGATATACCAAAAGAATTAATGATATGTAGTTTACCAAATAATGTAAAATTGCATTATGTCTATACATGTAGTTCTCGCCTAAGTGATAGGAGTAAATCCTTCATTTTTTGTACCTGATAATCCTTAGAATTGTACCCAACTTCTGTTCCTAAGAATCTGATAGTATCGACGAGGCGGATAGCTTCAATAATCCGAGGAACTCGATGCTTTAAAGTCTTCAATATTTTTGTTTTTTCTGTTTTAAATGCCAGATTAAAATATTTACCAAATTGCTTTAGCACTTCAACTGAATTATAATCTTTTTAAAATGCACAAAAATCATTTGCATGCAATGATAGTTTTGATTTAATTGAGCCAAAATTAATACCTCTATTTTCTTTCATATTTCTTAAACTAGAAGCTAACATTTAAATTGCGATGGTGGTCTCCTGCGTTCTAAATAACCTCTCTAATTTATTTGAAAATATTTACTATATATTTCTTATCTTATTTGTATGCTTCGTACATGTTTATCGTATGATATAATTGCATATGATTTTTTTTCTATTTAATTATTTTTAATCACGGAAGAGGTTTACGGTACACCATGTGTAAAGTCCTCGAGGGACTGAGGAAAGTGGATAGAAAATAGAAGTGAGATGGAAAGGCGAGAAAGTGGAGGTTGGAAGGAAGAGTATCTTTCGGAAGTGAGTATAGTCCTGAAAAGGACTGTAAACCAGAAAGTTGTAGGAGGGATGAGAGGTTTGAGTAGAAGACTGGATTGAGTTGGAGAGTTGAGTAGGCGAGTAGAGTTGCAGAGCAGGAGCAGGAGAGTAGACTCGACGTTTCGGACAGGTTGACTGTCCGTCACTCCTTCACTCCTGAAGACGGACAGTCAACCTGTCCGAAACGTCGAGTCTACTCTCCTGCTCCTGCTCTGCAACTCTACTCGCCTACTCAACTCTCCAACTCAATCCAGTCTTCTACTCAAACCTCTCATCCCTCCTACAACTTTCTGGTTTACAGTCCTTTTCAGGACTATACTCACTTCCGAAAGATACTCTTCCTTCCAACCTCCACTTTCTCGCCTTTCCATCTCACTTCTATTTTCTATCCACTTTCCTCAGTCCCTCGAGGACTTTACACATGGTGTACCGTAAACCTCTTCCGTGATTATTCATACCACCATGCAAACTTTCAAACATCATCTTAATTATTTTTGTAAACATTTTATTCATTGTATTTGTTATTATTCGAATTTGTGTACTTTAAATTTGAATTTGTATATTTTTGAACGCAGAAATAAAACCAATCAAACGAACAAACAAACAATAGGAAAAGGGTACGGGGATAAAGGGACTCTTTTTCTTCCTCTCCTGGAGATGGGGGAAATACCTGGTTGAAGTGCCATTATTGAGTACACGTCCTTCAGTGTTCCAATAGAGTGTTTGAACATGGACCTACTACTTGTGTGGCCATGGTTTGAACAAATTTAATAAATGTTAGACCTAAGCAGACAGACTCCAGTGCTTTACAAATATATTCATGTTCTATTTAATCGAAAGCTTTTCTCAAAACCAATTTAATAAATGTTAGACCTAAGCATACAGACTTTAGTGCTTTACAAATATATTCATGTTCTATTAAATCGAAGGCTTTTCTCAAAATAAATTCATCTGATACAATAAAACTATTCTTGTTTTCATTAGTACTTAAATAATAAAAAACATCCTGTACATTCTAACAGCGAGTCGGAAGTACTTTTGAGCAGAATTTCACATCGACATTCATCAATGAGATTTGTCGGCAATTATCTTAAAAAAACATCCTTGTCGGGTTTCAAAATAAATATGATAACACTTTGTTTTTTACTAGCAGACAGTTGAGATTTTAATAAAGAATAATTTAGGGCCGATGGTAAGGGGTCAGATACAATGTCCCAGAATCTGACATAGAATGCCTTTGTGTGGCCATAACTTTCTGGTGATTTACCTGTTGACATTTCATTAACCGCTGCCTGGCAGTCTGCTACTGTTAACTGGCCTTCACAAATCACCCGAGATTCTTCTCTCAAGCGATTAATTTTGTTATCTAAACAATGGCTAGCATTTGTGTCATTCAGTTCAACATGTGTTTTTTCAGTAAAACGACAGACAAAAACATGACTATGGATGAGTGTCCATTTTACTATTCTTGTCTACCTTTTATTCTAGATCCAACATATTGACAGCCAAGAAGATTTTTTTAGGTGGACAACGTGGATACGAGTTTAACGGACTCATGTAAGTTCCTGTTAGATTGTGGTGTTTGATATAATCATGACCAAAGGGCAATAATCGCAGTACATATTCATTAATTTTTCGGTTCGACGAACAGCGTTCTATTCAATTTCGTTGACTACTGCCGCACACGGTCCAATTTTAAAGGGACACACCTTATTTTAATTTGGTCTTCCCTTTAAATTTCCTTTGTGTGGTCACACTGCTTAAGCACCTGGGAATATGATTACACTATTCCACATGTACTTTATATAGTTATCATCAATTATACTTCATTTTATTTGCATCATTTAGTTTGTGTTTTTTTAGCAGATGTTTCTGCATTTACTGATAAATCAAATATAAAACATTCAAATAACAGTAATAGTATATAATATATTTGATTTACATAAAGAGTGACAACTAAAATACACACAACAAAAAATGCATATATATATATATAATTGAAAACTTGAAAGTATCGAGGTAATTAAAATAATCAAGATAACTGCAGAGGCCCAACTATCATAAGCAATAATGCTTGAGTCGATAGCAGCCGAGAAGCGCGCAGCCGGGAGGGAGAGTGGGGGGGGGGGTAACATGGTGCTATTATAGGAGTATGTCGCAGAATAGAGTGTCATGTATAACAAAATTGTTCAGAAAGCTTCTAAATAAAAATTCGAAAGAAAGTAAAGAAAGAAACTAAATTGCAAGTAAATTTCGTTAATCTGATCCAATCCAACCCACATAGTAATTTGCAGTTACAAGGCGCTCCAGATTTTAATCCAGAACGGATTTGTTTAGGGTCCCTTACACTCTAAAAACTGAAATGTTAAATCACCATTTAAAAGGGCCGAGGATTGACCAATCTTTCAAAATTGTAGATTAACACTTTGAAGATGCTGGATCCAACACTATAAAGGTTAAAATCTAGCAGGTTAAAAGAAACAATCTGACATTTTGAAAGAGTGGTCACTCCTCGGCCCTTTTAAATTGACATTTAACATTTCAGTTTTAGAGTGTACACAATGATAAAGAACTTCAAAATAACAATTCAATCCATTCTCTAGCAAAAGTTTCCGAACCAGTCCATATTAAATTATGACTAAAATATATTATTCGGGTGATGTGCCAAATTTCGGTTAAAAATTACGCTGCATAGCTGTTATTCATTTTGATTCATGTTTTTAATGCTGGTTGGAAGCAAGTTTCCATGATAACAGAATTATTATAATTTGTAAATAATCTACTATTAATTATCGATGATTCTAAAATGAAACCATAGCAAAGATTTGACACTGAGATCGGTAAAACATTTTTCTGTTCGACTCCCCCCGCCCATTCCCCTCTCTTTATCTCTGTCTATCCCGCTCTCCCAGGTGACGCCACATACTTTATGATGATAATCATACATATAATTGTTCTCGACTATCACATCATATTGATTCGACTGGTCATTTTTGAAGGTTTCGTGGTATAGTGGTTCATTAATCACTTTACTTAATACAAGGGTTGATGGTTCGAATACCAGCCGGCATTAACTTCCTTTGGCAACACGTTAATCCATATTTACCACCCTCTACGCAGGTGTGAATGGGTAACTAACATTGGTCGGGTAATAATAATTCGAGGGCCTGCAAGAAGAACAATTTTATCCCTGATGTGGTATCCTGGTTATATAAGGCCAAAGTATTAATTTGTATCATTTTGTATTCATTTTCAATTTTAGGGCCAAAAAAAAAATTGTGTGAGGAGTAGGATCAGACAAAATGAGATCATCTTCAGTCCTCTTCAGAATGCCTCCTGGCCTGTTCTTGATCCGCAGCAGATAGCATGTGGTGGTCGACGGCAGGAAGGAGAATATACCCGACTGTAAACACTCATCTCATTACACTAAGTTACTTTAGTTAATTATAGCCCTAACTATAAGAACATAATGTCATAATGTTATATACTGTTGCTTAGTGACTAAAACGAATTATTTAAGCCAGGTTTATGTTATCATTAACATGACTAAAGGTGGTTTATAACAACTAAATATGTTTATTCAACCTTAATAAAACCGTTGCCTACTGGAAGTGATGATATCTGTCTTAAACCTATGGAAGATATGAATATTCTCTAGTCATAGAGTTAAAATTTTCCATTGATATACTACTGATGTTTGCATTATTTATCATATCAGTGCATATTGAGATAGGAGAATCACAATGTCGGAATTTGAACGCAAAGTTTCACGCAATTTGCAGTGCCCTGTTTGTTTAGAGCTGCTCTGTGACCCGAAGCAGTTATCATGTACACATACTTTCTGTAAGAAATGCCTTAACGACATTCTTAAAAGCTCTTCAAAAAATTATCTAACATGTCCCATCTGTCGAAGCGTAACATCTGTAAAAGGTGGCGATGTCTTAAATCTCAATACTAATGTTCCTCTTAAGTCTCTCGTGGATGATGTGAGAAATAGCCAGCAAGTCTGTGAAACGTGCGACCAAAACTCGAGAGCTGTACATTTATGTTGTGAGTGTGGTAAGAACATGTGTAACACATGCCTTGAGAATCATAACAAATGGCAGCCTCATGTCAAACATAGAGTTGTGAGAGTAGAAGACGTCAGAGAGGGAAGGGTGGTCCTCGAAAAAGAGGTTTACTGCCAGGAACACATAGCAGAAAAGCAAAAACACATCTGTACTGATGTGTGTATCACTTGTAAGAAGTTCATCTGCTTGAGATGTCGAATGTTGAACCATGACAAGAAAGGACACATTGTTCAAGATGCTGAGGAATACAATGCTTCTACCAAGACACAAATTGAATCTCTACAAGCCCAGGGTAAGACGAAAGCTACAACAATCAAGAATCACGTGACCTGCATCAAGAATCAGAAAAAGCGTGTCACTGATCACATTGCCGGCAAAAGGGTTGAAATCGAGAGGAAGTATCAAGAATCACTCAAGAAATTAAACGAGAGAAAAGCAGCATTAGACCAGCAGTTGGATACTCAGGAAGTGATATTGTGTAAAAGATTGGATGAGATGAAGGATGTTGATGAGAGGTTGATTACGAGTATTGAGAGTGCAAGCGCGTTAGCGGGTAATAGCATGAAGGCTCCATTAGGAGGTGACATCATTTTTATTCGTGATACATTGTCTGGTGAGCTGAAGAATGTACTAGACAGGGATGATCCAGAGAAGAAGATGGCTACGAATGTAGCTGACCGTGCAGAGCAACTGATATTCACACCTATCAATCAAGGTGAACAGTTGAACATCGGTGAGGTGAGGTTCATGAAATGTGAGTTGGAATGTGATGTAGAACTCTTTAAGAAAGGCCACATGAATGGCATGGCTGCTACACCCGATGGTAGGATGGCAGTAGGATACTACACAGGAGGCATCGATATCTTCTCTGCTGATGGTCAGCTGCAGAAAACAGTCCTCAAGGATGTCAGTATCCGTGAAGTAGGATACCTGTCTGATGGTCGACATGTCGTTCTTAATGGCAGAGATAACATCACACTGTACACACAGGAGTATGTGAAGCTGGATCTAACATTTGATACTCTAAGTAAAGATAAAGGTGGGACCCGTAGTCTCACTGTAAACAGTAATAATCTGATCTATGTTGGGTACTGGAAAGCCAAGAAGATCCAAGTGTTCTCACCAACAGGTGGGAAGGCGATCAGGGAGATACCATACGATGGGTACATACCTCATCAGATTACCAGTTATAATGACGTATTAATCATCAGATATGGTAATACAGCAATGATAATTGACAAAGATGGCAATGTGAAACACAAGGTAGAGAAATCGGGACTAACGGCATACGCTGCTGTAACTCAGAATAATTCAATCCTGATCGCTTGGGTCAAGCATGATGATGGGTTGGTTAGTATAGATGAGTACACCAGCGAGCTCAAACACGTCCAGACTCTCATCTCTGATCACAAGATTGAGAAGCCTAAGACAAACTGGTACTATCTCCGCGAGTTCCGATCAGGAGAGATTGCTTTCTGTACTACTGATAGACTCTATATATTCAAACTAACCACCACACCAAGCAGTCCATGAAAGATAATTGTCCAGTATCAGACGAATACAAAATAATGAAATTATTGGAAATTGAATCATTTTCTCTTACCGTGATATATCATGACTATCAATTCAGAATTACATTAGCCAGATTATCTGGACAAACAAAATGCATAATAACATCACCAAATATCTAATTTATTTCGAAAGGTATGATAACGTGAACATTTTTCACTCTCAATTATTTAGAATGATGTTTAGGTAAATTCTCTTGAAGTACAAATTGCTTAATTATAACATGACTTGCGATCTAATTTAATTTGAAGGGTATGATTTCATTTCCTCAGACTCATGTTTGTGTCCAGTTTTCTTTAATTCGTGTTGTTTAACGCAACAGAAAGATACGATGATACCTTCCTATTCATAGATTAGTTGCACAAACTGTTCATTCTATTACATAATAATAGGTTTGCGTCTAAAATGAAGAAGAAAAAAAAAGGTGATGCCCGTCATCTGGATTGTAATCATGATGTGAAAAAGTATCTTATTGTATTTCTTGATAGCCATCAATATTCTGGTCATAAACGAAGAATAGATTACACATCATGTCATGAGTATGTATTTCATACATATTTCACGTAAACATATATATATATATATATATATATATCATGTGTGTTATATAGAAAAAAGCATAATGACATGCATTGAAAGTGTATATAAACACAAGTATATATGCCATACATCATATTAGTGTACACATGGATATAATGAATTAAACGCATGACAAAAACAATATATTGTCACTTGTATGTCGAAACGTATCCAAGGTGGGATCATTATACACCATTTAGAATAATGCATAATGTTTGAATGGTTAAATTAATAGAGTAGTTTTAGAGACACTAAATGATCTGTTCCGTCGATTAGACTGAATCAATGGCAATGAAAAACTGGACTACCGATGGAATTGAATCTAGTCAATTCAAGTAGAACAGGCTGTAACACCTTATTTATCACCTTGTGTATCGCGTGAGTTCTCGAAATAAACATTTCGTGACTTCAGATGTCATAGGGTTTACGGAAATAACCGCGATAAAAACTGTTACCTACCATATTAAAACCTTTCTTTGGTTTTCACCTTCCTGATGTTCGTGTCAAAAATGACTTTGATATTCCTGGCTCATTTTCCTGATTGAGGTGTCTATGAAAGGGCAAAAAATTGATTTTCTAGAAATGTGATTTTCTCTTTGGAAGTCAGATATTGTTCGCCAAATGACTTTTTGGTTCCCTTTCTTCAAATTATTTGTAATTACTCATGCGTGAAATATGTTTCATATGAGTTGCATTAAATGAAAGAAGAGGGTCTAAGCTTTACAAATATGTGTCATTTATTAATTATAATTGTGATTCAGTTATGATGAAATATCGATAATTCTCGGCTTTGCTTTTTCTTGGACGCACTGTGTATGCTTGTTTTCTTCTGTTGGAAATGGCACTGTTTAAATCAAAACTGTCTTATTTAATTATGGCATGCGTATCTCTTCATTTTAATGAAACGTTGTATATAGAAGCTTACGCTGAACCCGAATACTAGGAGATTTATGGACGGGGTTTTGATAATTGTTATTGTGTATTCACCTCGTACTTTTTGAAACCATTAATATGTCATTAAAGATTATGGTATAATATGATCAAGAGAATGAAGCCATTGGCCATTTAAGAATAATATTTTGAATTATTAAAGCAAGTCTGCATGAAGCTAGCCCTCGAGAGGTCTTTAGCCTCTGTCGGCTCCTCCACTCTGAATTTAGCTATTCATTTTAATTCATTTTCTCACTTATTGGCTTAAGTACTCGTATAATTAAATGTACATACATATTTGTATATGTTTATAATTTGTATTTCCAAGTATATTCGTGTATTGTTGTTGTCTGTTTGTTATAAGTGCAAGTAAACTGGAAGCTGGAAACTTAGATATGTATATAACTATGAAGGAATGTTTGATGAAAAAAGTAGTCATTATAATTAGTAATTCAAACTGATAATATTTACCTGCTTTGATGGAATTCGCTGTCGTGTAAAAAGATGAAGCTATATAATCATTCCACTGTATGTTTAATACATGTATAGGTGGAGACCATCATGTGATGGACTTGTAAACACGTAACTCCGGCATCTCTCAAAGTAGGCCTTATACACAAGGTGAAATGGAAAATACTTGTTTTTCTATTCTGTGTTGGATACAGTCATGTTCATCTATTTGGGTAGGGTACCATCCCTGTATAATTATTTCATTCTGTAACTCAAGTTCTTGGAGAAATGACATTCGTTTAGTGTTGAGAAAGTATAAGATGTATACGTCAATGGTCAGGAGACTTTATTGTGGTATCCCATGGACAATGTTGTTGGCCAAGATTGAACAGTACAGTTTCTGTATAATATGTTGATGAATATTATACAAATAAACAAATTATAATTGAGAGAAGCCAAAGAAGAGCACTATTGTACATGACCGGGTAATCCCGAACTCCTAAAGCTTACAAAGTTTGTTTTGAAATAAATGGATCAACGTTAACCTAAGCTCAACGAAAACGCAATAACTCGGTGTATAGTATTTCCTTAAGTTCCTTAAGATTCAATTTAATTCAATTCAATTCTCATTCATTTCATTCATTTCATTCTCGATTTTAAGAAAAAGAAAAGAAATTAAGTTAAGTTAGTCAAACGAGTAAATTGTCTTTTAAAGGAAAACTGAATTTATATGGTACGTGAATATTTCTTGTGGATACATGTAAACACTATAAGGAATGAAATAAGTATTCATATAATTATGTAAGGAAGACGAATTACGGTAATTCATATCAAATTCAAAAAAGTTGTGTTAACACTGTTAAAGATACTGCCTAGAAGAAAATGGAGGAAACCCTATATGTAAAACATAAGTCTTTATGTATACCATGAAGTTTTGAATTATCATAATAAAAAAGGATTTGACTAACAGACTACAAACTTTATCCAATCCTTATGCATTGTTTATGGTCTGATGTTACGTTAATAAAAATCAAAGGAATGAAGAAAACAAATCGTGAATGGCAGTGGTGATGTTGACGATGAGGATAGTGATGTAGTATGATTAATTACCTATATTTCTGATGTGAATGGAGGCGAATGACGATGATGATGAAGACGATGACAATGATGAAGATGAAGATGATGATGATGATGAAGACGATGACAATGATGAAGATGATGATGATGATGAAGACGATGACAATGATGAAGATGATGATGATGATGAAGACGATGACAATGATGAAGATGATGACAATGATGAAGATGATGATGATGATGAAGACGATGACAATGATGAAGACGATGACAATGATGAAGATGATGATGATGATGATGAAGACGATGACAATGATGAAGATAATAATGAAGATGAAGATGATGATGATGATGAAGACGATGACAATGATGAAGATGATGATGATGATAAAGACGATGACAATGATGAAGATGATGATGATGATGAAGACGATGACAATGATGAAGATGACGATGATGATGAAGACGATGACAATGATGAGGATGACGATGATGATGAAGATGACGATGATGATGAAGACGATGACAATGATGAAGATGACGATGATGATGAAGACGATGACAATGATGAAGATGATGATGATAACGATGATGATGATAATAAAGATAGAAACATTGATAGTGATGACGACAGTGGTACTATGGCAACGATTTATTTAATATAATAATGACGTAAATGATGATGTTGGTGATAAAATTGATATTGCCGACACGAACGATGGGCAGGATGATGATGATGTGAATAATGTTGATGACAGTGAAAACGAGACAATTTTCTTATTTTATAATGATGACGTAGATGACGAGGTCGGGGATTAAATAGAGGATGATAGTGATGGCATAGACGATGGACATGCTGATGATGTTGACGGTATTGGTAGTAGTGATGACAAGATGATTGCAATAATGATGATGATGATGATGTTGTTTGTAGTTGTTATGGGTGAGGAAGATTATGCTGCTGCTGCTACTGATAATAATATATTGTAAATACAAATTAAATGTATTAAATCACCTTCATTATCAGCAGCAGCATCATCATCATCAACAACATCATCATCATCATTAGTATCACCATCAGCATCAGTTTCACATTTCACATGATCATCAGCGTCATTTTCACATGTCACATCATCATCAATGTTACAATTTGATAGGCTACACGGACCATCTCAGATTTACTAAACAAGTTTAAATATGCCGACGTTTTGTTTCAGATGGCGCTCTTCAAATTTGTATGGTACGTTGAGATCTATGCTAGCCAGTCCTACCTTTTTTTACATACGTAATCCACCAAAATATGTCAAGCCGATCACCGTACTTGACCTTAGTCCAGACAAAATATCAAATTGATTAACACTTCTATTGACATCATACAAGTTCATGTTCATGTTTCCATTATTACATTTTCCTTGGTATGGGACATAATTTTGGACTTTCCCATACATAACGATTATTTGACCTACTAGACAGGCTAGAATAATGATTCACCATATGTGGCTCGGGTAACGTTGGGGGAGGGGGGGGGCTGCAATGGATTAACAAAGCACAATAATGCCTCCACTATCTATTAATGAGAGCTACTTGTGTCAAGTATATTATCAAAGGTAGCATCAGAAAATGAAGGAACGTATTTCTCCCTAGGATGGGGACTTATTTAATTGCCGGGGTAGTACTTTTGTTGTTGCTAGGAAGACCATTTGTAAAGGGGCATTTTTGTTGGTCCCAGATCCATTTATACACAGAATTTTGCCGACTTTGTATCACTAGGTCACAACATGGCGTATATTCTATTGTTCTGTACTTGCCTAATAAAGCAGTACTCGCTATAGTGTGCCCAACTCGAACCAGGTTCGCCACACTATCCTAATAAATGACTCTGGCAGGTCCTGTTGTGGGACGTCCTCTCCCCACCTTTCACCCCCATCCCGGTTTCCCTCCGCTCACAAATCGATAGTTCATAAGGTTATTTCCTGCCAAACAGGAAGATTATAAACCTGAGCGAGTGTATGATCATCAAAACCACATTTTATAAGTACGAATTATCAGGGAGCGTACAAATGCTCTATATTTCCGACTCTTAACTAGTCAAACAAATACACACGTTCAGTACCTACGATGTAGGCTACAACTACAGTCAATAACTGTTATATTAGATAGCCTTGGTTTGACTTTTTTTTTTTAGGGGGGGGGTCCATATTTTGTTTTGCCCGAAAATGTTTTCATTTTTTTTTCGGGGACAATCAAAATTTTAGAAAGAGAAGTGCAAAAAAAAGGATTGACTGAAAAAAATATTTCGAGATGTTTCAAGAAAAGAAAAAAACCTTTAAAAAAAAAGTTATTATTAAAAAAAAATTGGGAAAAAAAATCTTGCCCAAAAAAGCTTTTTGGGGGCAAAAAAAAAAATTTACCCAAAAAAGCATTTTTGGGGAAGAAAAACAAATTGGAAAAAAAAAATTTCAAGGGGAAAAAAAATTCATGAAAAAAATGACCCTCGGTAATGGTGTAATTGGGCGACATGCATTGATTAAAAATATATTCATTTCACCAGCTGGTATTTCTTATAACACTGAAAACGGTGACCGGCCAGGAAATATAACAATTTGGATATTCGCAATTGACATCACATGGACCAATCACATCTCGGTTTCTGTCTAAGCTATCTAATATTACCGTTTGTCTAACAGTAAATGTATGTCGGGAAAAAAGAAACTTAATTTCTGAAAAGAGGTAGAGCACCGCACTGCAAAATTTCCTGAAGTTGTGTATTTTGCACGGCACTGCAGTCATCTACAGCTGCCTGCTAGCCCAGCTACACTAACAAACACACCTACGGAGAGTCAAAAATTCCCCGGGTTAGCTGATAGTGGAGCTTGACCGAGAATTCGATTCGCTCAGTTCAATAAAGCATCTTAAAGACGTTAGAAACTACCCGTCAATACTAAATGAAAATAAAACAAAAATTTCAGTAAGTATTTCTGCCAAATTGTTGAATTCCTTCCCAGTTTGTCACATTTCGAACCCGTTTTACAAAGCCTTTTTTCAATGACAAATTACAAATATCAGTTACAAATCTGCTGATAACCAATCAGAAGCAAGGATTTCAGTAGCTTAAAACAAAAACTGTAATTTGTCACTGATGACAAGTTTTGTGAAACGCCCCCCTGGTTGCTCGGTCAGAATACATATGTTTTGTCTAGCTGGAGATAAGATTGATCTTCTGAACATTTTTTTTCCATTTCATAAAGTCAGATGATAAAAGGTGAAAATGTGAAAGTTGATGACCGAAAAAAAGATTAAGCACAGAAAGATATTTGCACACCAATTTACCTTGAGTGCACTACTTGAATATATGCCTATCGATTGTAAAAATTGCGACATATGTCTCATTTGACGTTTGACACGTGACGTCATACGGGTTTGCAGGCTATCCATGAATTGGTTTATTGTTGTATTACACGAATTGTCGCTTTGCCGATCTACGTGCATACTCTACTAACTTTCCCGTGTTTATATATAGGTAGGTCTACATTAGAAAAAAGGTTAGAATTTGTGATAAATATCAACATCAAATCTTTGTTTGGTTTTGCTGGTCAATGTAACGCAACAATACGTTTGTTTACATTGTTAAGAATTTGGCGCCTCTAGACAACCCTTTTCCGAATGCGCTCTCTTTTGCACACGAAACGCATATCACGCGATTGTGAGAGCGCGTACGAGCATGTGAAACCGTGTAATTCTCTCGTGGCTTTTGGTAGAGACAAGACCTGTTGATTGGGACAATCAAATGTGACCTAGGCATAATGCCTTTGAAGTTATGACGCACGGTCGCCTTAAGACTGCACTAGGGCGCCCGTGGAATTCATGCAGCCGCCGCAATTTGTGTGGGTTTGGCAAAAGTCGATTTTAATTCATGAGACACTAGGGCAGCCGCATTTCAAACGCAAGGCCACCGTACGCTTAAAGTTTGGTCGCCGTGGAACCGCTCTACGGCATGGCTACGGTGTGTGTAATTGCTCCGGCGAACCTAGAAATAAAAAGAGTTATAACTCCGCGTTATAATCCTACGGCGATACGTACGGCCTGTAAAGATAGGGATACGCCCTAGGGTGACCCTAAGGCCACCCGCTGAAAGTATCTCTCGGTTTTGGGGGCGTACGGCCGCCGTATCCTAGCCGTAGAGCAAATGTGACCTAGGCATTACGAACGGTCTTCGAACGCTGATTTCGTACGGCCTTCTTAAGAAGATCTTACGAAATGGTCTGAAAATCGTTCGTATGGCATTCGTAGCACTTCGTGATTGCATTTGTGGCTTTAAGGAAACTTCCCTTTGAAAACTGTCCATGTTTAGGGGAGCGAATAAAGGTTATGTCATACTCATAGTAAGGTATCCTACATGTTGGAATATCGTCAGAATTGTGTCAACCATGAGTCACCGATTTGATTCCTGACGTGTACCGTTCGTACCTAGCTTGAACCCAACTGGCTTCCTGTCATTGTTTCATTCCTATGTAGGATAGGCTTTACTCAAACCAGGAACTATTAACTTGTTCGTTATTTCACACTGAGACTTCTATCAACAGCGACACGATTTGTTTCTTTAGCTTCTGAAAATCGAAGCGTTCAGCCTTGTCCAAACCATTTTGGAATGACACTTGCTTCGATTATTAGAATTTCAAAGAGATTTGGTAAGATTGTCTTTCAAAGTTATCATAGCCATGAATATATGTTGCCAACTGATCGATATTTTATTAAATTGACAATCTTCGAGTGTAATAATCATGACGGAACGTCTACTATACTATTATGACTATAGTTGAGTCTGATTTATAAGAGGAGGCGGGATAGCTGAATCGGTAGAACAGTGGTCTCATAATCCGGTGACTCGGGTTCGAAACCAAGTTGATGTGCTAGTGCCCTTTGGTAAGGCACTAATCCTCATTACCAGGTCCCTCGGAGAGGACCTAAAGCCGTCGGCCGTCTGGTTGCTTACTAACAATCATGTATGCTTTCTTAGCAGTCGGGTAAATAACCACACCCACCTTTCCACATAATATTCTGAAAGAATTCCTGCCGTGTTATCATGAATATAGATTGGTCTCAATGTTACTAACATGTCTCCCTTGTATTCCAGATCCGAAATATTAACAGCAAAAAGGAATCTTGTAGGTGGACAACATGCATTCGAGTCCAACGAAAGAATTTACATGGTTTATGTAAGTTACTGTCAGATTATGGTGTACGATATACACAGTCATGATAACGGTGTATAAATCTTTAAATCAACCATCAACTGATTATCACATTAAACAAAAGTATTGCATGATTATTCTATGACTGTAGCAGGTAATTGTACTTGAATAAATTCATTAAGAGGATGCTTGGCACATTACATAAACATGACATGAAAAACGAAGAGAGGGACCTCCTCTTTGACATCATAGTCAGTTGTCAATTTGCCAAAAAGACTGCTTAGGAAATGTTGTGAAGACGTTTTCGGAAAGATGATCTCTCTACTTTAAAGGGATCCGAGTTGTAGGTAGCATGTTATCTCCCGGCAGTGCTTTGCACAAAGCTTCTGGAAAGGATTTTTTTACCAGTGTTACTGTTAGTGGCCACTATAAGGCCCTTAGTGACTATAAAAAACATAAGCTCTTCCTGGCTTTTTGCAAGAATTAATGGAGAAACTAACATTTCGTTGAAAATCATGTGATATCACGAACATATACATCACTTGTGAAAAAAGTCATGATTCAATTTTATTGAGGGGGGGCTGGAGCCCCCCCCCCCCCCCCAAGCACCCCCACCAGTACGCCAGTGGACCATGATGTCGTACCCTGGGTATATAAGGCCCAATTATTAATTTGTATCATTATTCATTCATTTCAGGAGTACGAATCAGAAGAAATGTGATAATCTTCATTTATCTTCAGACTGCCTCCTGACTCTTTCTTGATCTGCAGCAGATAGCATGTGGTGGTCGATGGCAGGAAGGAGAATATACACGACTGTAAACACTCATCTTATTACACTAACTGACTTAAGCATATTATAGCCATAGCCATATGGCTGCCGATAGGACCGTGGACTGAAAACCTTAACAAGAACATCCCCCGTCCTATTTCAATGATTTAATTCTGGTTTTTCTGATCATTAACATGATTAAAGTTATGATGACTGAAGAAGTTTAGTCAACCTTAATAAAGCCATTGCCCACTGGAACTGGTGATATATGTATTAAACCTATGGGGATGTGCATTAACGCTAGTTAACGGGTAAAATTTCTCAATTGATGTACTATTGTTTTTGGATTATGTATCATATCAGTGCATAGTGAGATAGGAGAATCACAATGTCGGAATTTGAACGCAAAGTTTCACGCAATTTGCAGTGCCCCATTTGTTTTGAGCTGCTAAGTGACCCGAAGCAGTTATCGTGTACACATACTTTCTGTAAGAAATGCCTTAATGATATTCTTAAAAGTTCTTCACATACTTTTCTAACATGTCCCATCTGTCGAAGCGAAACATCTGTAAAGTGTGGCAATGTCTCGAATCTCAATACTAATGTTCCTCTTAAGTCTCTCATTGATGATATGAGAAATAGCCAACAAGTGTGTGAAATGTGTGACTCAAACTCGAGAGCTATACATTTATGTTGTGAGTGTGTTAAGAACATGTGTAACACATGCCTTGAGAATCACAACAAATGGCCGTCTCAAGTCAAGCATAGAGTTGTGAGAGTAGAAGACGTCAGAGAAGGAAGGGTGGTCCTCGAAAAAGAGGTTTACTGCCAGGAACACAAAGCAGATAAACAAAAATGCATCTGTACTGATGTGTGTGTCACCTGTAAAAAGTTCATCTGCTTGAGATGTCGAATGTTGTACCATGACAAGAAAGGCCACACAGTTCAAGATGCTAAGAAATACAATGCTTCTACCAAGACAAACATTGAATCTCTACAAGCCCGAGGTAAAACGAAAGTTACAACCATCAAGTATCACGTGACCTGCATCAAGACTCAGAAGAAGCGTGTCACCGATCACATTGCCTGCAGAAAGGCTGAAATCAACAAGCAGTTGGACACTCAGGAAGAAAATTTGTGTAAAAGATTGGATGAGATGCAAGATCTTGATGAGAGGTTGATCGCAAGTATTGAGAGTGCGAGTGTGTTAGCGGGTAATAGCATAAAGGCTCCATTAGAAGAAAATACCATTGTTATTCGTGATACATTGTCTGGTGAGCTGAAGAATGTACTAGACAGGGATGATCCAGAGAAGAAGCTTGCTACGGATGTAGCTGACCGTGCAGAGCAACTGATATGCACACCAAAATGTCAGTTGAAATTTGGTCAGCTGCAGAAGACAGCTGTCCGAATCGGTAGAGTAGGATTCCTAATCTGTCTTATTGTCGTTACATGTATATTGCTCATACCTAACAATCAACGTAATCAGTTGAACATTGGTGAGGTTAAGGTAGTGAAATGTGTGTCGGTATGTGATGTAGAACTCTCAGAGAAAGGCCACATGAATAACATAGCTGTTATACCCGATGGTAGTATGGCAGTGGGATACGGCACAGGAGGAATCGATATCTTCTCTGCTGATGGTCAGCTGCAGAGGACAGTGCTCAAGGATGTCGGAATCGGTGATGTAGGATATCTGTCTGATGGTCGGTCTGTCCTAATGAATTACAACAATGTCATAACATTATACACACATGAGTATGAGAAGTTGGATGTAACGTTTGATACTCTGAGTTTTGATGAAGGTGGGTTTGGTAGTCTCACTGTAGACAATAATAATCTGATCTATGTCGGCTACTGGAAAGCCCCGAAGATCCAGATGTTTCCACCAGCAGGTGGGAAGGCGATCAGGGAAATACCATGCGATGGGTATGTACCTCGTCAGATCACAAGTTATAATGACTTATTGATCATCGAACGTGGTAAAATATTAAGAATAATTGACAAAGATGGCAAAGTAAAACACAAGGTAGAGAAATTAAACATTCACCCATACGCTGCTGTGACTAAGAATAATTCAATCTTGATCGCTTGGGTCAAGCAGGATAATGGGTTGGTTAGTATCGATGAGTACACCAGCGAGCTGAAATACGTCAAGACTCTTATCTCTGATCACAAGATTGAGAAGCCTGAAACACACTGGTACGTTCTCCGCGAGTTCCCATCAGGAGAGATTGCTTTATGTACTTCTGATAGACTCTATATATTTAAACTAACCACCACACCATGCCGTTCATAAATGATAGCAGTCCAGGATCAAGCGAATACACAATTATAAAAGATTGAACATTTTTTTTCTCCTAACGTGATGTATTATGACTTTCAATTATTCTCTTGAAATAAATTATACATGATATATTCTAATATATATATATATATATATATGTATATATATTCTTGGCAACTTTCTGTCTCGAAAGACAATAGAATATTGTGCTAGTTGTACTAATTAGTTTCTTGGTGTGCAGCTCATGCTGTGACTGAACAATCTAATCCTAGAGAGGCAGGTCCTGTTGCAGTTGCTGCAGACAAAAGTCATTTGTGGCTGTGCTTTTGAAGCCGTAACTAGATGCTGTCTTTGTTGTCTTTTCTCCTCCCACTGTTCTACTTTCATCTGATCACTTATCTGTATACCTATCTTTACAATATATATTACGTAGGCTATGTATATTACGTACATATAATATCAGATCTGTATTATATGAAATTAGCATAATAATTTAAATGATTAATTAAGAATTATAATAATAGTAATAATACATAACTAATGAAGGTGAAAATTAAATGTAATTAACATATTTAAAAAATTGGCCTATGCATCTTTTAACATATATTATTGCAATATACCATACAATAAACAAGTTCTTAAAGTATAAATGCTGCATGTACACTTTAAGCAATTGCATACTGTATGATACATTGCAATAACATAACATGCTTGCACTCTTATGTTGGAAACGGCATCGCTTGCTGCAAAAAAATATGTTTCATTATGGCATGTTGATCTCTTTATTTTACTTTACCTAGTATAGAGAGCTTACGTGGAACCGGAATACTATAGTAGATTTATGGACGTAGATTTGATAATTGTTATTGTTTATATACCTCGTATTTAGGCCTTTGAGATGATATCATTAGAGAATATTTTAGTATGATACTGAGAAATGAAGCCGTTGGTATAGTTGGCTCAAGATTGTTACAACTGAAGAAGCATTTTTAGTAGACATTGATAGAGTCAATATCAAACCTGTCTTCAGTCAAGAGAAAATCAAAGTACTATTGACTGATTTTCTGAAATAAATATATTTAATCACATGCTGTGAACCGTCATAATAATAATTACCTAATTCCTTCTTATTCTTGTTCAATTACTAATGTTTAGGATAATATTTTTAATTAAGCAAGACCACAAAAAGAAAGCCCTTGACAGGTATTTGGCCTCTGTCGGCTCCTCCACTCTGAATTTAATTATCTGTCCTTGTCTCACTTATCATCTTATGTACACGTAAAAATAAATAAATATATTCATGTGTATATTTTCATAATTTGTTTTTTTCAATTATATGCTTTTATTGTGCTTATCTCTTTTATGAGTGGAAATAACTTGAAACTGGAAATATAAATATGTTTATGGCTATGAAGCAATGTTTAATGGAAAGAACAAGTAATAAGTATTCCAACTGATAATAATAATAATAATAATAATAATTTTGCAATATAGCTGCTTTGATGGAACTTCGCTGTCGTGTAAAAAAGATGAAACTAAATCATTCCACTGTATGTTTAATACATGTAGAGGTGGAGACCATCACATGATGACCTTGTAAACATGTAACTCCATCGTCTTTCAAAGTAGGCCTTGTACACAAGGTGAAATGAAAAATACTTGTTTTTCTATTCTGTTTTGGATACAGTCATGTACATCTATTTGGGTAGGGTACCATCCCTGTATAATTATTTCATTCTCTAACTCAAGTTCTTGGAGAAATGACATTCGTATAGTGTTGAGAAAGAATAAGATGTTTACGTCAATGGTCAGGAGACTTTATTGTGGTATCCCATGGACAATATTGTTGGCCAAGATTGAACAGTACAGTTTCTGTATAATATGTTGATGAATATTATAAAAATAAACAAATTATAATTGAGAGAAGCCAAAGAGGAGCACTATTGTACATGACCGGGTAATCCCGAACTCCTAAAGCTTACAAAGTTTTTTTTTAAATAAATGGATCAACGTTAACCTAAGCTCAACGAAAACGCAATAACTCAGTGTATAGTATTTCCTTAAGTTCCTTAAGATTCAATTTGATTTAATTCAATTCTCATTCATTTCATTCTTTTCATTCTCGATTTTTTTTAAAAGAAAATAAATAAAGTTAAGTTCTAATCAAACGAGTAAATTGTCTTTTAAAGGAAAACTGAATTTATATGTTACGTGAATATTTATTTTGGATACATGTAAACACTATAAGGAATGAAATAAGTATTCATATAATTATGTTAGGAAGACGAATAACGGTAATTCATATCAAATTCAAAACAGTTGTGTTGACACTGTTAATGATACTGCCTAGAAGCAAATGGCGAAAGTTCAGTTTGTAAAACATAAGTCTTCATGAATACTGTGAGGTTTGAATTATCATAATAAAAAAGGATTTGACTAACAGACTACAAACTTTATCCAATCCTTATGCATTGTTTATGGTCTGATGTTACGTTTATAAAAATAAAAGGAATGAATAAAACAAATTGTAAATGGCAGTGGTGATGTTGACGATGATTATAGTGATGTATTATAATTAATTACCTATACTTCTGATGTGGACGGAGGCAAATGACGATGATGATGAAGACGATGACAATGATGAAGATGATGATGATGATGATGATAACGATGATGACGATGATGATAGTGATGTATTATAGTTAATTACCTATACTTCTGATGTGAACGGAGGCGAATGACGATGATGAAGATGAAGATGATGATGATGATGATGATGATGATGATAATGATGATAACGATGATGATGATAAAGATAGAAACATTGATAGTGATGACGACAGTGGTACTATTGCAACGTTTTATTTAATATAATAATTACGTAAATGATGATATTGGAGATAAAATTTATATTGCCGACACGAACGATGGGCAGGATGATGATGATGTGGATAATGTTGATGACAGTGATACCGTGACAATTTTCTTATTTTATAATGATGACTTTGATTTATTTATTTATTCAAGTTTTATTTAAAATAGAGGGTAGGTACATTCAGTTTAACAAAACTGCTTTCCAAGTACGCCCTCTAACATAACAAATGTGCGATATACAAAAATACAAGGATTATATACAAAATATAACATTCATCAAAACTAAACATTGACATAATTATTTGACATAATATAGAGTACAAACATATATAACATAAGAAAAATAATTATACTGGTAGAGGGAAATAAGAACGGAGATTCGACTATAATAAATGCTTTGCCAATTGGCATCCGCGCTTAAATATTTGAATTGATTTGGTTGATTGGATTGAGGAAGGAAGTTTATTAAATAGGGTGCTTGCTTTATATGAGCATGATCTTTTTTTGAAATCGGTTTTGGGGTATGGGATGTCAAGTAGAGCATTTAAGGAATAGCGGGTACAGTAGTTGAAGGTGCTATAATTTATAAGTGATTTTAAATAAGTTGGGGCCATGACATTTATAATTTTAAAAGCTAATAAACAGTAGTGATATTTTAATCTTTGTTCGACCGATTGCCAATTTAAAGTCGTAAGAAGTGTACATTGTGGTGTGTCGTAATCCTTATTTAAAATCAATCTCGCAAATCTATTTTGTAACTTTTGCAGTTTCGATAAATTTGTCTTTGAGCAGTTTCCCCAAGCAGTACAACAATAGTAGATATGTGGTAAAATTAATGCAAAATAGAGGTTTACAAGAGTTTTATGGGGTATTAGGCGTTTTATACGACGAATACATCCAATAGAACGAGAAATCTTAGTACTTATATATTTTATATGTTCAGACCACATAAGTTGTGAATCAAGTATAACTCCTAGGTATTTCATTGTTTCGACACACTGTAAATTTGTACCATTTAATTTCATTGAGAGACGATTGTTCTCCAACTTTCTTTTTGATCCAAATGACATCACCATAGTTTTCTGAGGGTGTATATACATCTTATTTATATCAAACCATTTACATATTAAATCAAAGTCATTCTGTAAATTTTCTTGAACTTCAGAAAAAACATTAGAATTATTAAAAATGACAGTATCGTCAGCATAAAGTGATATTTTGGAATTATTATAAAATGTTAAATTATTGATATCATTAATATACAAACAAAAAATCAAGGGGCCCAGAATTGACCCTTGTGGCACCCCGGATTTAACAGTTAAATACTCGCTACAATGATTATCTATAGTAACACATTGTTGTCTACCAATTAAGTAAGATTTAAACCATTCACACACCTTGTTACTCATGCCATAAAAAATTAGTTTATCAAGTATTATTTTATGTGGAATAACGTCAAACGCTTTCCTAAGATCGTAAAATATTGTTCCAGTAATCTGACCTGAGTTCATATTATCAAGAAGGTAATCAGTAATTTCTGTGAGACATGTGGTTATGGAATGAAGCGGTCTAAATCCAGACTGACGTTCTGATAATAGATTATTTTGGTTAAGGTAAGAATACAATTGTTTATGTACGGCTTTCTCTAGAATTTTTGACAAAGAGGGCAGTATTGAAATGGGCCTGAAATTATCCACACTAAACGTTCCTCCTTTGTGTATCGGAGTGATTTTTGCAATCTTGAAATCGAATGGAAATCGTGAAGTTTTTAATGATTGGTTAAATAATATGGTCAGTGGTTTTGCAATGATATCTGCAGATAATTTGAGTAACTTGGGATGTAGACCATCCATTCCTAAAGCCTTTTTACAATCAATATTGCGTAGTTCATTTCTAACAAATTCTGATTTGATTTCTTGAAATTCGAAAGAAAAATTGGTTTGAGATAACGTTGTAAAGAATTGAAATTATCATCTACAATGCTAGAACATGTACCAGTTTGTAGATTTGAACTCACATTATTAAAAGTTTCATTCAATAAACTTGCCACCTTTAATTTGTCAGTTATTATTTCATCATCAATTAGGATTGTGTTGCTTACCTCCTTTTGCCTTGAAGCCAAGAGTTTTTTTAAAACCTTCCAATTTTTGCTCAAATCATTTCCGCATTCTGAGAACTCATTTTTATAATATGCTCTTTCAAGATTTTTGTTTAGGTTATTTGCTTTGTTTCTATAAAACTTGAACTTTTCCCAGCAACAATCACATTTTGTCTTTTTATACCTTTTCTTATAGTAATCACGGTCACGTGCCAAAGTAATATATTCGTCTGTAATCCAAGGCACTCCATTACGTTTTCTTCTGACAGAAATAAAAGGTGCATGTTTATCACTTAGTATTGTGAACACCGATTTGATATTAGACCACATTTTATCAACTCCAACATTTTCTTCATTAAACTCAGCCCAATTTTGATTTCTCAAGTCCTCTTGAAATTCATTTTCGTTAAAGTTCCTAAAATATCTAAATTTACATATTTTCGAATGAAGCATTGGATTTTTGCCTTTTACGACTAAAAATATTAAACAGTGGTCACTAAAACCAATGGGCATTACACCGGACCTCAAGTTAGCAATAGAATTCGAGGTAAGTATTAAATCAATGAGTGTACTACTATGAGGTGTAACTCGTGTAGGCTCATTAATTAATTGATTAAGCTGACAAATACGACAAATATCCTTAACATTTTTAGACAATGTATTATCATTTCTCATATTACAGTTGAAATCACCTAGCAAAACAATATTATTTGACAATGACATTACTTTCTCAATATTCCCTTCAAGGACGGTAAAAATGTACCTGGGCAGGAAGGTTTCCTGTATAAAATACCAACAAAAATCGAACTACTACTGTTATATATGGATGACGTCATACGATGACCCACAATTGTAAAGCTGCGCATGCGCCTTGCGCAATAAACTTGCTTTGGAATCTTATACCATGAGTATCAAACGTGTGCTATTATCTGTCTTGAGTATTCATCTGTGTACCTTAAGTAAGAGTACATAACAGCTATTTTGGCGACGAGGATAAACTTTGTGTTTTATTCTACTTTTTGGTAAAGCTTTGATACCCAGGAATGGCTACTTTCGGAACAATTGGTGAATTTCGGGAGGACGAAGGGAGTTGGTCCCAGTACATTGAACGTATGGGGCACTACTTCGACGCCAACAGCATCGTGGATGGGGGACGAAAAAGATCCATCTTACTAAGTGTATGTGGAGCTTCAACCTACAAGTTGATGTCAAGTTTGACAGCACCAAGAAAGCCGGGGGAAGTTGACTTCCAAGAACTTGTTAAATTAATGACTGACCATCGGGATCCAAAGCCCTCGGTGATTGTTCAAAGGTTCAAGTTCAACAGTCGTGCTAGAAAGCCGGAGGAATCAATTTCGACTTATATTGCAGAGCTGCGACGAGTAGCAATCGAATGTAAGTTTGACACCATTTTGGATGAAATGTTGAGAGATAGAATTGTGTGCGGGGTGGCGGATGATCGTATACAGAGACGATTATTGGCAGAGCCGACATTAACATTCGAGAAGGCAAAAGACATCGCCTTGGCAATGGAGTTGGCAGATAAAAATACGGCGGATCTACGAGAACAAAATCAGAGAAGCGACATGGTAAACAAAATCGATTTTGCTGGTGGCCGTCGTATGCCAACGCAACGCCAGTTTTCAGAGAAACATTCTAGGTGTGGTCGATGCGGTGAAGGACCCCACAAACAAGGCGCGGACTGTCCGGCGATAGATCGAGACTGTTTCCATTGCGGCAAAAAGGGTCACTACGTAGCGGTTTGCAAAGCCAGGGAAACGAAAAAGGACAAAAGAAAAGTCACTCATCAGCAGCGGAAACAGGCCAGTTCCAACAAGTCCCGCACCTATCAAATAGCAGAGGAAGAAGAGGAGGAGGAGGAAAGCGAAACATACGGGTTGTTTCAACATTCCGTGAATAAAGCAAAACCTCCGCCGTACATGACGAAACTTTCTGTGAAAGGAAAGGAAGTTAACTTTCAAGTAGATACTGGCTCAGCGGTTACCATAATAAACGAAGAAACATGGCTCTCACACTGGAGTGAGAAGGACAGACCCATTCTCAATGACTCAACAACCCGCCTACGCACTTACACCAAACATTTAGTCGATATTGTTGGGGAATGTGAAGTCACCGTTTGCTATGAAAACCAGACGGTACGCGTGTGTCTAATCGTGGCGAGAGGGGGTGGGCCAAACCTCATGGGACGAGATTGGCTAGACGTCATTAGGTTGAACTGGAGAGAAATCTACTTGGTCAAAGTCGAAAATGACGTCTCGAGTTTGATCGCAGACTACAAGTAGTTGTTCGCACCAGAACTCGGGAAGTTGAAAGGTGTGGAAGTTGACCTGGATATCGACGAAGGAGCTTCACCGAGATTCCTAAAGGCCCGACCAGTGCCGTTCGCACTGCGAAATAGGCTGGATGAGGAACTGGATCGCCTACTAGCGAATGACATCATAGAACCAGTTCAATATTCGAACTGGGCGGCTCCAATAGTTCCTATAGTAAAAGGAGACGGATCAATCAGGGTTTGTGGCGACTACAAAACAACCATAAATTCAGCCGCTCGTTCCGACACCTATCCTATACCTCGAGTAGAGGAGCTGTTTGCAAGGCTCGCAAACGGAAAGCAATTCTCAAAACTGGACCTCTCACACGCATATCAACAATTGGTCCTGTCGGAGAAATCGAGGGAGTTGGTGACCATCAATACCCACAGAGGACTTTTCCGCTATAAGCGACTGCCATTTGGCGTATCGACAGCGCCCTCAGTGTTCCAGCGGACTATGGAATCGTTGCTGGCTGGCATTCCAGGCGTGGCAGTTTACTTAGATGACCTGCTCATCACAGGAGAGTCAACGGAAGAACACATAAAGAACCTAAAGCGGGTATTGGACGTTCTTCACGAAGCAGGGTTACGCTTGAAGAAGGAGAAATGTGCGTTTCTCAAGGACGAGGTTGATTACCTCGGCCATACTATCACGGCGAAGGGTCTACATCCGACGGGGGACAAGGTGGAAGCAATCACCAAGGCACCAGAGCCAACAAACGTGAAAGAGCTCAGGTCTTTCCTCGGGTTGCTGAATTATTACGGGAAATTTATGCATGACCTCGCTTCTACATTGGAGCCTCTACATCGATTGTTGAGAAAGGAGACAAAATGGCAGTGGGGCAAGGAGCAAGGAGATGCGTTCGCGAGAGCCAAAAAGCTACTCCAATCAACGAGGGTATTGACCCATTACGATCCGAAAGAACAGCTGATACTAGCTTGCGACGCTAGTCCGTACGGCGTCGGAGCTGTTCTCGCACATAAGTTTTCGGATGGATCCGAAAAACCGATCGGATTCGCGTCGCGAACCCTAAACTCAGCGGAGCGCCGATATTCGCAACTAGATAAAGAAGGATTAGCAGTAGTTTGCGGCGTGAAGCGGTTCCACCAGTACCTATATGGTCGGAAGTTTGACATAATAACCGACCATAAGCCGCTACTTGGACTCTTCGGTGAAAAGAAAGCTATTCCGCAGATGGCTTCTCCGCGCGTCCAACGGTGGGCGATTACGTTAGCAGCATACGAATATCGCATAACGTACAAGGCGGGAGAAGAAAATGCTAACGCGGATGCACTCAGCAGACTACCTCAAGAGTCAACAATCGGGGATCCTCCCGTCCCAGGAGATATCGTTCTACTGATGGACATCCTCGAGAAAACACCTATCACGCCCTCACGCGTCCGTATAATGACCGATAAAGATCCAGTCTTATCACGCGTTCGAAATTTCGTCATGCATGGATGGGTTTCTTCGCATGAATTGAAAGACGAAGCGTTCGGACCGTATCTGAATCGTAAAGATGAGTTGAGTGTACATGAAGGAGTACTGTTATGGGGAGCTCGCGTGGTGCTGCCCCCAAAATGCCGGGATCAGATGATGGAGGAGCTACATGATGCTCACCCCGGAATAGTCCGAATGAAAACAAGTGCGCGAGGTTGCGTATGGTGGCCGCAAATTGACAAAGATTTGGAGCGAAAAGTGAAATCTTGTGAAAAATGTCAAGCACACCAACGACAACCATCGAAAGCACCGCTACATCAATGGGAATATCCCAGCAAGCCGTGGTCGCGAATTCATGTAGATTACGCAGGCCCGGTAGAAGGTAAAATGCTTCTCGTAGTAATTCGTCCTTGTTTTCACGAAGTGACGGTAGCGAGGAAAATCGTAACGCAAAGTGAATGCAATTTTTTTTCACTACCGTCACTTCGTGAAAACAGCGACGAATTGATGCGTATTCGAAGTGGATGGATGTTCACATCACTACGAAATCGACAAGCGAAGCGACAATAGAGAAATTAAGAGAAGTTTTCGCAACACATGGCCTACCCAACACGCTGGTTTCCGATAATGGGCCCTGTTTCACCAGTGATGAATTCGCCAAATTCATGAAGATGAACGCAATAAATCACATCAGAGGAGCGCCATACCACCCAGCTACAAATGGGCTCGCGGAGAGAGCCGTGCAAACTGTGAAAGGAGCCCTCCGAAAAATGAGTGGTCCCCTTCACACTAGGTTATCGCGGTTCCTGTTAAGTTACCGTACAACACCGCAAGCTACTACAAAGCAATCACCGGCAGAGTTGCTAATGAATCGTAAACTGCGTACTCGCATTACGTCAGTTCTGCCAGATGTGAACGCAACCGTAGAGAAAAAGCAGTTCGCCCAAAAGATCGCTCACACTACTCACGCCCTTCGCGAATTCAATGTAGACGACGACGTCCTTGTGAGAAATTATGCTCGAGGCAACCAATGGTTACCCGGTAAAATAACCGACCGTACCGGTCCAGTATCATATGTGGTCAATGTCAGTGTCGACGGTGCGACACTAAAATGGATGCGTCATGTTGACCAACTCCGAAGTCGAGTTTCCTCATCGACCGCGCGGAAACAAGACTACGCGAACGAAGGTGTTGTCCCTACACTCGATGAAGATGATGTTATCAATTCTGATAACGATAATAATGATCGCGAAGATTATCACGAAGATCAAGTAGACATCCGCGAAGCTCGCGAAGACGACTTCGACGAAAACCGCGACGTCAATCGCGATGCCGGTAGAAAGGATTACCCTAGACGAGAGCGAAGAAAACCAAATTACTATGGATTTGAATAATTTTGGACTGATGCAAACTGCTAATCAGGTTTTAATTCTAAGCAATAAAACCATATCTCACTTGTTTCATATATTTGAAATAATAGTCAATAAAAGGAATTGATGCCTTTACTCATTTGGTTAATTTTTAAGTTTATAGAAATTATTTAATATAAAGTTAATGTACAAGCAAAAGTATACTCAACTTGTTGAAAAAGTGGATTTGCAAACTGTTTATTTGTTTAATCATAGTTTGGATTACCTAACATTTCATACCTACGATATTTGTTGTTTTTACAATTACTGTTTTATAATTTTAAGAAGGGGCTTTAAAACTAAGGGGGGGAGAGATGTTATATCGTCCTTGTTTTCACGAAGTGACGGTAGTGAGGAAAATCGTAACGCAAAGTGAATGCAATTTTTTTTCACTACCGTCACTTCGTGAAAACAGCGACGATATATGGATGACGTCATACGATGACCCACAATTGTAAAGCTGCGCATGCGCCTTGCGCAATAAACTTGCTTTGGAATCTTATACCATGAGTATCAAACGTGTGCTATTATCTGTCTTGAGTATTCATCTGTGTACCTTAAGTAAGAGTACATAACAACTACTTGTTCTTTTGATTTCTAGCCACATGAGTTCTAGCTCCTTTGTTTCAAGATCTGTTCTTCTTAAGTAATTACATTTCTCGTTAATGTAACATCCTACACCACCACCGCCAGTGGCATCCCTGTCATTTCTTTCAATTTTGTAACCATCGATAGAAATCATATGATTTGAAAAATCCTCATTCAACCATGTTTCGGATAGTCCTAAAATGTCTATGGGGTTTGACATTAGAAATTGTTTTACATCTGTAACTTTATTTCTTAAACTTCTTATGTTAAGGTGTGCTAATTTAATGCCCTTTTTCTTTGGAAAATCACAAAGTATACTGTATCTATTATCTTCATTCGAAGTAGAATCATGTATAATATTCGCAAGATGAGAATATCTAAGATAAGTTTCTACGGGAGAGATATCTTCTTGTTCCCGAAAGGGAAAATGTTTCAGAGTACATACAGTACATTGCCAATTTTCAAAAGATTAATTCGTATCATCGTATTTGCATTTAGAAATTCCTTCACATACTATATGTGCCCATTTTGTACACGAAGTACATAACAGGGCCTTTTGGTTTTTCCTTACTGCTTTATTACATTTACTGCATGGATATTTAACCATAAAAAAGAGTCGGTACAAATTTATTCATAAAATTGATTGAAAAAGAAAAAGAAAAAAATATATATCAAAGTGTTCTCAAGTCCTCAAAGTCTCTGATTCCCTTAGTCACTGTCTTCCCACCGGTGGCAGGAAGGAGTGCGACGACATGTCCATCCGATGTCCATGTTTTGAGAACTTTGCTATGATTCCTCGTTTCATAAAGCAAACGCTGGTTGTGTTTAGTGAGGTCTTCATGGATCGATATACCAGTGTCTTTCATCTTGCGTCGTTGTACTAACACCGATTTCCTAGCTTGGTACGACACAAACTTGACAATTATTGGACGGGATCGCTTTTTGCGCATTTTCTTGTCGTTGTCATGACTACTGGGTTTCGCGTTCCCGGTATCGTGGGAGGTTTCTTGGTCACGGACCGATGCTTGGTCTTTGATTGGGACTCCTACTCGGTGAGATCTGTCAATTGCGCTAGGATGAAGCTGAATTCCAATTCCTCTGCGATCTTGCACACAATAGCCGTAGTATCTTCGTTCTTATTCTCAGGAACGCCGAAAAAGCGAACACGATTCCTTCGCGAGTATTGTTCTTGATCGTTGCAGGTCCGCATCAGGGCACTGATCTGTGATGATTTTTGTTCAGCTTTCAGAGTGAGGTGATTGATCTTTAAGTCTTTATCAACAATGGATGACTCAAGCTCAAGCAAACGACCTTCTAGCTTTTCAATTGTGTCTAGGAGGGATACAAATTCCTTTTGACAAGAGCTTTTGACGATGTCATTTATAGCTTTTAGGAAGACATTGTTGGAGGTAATCATCCCCACCAAATCATCATTAGTCCTTTCAGAATCAGTTGGCGCCAAAATTGCACTGGTCGCCGCCATCTTGGAAATGTATGATATCAATTCAAAATGTAGGCAAGATAAGAATAATAATGCACATGTGAATTAGTCGTACCTTATCTGCGTCCATTTGCTGAAGACCTCTTAGTGGTTCAATCTGTGCTGTATTAAAGTTGTGGTGTTTAATCCGCAAATAAACAACAATATTTCGATCTAATCCAGTAATGATAACGGTGAATCACACGATGAATGCAAGATCAAATTAGAGCAAAACAAACCACTTTGCAATCCAGGAAAATGATCGTCAGAAATATTCGAAGACACAGGTATTCCAAATGTAACAGCACAGTACAAAATCAAAAATGAATCCTAAATAGTGCATATAACTGGCAAGTATAATCAAAAGACAGAGCTCCGTCAAGACACGTCCGCTCGTTTAAAAGTTTATGCGCACTTTTATTATTATCTCAAATCCTACGATTCTTTGCTAATGAGGTATAATCAGAGAATCATTTTATGGTCATATACACACACACACACATGATAATAATAATACAGAACTTATATACTGCGTTATAGCTTTGAAAAAGGCCCTCAACATGCTTTAATAGGAAAAACGACCTGAAACATAGGAAAAAGCTACAGGAAAATATATGAAATGCTGCCCAAGATGAATTTTTTTCTAAACCATGCAAGCTTGCCTCAAGGTTGTCAGTCACAAGCTTGAATTTTTTGACCTGCAAATATTTATTTATTTATTTATTTATTTATTTATTATTTTGATGTGAAATGTGAAAATAATTGTGATACTGATGATGATGCTGATTGCAATAATGATGAGGATGATGATGATGATAATGATGAATATGATAATGATGATGATGATGATGATGATGATGTTGGTAGTTGTGATGGATGAGGAAGTTTATGCTGCTGATGATGATAATAATAATATATTGTAAATACACATTAAATTTATGAAGATGTCAACATCATCATCGTCAGCAGCATCATCATCATCTACAAGATCATCATCATCATCACAAATAAGTATCACCATCAGCGTCATTTTCACATTTTACATCATCATCGATGTCACAATTCGATAGGTTACAAAGCAGACAATCTCAGACTCAGACTCATGTCGAAATTTTGTTTAAGTTGGCGCTCTTCAAAGTTGTACGGTACGATGAGATCTATGCTATTTTGTCCCGTACGTAAACCACCAAAATCTACCAAAGTCGATTGCTCTAATTGAGCTTAGATCATGAAACTACTTGAAACTACTTGAAACTATAATAATCAATTGCTCTGGCGAGCACCAGAGTAATCTATACACATAGTTTGGCAGACCCGGCTCGAGTTTGACACAAGATGGCCACTACTGCTTTGTTGGACAAGCACAAAACAAAAGAATATACGCCATGTTGTGACCCAGTGAAACAAAGTTGGCAAAACTTTGTGTATAGATGGCTCTGGCAAGCCCACTCTCTACGCCCATCGCATTCTCTTGATAATAAAAACAAATCGAATTCGCGAATACCCCTAAAATAAACCCCTTTTCGTGAAATTTCTAGCTCTTTCAAACAAAGAGCACCTTTTTTTTCCAAAGTGACCCCGTAATTCAAACTTTAAAATGTACATTATGACAGGAATGAACACTTGATACAAGCTATATGTATTTTATTGTATTTCTATTTTGCTGCTTTGTTTTATTAAAAAAATCATAGCCAATCTGAAAGACCGTGAAACACGGTGCCTAATCCGAAATGACAAGCGCGTCGGTTTGGAACCAGGGACCTGGAACCTTCTGGGTACGAGACTTTACTTCTGAACCATAGCACTGTTTTTTTTTCCATCGAATAACCCCAGTAATATGAAATATGAAAATTAAATATATATATATATATATATGCCTTGGTCGAAATAGAAAATATCATACATGGATTTATTTACACCAAGGGATTTCGTTCCCCCCCCCCCTCCGACCATCATACCCACATTGTGTCCCTCCCCCTTCAAAATAAGTGGACCCACCCTAAAAGCAATATATTTTTCTTCGATCACATGACAAGATAATCAGTAAGAAACATGGTCAGAATACAGCGCCCGAGACACTTCCAGCGCGAAAAAGCTGTTCTCGGCGAATCTATATAGATTCACGTTACGGCCGTATATATGAACCCAAATCCATTGCATGGAAATAAATTGACGGAAATAAATTCGCGAAGCGCGGAAGCTTTCACATTTCATTAAATTATTACTCTTAATCCTTGTCTGAATTCATTTTCGCCCATCTCGCGCGAAGGGCGGAAACTCTGACGTTTCATTAAAATATTACTCTTAATCCTTGTCTGAATTCATTTTCGCCCATCTCGCGCGAAGGGCGAAATCTTTGACGTTTCAATGAAATATTACTCTTAGTCCTTGTCTGAATTCATTTTCGCCCATCCAGCGCGAAGCGCGGAAGCTATCACGATTCATTAAATTATTAGTGAAAGAAGACAATTCGTTGTATCGTGTTCTTGTCTGAATTCAGTCCCCTCCCCCCCCCCCCCCCTCTTTGACACTTCATAAAATTATTAAAGAAGGAAGACGATTCGTTGTACCGTTCTCGACTCTTAATCCTAGTCTGAATTCAATTACCCCCCCCCCCCCCCCGAAGCGCGGAAGCTTTACCGTTTCATTAAATTATTAGAGAAAGAAGACGATTCATTGTACCGTTTACTACTCTTAGTGAACGGTAAGTGGTAACTCTTAGTGAACGCCCCCCCCCCCCCCCACCAGTACGCCAGTGATGGCGACTACTGCTTTGTTTGGCAAGCACAAAATAAAAGAATATATGCCATGTTGTGACCCAGTGAACCCAAGTTGGCCAAACTCTGTATATTGATGGCTCTTACAGGCACTGTTTATAAGACGCCCTATTTCCTCGTACATCTCGATTACTTGCTTTCGCAAACGTCCTATAAAATCCACCTCCCCTTTATTCAATTTAATTCATATTTATTTAATTTCCAACAAAAAGATAAACAAAGATATTACATTTTGTTCATACATAATTATTTGTTTATGTTAACTCTACAAATACACTGTTCACAAAATAAAATTATTACAAGAAATTCTTAATTTCTGAGGAAATGGGGGGATCCACTAAAAAGCAGTGTTTGTAGTTCCATCAGAACTCGCAAATTCGTAGTTATAATACACGTCAAAGGTGTCTTATTCATCAGCCATTTGCAAGAACAAATGTCACTCTGTCTTCTTTCCACATCTCCTGCATTAAAGAATGAAACAGTTTGCCGCATGATAAAAAAACATAAAATTCTTTTTAGGTTGAGAAGGTTATCTAAAACGTACCTACTTGAAAGACTGAATAAGTTTTCTTTGCTTCTTAGTAATTTTTATTCTCGAAGGCTTTTTGACCACTAAGGACCTACTCATCAGTGTATTTGATGAATATGTGCGTGTGCATGTGCGTGTGTGTGTGTGTGTGTGTGTGTGCTTGCGTGTGTGTTTGCGTATTTAAATCCTTCTTTGTTGGGACATTTGTCCATTCCACACCCACGATGTGGGGATATGTTCCAAAGTGGGGATATCCCCACAATAAAAAACCATCTAAAATCATAAAATATGGCAAATAAGTTAGGTTAATAGCGTCCTCTAGTGAACTATCGGGTATTGTTTTTGTGTGCCCATAATCAATGTGTAAGGTCATAACGGAGTGTATACGTGTGTATGACGTCCCCACTTTGGACCATATCCCCACAACGTGGGTCTGGACCGGACACATGTCTCCACAAAAACGCAAATTCCTTCATTGTGGGGACATGTGTCGTTACACATTCATATCTCCACTTTGGACCTTTTACCTGTATGTGTGTAGGGAGCAACGCACAATACTAAACTTTATAGAATTAAGTTTCTTCTGTTCCTATTTGAATTAGATCATACAGAAAAAAGTACCCTCTGAATTTTTAAACTATTGAGTGGCATGAATATGATTATAGGAAACTCATATTTGTATACATGTATAAGTAAGCCTACACAAGATTGTTTATCAATACAATTATTGATACTTTATCATACGCCCTGTACATTTCAACCCTCGAATGACGTCCACCATAAGCATACCAATGCCCCCATCCCCAACAAAAAAACAAAACAAATATCATGTTTGTTTTTATTTCTTGATGCATCTGACGCAATGCAGCTATGAGAAGTGAATAAAATATAGAAATATAAATGAATAAAGTCTACACTTAACTAACCATGTTAACAAATCGTGGAATGGAACGGAATAAAATCAAAATTAATTCATTTCCAGAAGAAATAACCCAATGAGGGGGACATAAACAGCATCCGTGTTAATTCGAATGAATATGTTACACAAATTCGAATGCCCCGCGAGTTCACCCTCGAAAAGTGCCAACGAATCAGAAACATTCTTTGCACAAGAATTTAAAGAAATGAATTTGAATGATGAAAATGCAAATTCCCGCGACGGATACTATAAATTGAATGACTGAAGTGCAATTTTGAATGAAAGACAGTCTCCGCTGAAAAAGCACATACGTGCCGGGGTGGGACTCGAACCGTGAACCGTTTCATCCACATTCCATCGACATCTTCACTAGACCACGACATATAATAATGTATAAATTATCATAATGAAATATATGAAAATAAAGTTCATACTTTCATTTTTTCATCGCTTAAGGTCCCCATTTTGTACTTACGAATCATTGTCTTGCAATCTGGTTTCCAACGACATAATTAAAGAAATACGATCAATACACAGGCAACTTCTAAGAAAGGGGTCATACACAGCGTATGAAAAGCTTGTCCACAATGAAGAGTTATAGTGAACATCCAACGAACTTAAATTAGAACTTTCTAAACAGTTTTACAAAATACATTTGTTAATCATATTGGAAATTTCCTCTCCAAAGTTCAAAGACATATACACCGTACGAATGTAAACGTTTGCGTGCACTTGAAGAGTGGCAAAGTGATGCAAGATGAATCTTCTTTGCTGAACTTGAAATTGAGGTAAGGCGACTTTTGTATTTCTTTACATGGTTTCAACTAAGATTACAATTTGGCAAAATTGGTTTCACTCGGTCACCTCATGGGGTATATTCTTTTTTTCTGTGCTTGCCGAACAAGGCAGCATTCGCCATGTTGTGCCCTAATCGAACCGGGTCGGTCAAACTCTCCTAATCCTAGTTTGAAAATGATGCAATTTATATGTATAAAGAAGTATGTACATCATTTAATAATTGCAATATTATAATGTAATGCACTGCTTTGTTTTTTTATGTTTTTATTATTTGTGTAATATGTGAAAGTGGAAATAAATTTGAACTTGAACTTGAAATCAATCTTGGTGAACACAAATGCATTTCTTTCTAAATCCGCGAACACTCCCTAAAACTGCCGCCCTTTTCGTTAATTTTCCCCTTCTTTAAAACAAATGGTATCCCCTTTTTTCAAATCCGCGAACTCCACTTTGAATGAACTTTTATCATTGGCTGTACCGATACAGACGATTTTAATCCAAATCACAATGAATAATAGTTATCTATGAAATAAAGGTTGAAATAAATTGCGCCTTTTACCAGACATGAACATAATTATTATTAGAAATAAATCATTTACATCTTGATAACACTAACCTTTAACCTAGTGACACACACAATATTTTCAAAACATGCCTTGAATGTTTGATGTGGCAGACGTGACAATATTTATGAATTCGTTTTGTTGATCGAAATACACAGGCTATCAGTTTTGAGATTTTAATTCACGTAACGATCATACAGTAGGCTTACGGGTGTACCATGTGTGAGAGAGAGAGAGAGAGAGAGGATTGAGGAGTCCTGAAAAGGATTCTCGGTAATATTTCTCGGGGGTGTGTAGTCTTGAGAAGGACTGTTTGTGTATTCTTGAAAAAAGACTGTTGGTTATCTTTCTTAGCTTATAGATTAAGGAGAACTATAGCGCTTAAAGAGGATGAGTGGCGGGAGTGGTTCGACGTTTCGAACAGGTTGACTATCCGTCGTCAGGAGTGACGATCATGTACGAACTTTGCAACCTTAGGGTCACACACAAAACTGGAGCTAAACGTCAGTGTTCAATGTGCAATATAAGAGGGCCAAATAATAAACCTGACAAGGAGGCATCTGATATCGATACAATGAGGGGGCGGGGGTGTAATCATGCCCTTCCTAGCTATCGCTACAATATAGACCATGTAAGATCATGAATAGAGGCAAAGTGTAATCATTATTTACATAAGATTATCAACAGAATCAACATACACTTTGATGTCGGTGATATGATAAAGATTTATGGTAAAACAAATACGATTGTTCAGATAAGTATAACATTCATTGGCTTGGCTATCTACAAACTGAAATAAAATGCCAAACAGATGAAATGTTACCACAAGCTAATAAGTCGTATTTAGGGGGAAATAAGGCGGGTTCTCACATTTTTTTTGCATTATACTTATTTCATGTTTAATTAGTCTTGGTTTCCAAACTATATACCTACATAGACGATATATGTGTCATTTTGTTCCGTACCTAGACTTGCAATATAAATGAGCAGTATTTATTTGTCGAGCTCAATATATTTACCCGCTACTCCCCGCCATCAAAATGTCGGGAGAAAGGGAAAGAAAAATTATATGTGCAGAAGATCGATTCGTGAAAAAAGGGTGGACAGTAAAAAGCAACAATTGTTTACCACCACTGTTGAAGAAATAATTTAGAGCAGTCTAGACAGAATGCTAAGAAATCAAATTGTGATTCAGCATACTGCTAAAATTACCTTCCCTAACGATGTAATTGTATCTCATAAAATAGTTTAGAACAATTCCATACCTCGTCTTTTCACTCTTTGATTTTTATTTCTCTGTTTTGGTTCATTATTTTTATTTGACATCTTAATAATTGAAGTTTAGAGTGCTGATGAATAACCAGTGGACCTAAAACTTCATGTCCAATGCGAAGGACTTGACAGCTGGTGTTTTATCCGAGTGTACGATCGCGTCGATTTGGAACCTGGAACTCCTAGTTACGAGACTCTACTACTGAACCATAATACTATTCATATACATCAGTCGAAATATCTCAGGTAAAACAGGATCTATCTACACCAAAGGCTTTCGTCCCTCCCGGGACCAACATCCCCACATTGTGCCGCCCCCTTCAGAATAAGTGGACCTACCCTAAAACAATAGATTTATTTCAATCACATGACAAGAAAATGCGCTGAATCATCACACTTATGAGAAACAGACTAAAGGCTTCATGTGATTGGCTCATCAGGGAAGTAGTGGGCGTAATCTATGCCGTTTAGATAGAAAAGTTATTAAACATATCTATATCAAGCGAGGTTTTGTTAGGACAGGTCATTTTCGTCACTTCTACCTATAAACCAAACATCGTTGTTTTACTTTGAGACGTGCTATGTACCAGTGAATTGGGTAAGATTGAGGGCATTTTCCCAAATCTAAATTGTATTAGTAGTCTAATTTTTTATATCAATTTTTGTGTTCTAACCTACGTTTTTTACCACTACGATGTAATGCTGTACCATGTTATTTTGTTATAAGTACGTCATTTACGTCCCAATCTCTTTTCCGTTTTGGAATTGCCAAAAAACACACGCTTCTCTTATATTTGATGGCTCTCGCTATTTCACACGCTTCTCTTATATTTGATGGCTCTCGCTATTTAGCCCATACAGACTAATTTTTGAATGAATTAAAACATAGCTGTCTCTGATATAAACGAACGACAGAGTTTGATCTTTATGAATTTAAATTCAAGAATAATCTTCTTCCTGTTTCATTTAAGAATTTCTTTGTATCAAATAACATTTTTTCTTATCTTACTCGGAATTCATTAAAGGGATAGTTGAGTTTTGTCGCAGAGGGCGCTATAATATAATGATATAATGAAATACTGAGGGTCAAATTTGAAAGAACATACAATTTTAATGAAATAAATCATCTTTGTTTGATCAAAATCAGTTCAGAAACGGCTGAAATATCCATAAATATGACGATTACTAATATTTGTGGTGCCCCACAAATATTCGATAATTTGAACCAGCCGTTAAAAAGCGAGATAGCATCGTGTACGTTTTATTCCAGCCAATGCAGATGAAGTTGGCTTTTTGTTGGCTTTATCGTGTAGGTTATAATAAGCACAACCAGCCGGTCCGTGTATTGTTAGTATTCATTAATTAATTCATTAGCAGTCATCGTATTTTTCATAAATAAGAATAAGAGCAATAACCATTCCCTTTGAAGGCATTTGCGGTCTGAAACAAGAACTCAACTATCCCTTTCAAATTTCATTCGATAAATCCTAAATTATTGATCCTGCATTAATAAATTAGACATTATGGTCCAGATCTATGGAATGCATTCCTAGATTCAATTCAATAATGTAAAACCCTATCTGAATTTGAATTCAATATAGAGAAAGCGTTCCTGTCAGGAGTATATCGTTTGTTCTTTTTCCAGTGATGAATTAATATTTAATATTATTTCCAGATATCTATAGACATCGAGTATTATATTCTATAACACCCGTATGTTTATATATATGTCTGTGTCAGACATATTTACATCAACATATTTTTCATTTTCATTTTCATCATCATTATCATCAACATCATAACCATCATCATCATCATCACTATTATAAGTTCTTGTTATATTTAAAATCATCTACCCCACCCCGGGCTATCACGCTATCAAACAAGCGCTTATACTGTGATAGCCCTTCTTCTGTATAGATTCATTAATTAAACATTCTCGGAAGTATTGTATTACTTTTATATTGTGCACACGTTCAAAACAATCGTTATGTTTTGTATATATCTTGTAACGCAGAATTGTAATTTGATTTGTATGTTTTGCAGAAGAAAATAAATTCAATTCAATTCAATTCAATCATGATCACATTTCTCTAACTTTCAGATCTGCATGATTAAAGGCGTGGACGATTTTACCGGGCCTTTATTCAAGGACAGCCTTATCCCTCAATCAATGTCACTTTGCACAGGTAATGTATATTACTGAAGATTATATCAAAATTACTTTTCATTTGAAATCTGATCTAATCTAACCAACAGAGTATCTGTTGTACCTTTTTCTTTCAAATTTCTAAGCGCTTAACAATTTGCTTTACACAGCAGAAAACGGAGAAATAAAATAAAATCAATTTATTTTGGTATTACTGGTGGGAGACAAGTTTTCTAGATAAGAATAGTTATGAACACTGATGAATGAAATGTCAATGTTTTTACCGGCCATTTCGCAACTTTGCCAATCCAGATCATTTTGCGTGCATTCAATTTAGCAGAATTTAGCCCTTCGTTTCTCTTCGATAGTTCAAATTCGTGATCTTTGGATGCAATGTCGCATTTCAGTAAACCAGAGAAACATGTTTCTCATTGAATTTCATGTTTTCATTCACCCTTTTCGTCAAGCGTTTATTCATCTTAGCATGGCATGGTCACGTGGTCACGTAGTACTGCTGTTCGTACATTAAAATTCTTTTTTTGAGCAACTACTTTAGCATTTCATTCATTCAAATCAGTCAATTTTTTTCTAATGATTTCCATAGGGTAAAAAAAAAATCACAGTGTGTTTTGCAAATAAGTGTTCTATGTAATGACTAAAGTACGGATTTGTTGAAAATTTGCGTAGACTTTAAACGTATATGAAGATAAAGATAGGAACTTAGATGTAGGTCATAAGTATAGAATTCAAGACTATTAATTGTTGTGTGTGCGTGCTTATGCGTGTGTTTGTATATATGTATGTGTTTAGGGATGGGGAGACAAAAGTTTATAGGATCAAGTTTCTTTCATACCTATTTGCAATAGTTCGTAAAGAAAAAGTATTCTCTAATTTTGGGATACATTTCCACCCTCGATGAACGTTCTCCACAAGCATATCAGCCCCTCCCCCCCCACACACACACACACAAATAAATAAATATATATCTATATATTCTGTTTTATTTTGATTTCTTGATGCATTTGACGTAATGCAGCTATAGAAGTGAAGAAAATAGGGAAACATAACATGAATAAAGTCTACATTTAGCCTACCTTGTTACAAATTTGTCCGATATCGACAATGGAATTGAATGAATCACAATCAGTTAATTTTCAGGAAAATAAAACCAAGTAGGACTAGGAGCCTACATAAACAAGATCCGTGTTCCAGTAATTCGAATAAATATGTTACGATATTGACTGCTATTGGCGAAATGTAATGCGCGAGTTAAACATTCGGAAATTTAATTTTGAAGACGGAATTAATTTGAATAATAAAAGTGCAAACTCCCGCGACCGACACTTTTAATCAATGACTGAAGTAAATGAGTTCAATTCGGAGACTTTAATAAGTAACGTTTTTTTTTAACACACTAAAAATCAGCGAAATTGGACAGGAAATCCTATATCATTTTGTTATTAATTTTTAATTTGGATAGAACCAGCCAGCTACCTCATTGTGTGAGGAGTACGGATCAGAAGAAACGAGATAAACTTCAGACATCTTCAGACTGCCTCCTGACTTGTTCTTGATCTGCATCAGATAGCATGTGGTGGTCGACGGAAGGAAGGAGAATATACCCGACTGTAAACAATTATTTCATTACACTAAGTTTCTTAAGTACATGGAAGCCATATCAATTAACACAAATCTTTGTCATGATATTATAGACTGTTTCTGGGTGACTACCGATAAGACCGTTGGCTGAAATCCTTAACAAGATGATCCCCCGTCCTATCCCAAAGATTTTAACCCGGTTTATCTGATCATTAACATGATTACAGATGGTTTATCATAACTATTATTGTTTGCATTGTGTATCATATCAGTGCATATTGAGATAGGAGAAACACAATGTCGGAATTTGAACACAAAGTTTCACGCAATTTGCAGTGCCCTGTTTGTCTCGAGCTGCTTAGTGACCCGAAACAGTTATCTTGTACACATACTTTCTGTAAGAACTGCCTTAATGATATTCTTAAAAGCTCTTCAAAAAATTATGTAATTTGTCCCATCTGTCGAAGCGAAACATCTGTAAAAGGTGGCAATGTCTTGAATTTAAATACAAATGTTCCTCTTAAGTCTCTCATTGGTGATGTGAGAAATTGTCAACAAGTCTGTGAAATATGCGACTCAAACTCAAGAGCTGTACATTTATGTTGCGAGTGTGGTAAGGATATGTGTACCACATGTCTTGAGATTCACAACAAATGGCCGCCTCATGGCAAGCATAGAATTGTGAGTGTAGAAGACGTCAGAGAGGGAAGGGTTGTCCTCGAAAAAGAGGTTTACTGCCAAGAACACAAAGCAGATAAGAAAAAACACCTCTGTAATGATGTGTGTATAACCTGTAAGAAGTTCATCTGCTTGAGATGTAGGTTGCTGAACCACGAGAATAAAGGCCATACAGTTCAAAATACTGAGGAATACAATGCTTCTACCAAGAATGAAATTGAATCTCTACAAGCCCGAGGTAAAAGGAAAGCTACACCTATCAAGGTTCGATTATTCTGGATCAAGACTCAGGAAATGCGTGTCATCGATCACTTTGATGGCAATACGAAGGTTATTAACAACACGTATCGAGAATCACTCAATAAATTAAACGAGTGGAAAGCATCATTAGACAACCAGTTGGATGCTCAGAAAGTGAAATTATGTAAGAGATTGGATGAGATGAAAGATGTTGATGAGATGTTAATTACAAGTATTGAGAGTGCGAGTGTGTTAGCAGGTAATAGCATGAAGGCTCCATTAGAAGATGATATCATTGTTATTCGTGATACACTGTCTGGAGAGCTGAAGAATGTACTAGATAGGGATGATCCACAGATGGAGCTTGCTACGGATGTAGCTAACCAGGCAGAGCAATTGATATTCACACCTAACAATCAATATGATCAGTTGAACATAGGTGAGGTGAGGTTCATGAAGTATGAGTTAGAATGTGATGTAGTACTCTCTAAGAAAGACTACATGAATGGCATGACTGCTACACCCGATGGTAGGATGGCAGTGGGCTACAGCTCAGGCGGAATCGATATCTTCTCTGCTGATGGTCACCTACAAAAGACAGTCCTCAAGGATGTCCGGATCGGAAGATTAGGATATCTGTCTGATGGTCGGTATGTCGTTCTAAATGACACAGATCGCCTCACATTGTACACACAGGAGTTTGAGAAGCTGGACGTATCATTTGATACTCAGAGTAAAGATGAAGTTGGGTTTGGGCGTCTCACTGTAGACAGTAATGATCTGATCTTTGTCGGCTACTCATCAGCTAAAAAGATCAAGGTGTTCTCACCAGCATGGGGGAAGGCGATCATGGAGATACCATGCGAAGTATATGAACCTTGGCAGATCCTTAGTTATAATGACGTATTGATCATCAACTGTGTAAATGCAGTACGAATAATTGACAAAGTTGGAAGTGTAAAACACTATGTTGAAAAATCAAATGTATACCCATTCCCTGCTGTGAGTCAGAATAATTCAATCCTGATCGCTTGGGTCAAGCATGATGATGGGTTGGTTAGTATAAATGAGTACACCAGCGAGCTGAAACACGTCCAGACTCTCATCTCTGATCACAGGATTGAGAATCCCAATACACGTGTATGGTACTATCTCCGCGAGTTCCGATCAGGGGAGATTGCCTTCTGCACTCCTGGTAGACTCTATATATTTAAAGAAACCACCACACCATGCAGTCCATGAATGATAAAAGTCCAGTATCAGGTAACTTTACAATCATGATGTGATTGAAAATGGAGTAATTTTCTCCTAACGTGATGTATAATGACTCTTAATTATCTAAAATGATTTTTAGGCAAATTCTCTTGAAATACAACATGCATAATAACACGACTAAATGTTTAATCCAATTCGATAGTTATGATTTTAATCTTTCAGACTCATGTTTGTGTCCTGTTTTTTTTAACGCAACAGAATAAAACGATGAACCTTCCGATTCATATATTAGTATACAACACTGTTCACTTTATTACACAAGAAGAGGTTATTGTGATTGGAAAGAGTCTCTGTCGTCTAAACTAGAGCAAAGAAACGGAGATGCTCGTCATCTGGAGTTTAATCTTGACGTCAACAAGTATTTGTATTGTGTTTATCGAAGCACATCAATATTCTGGTCATAAACACAGAATAGACTATAATGTAATATATTTGTACTACGTATGTATTTATTACGTATATATATGTTTCTATGGTATGTATTTCATGAAAATAGCATAAACTACTTGTATGTCATAAATCTTTAAAAGTACACACAGATATAATGAATTAAATGCATAAACAAATAGATATTGTAACTTGAAATGTACCAAAGGTGGGATCATCATACACCATTTAGGATAATTCAATATGTTTGAATAGTAATTGAACAGAGTAGTTTTAGAGACACCAAATGATCTGTTCCGTGGATGAGACCGCGTCAAATGCTATGTAAAACTGGACTACCGATGAAAATTAATCGATTCAATTCAAGTAAAACAGGCTGTAACACCTTATTTCACAACACAAGACATGCTGAAAGGGATGCATTTCGTACACCCAAATTTAGGACGGACACATATAAAATTGGTCCTCTAACTTCAGGTATTAGTAGGTATAGCACACCAAAAAAAAGTACAACAAACACATGTTATTTGATGATTGCAAATGATCAAGCTTTATGAAGGCTTCAAAAAACAAAAAACATAATTGAAATCGGTCAATGCGATGTGATTTTATACCATTTTTTTGATATCGCAAAATTACCGAAAAACCTGCCAGAAATGGTCAAATAGGCAAAAATTGCAAAATTCCACAAAGTTGACAACTTAATTCATCACTTTCTTGGACACAAATAATAAATTAAATTATCAGACACTAAAATATCATCTTTGTGGTAGAAAATACAAAAAAGAAAATTCATATATCTATTACCGTTTTGAAAACAGAAGCAAACAAAATAAGTCATTTTTGCCATCTTTTCGAATCTGCAGATATGAAAAAGTTGTGAAAATAACTAAGTCCGCCTAATTAATATGCGCATATGTAATCAAATCAAAACCGAACATGATACATCAATAAAACCTTTGTATATCAGACAGGTATGGACATTTTTTTTTTTTTTCATCAAATATGCAAAGTAGGTCATTTCAGCTAATTGTATATATATATAAGAAAGTCAAACTGTTCATTTTGTTGGCATTTTTTTGTATCATATATTTATAGATCATATTTACACCAAATATTAACATTAAATTCCAAATATTTTTGCAATGCCAATAAAATATGGCGATGGAAATTACTTAAATCACTGTTACAGCTATTTCCTCATATGTTTCACAAATTATTCAGAAAAACCGAACAAATGTCAGATTTGAGGATTTATGACGATTTTCCGAGAAACCATTCGATTCAATAGGCTATAACATTTTACAGGGACTGAATTTTAGAGGAAAACAAAATTTGGTGTTCCCAGTACAGTTGTGGCTACTCTAAGTGTAAATATCAAATTGATTTAATGAGTGAAACATATGAGGATATTCCATTTTTGTAGGGGAGTTTTATACATTGAAGTGCATTTTCACCACGCAGAATAACAGTCAATGGGCGATCAGCGGGCCATGTCACACATGGCTGAAAAGACAATATTCTAATTAATAATTTACCATATTTTCACATGCCTATTACAATGAAACTACACAGAATTGTAGTTAAAGGTTTGCTTGAAAGATATGTGAAATACAAATTTAAAAAATATTGTTCAGTTTTTTTAAATAAATTTACGAAAATTGCTATTTCTACCAACTGACTGCTGTTGTGTGTGTGTGTATGTACATGGGCCAGACTGTGTGCACAGGCAGTGTGATCACCCTAGTATTAGAGTATGGAACCAGCTTGAAAGTTCTATCAAGGCGTCACGTACTTTGAACAGTTTTAAACACACTCTAAAAGCCCTGTTATCTGCAGATGACGCGTAAATGAACTTTTTTTTCTTTTCTTTCTTTTTTTTTTTTTTTTTTTTTGGGAGGGGGGAGGGGGTTCGTGCCAAGCTATAATGCTACGGTCACAAATGTTCGTATGAACGATGCGTTCGTACGAATCTCCCTGTTCCTACGAATTTCAGAGTTCGTAGAGATTCGTAGATGGGGCATAGTTTCTCACGTCCTTCTTACGGAGTTCGTACGAACGCCGTTTAATTCGCAAGAACAACTCAAGACCTTCTTGAGAAACGAAGTGATTTTCGGTTATACAATGGCCCTAGAGTTCGTACGTTTTTCGTAAGAACGCCTTGAGTCCTCCTTACGTCAGACTTACGGCCATCTTACGAGTTTTTGTTCTCGCAAGGTGGTCGTACGTGTAACTTACGGCATTCACAAGTCATTCGTAAGAAGATCTTATGATTTTTATTGGATATTTGGTCGGGTTGCAAAAAAAGCGCTGCCGTATACTGTCGAAAATTCTATGACTGTTGAAAGTTTGATATTTCACGATGGCAGTATTGCCAAGAAGACTACAACTGCAACTGCAGCTGCATCTGCAAGTAGAGGAGGATTAGTGAATATTTATTAGTGCCACGTTTACTTTAACATGTGTCTCTTTTTTCTTTTTAATAAGAGCCACTTCCCCTTCTCATAAAAGCCCCTTTCACCTCTGATAAATGCCCCTATTCAAATCTGATCGGTGCCCCTTTTCTTTCAACAAATGCACATTTCCCTTTATCCTTAGTCCCCCTATTTTATTCTCAGAAGTGCCCCTTTTCACCTCTGAAAATTACCCGTTTAAACATGATATGCGCCCCTTTTTTCTTTCTAATAAGGACCCTATCCCTTTTTCATAAATGCCCCTTTTCATTTCTTATAAATGCTCCTATCAAAATCTGATGGGTACCTCTTTTCCGTCGACAAATGCCCATTTCCTATTCTTATAAAGTCCCTTTTCATCTCTGGTGTGTGCCTCATTTTTTAAGTGTAAGAATTGCTTAAACAATATCTAATATGATGTAAAAAGAGAAACAAACTGAAATCATCCCTGAAAATGTAATCCGCCGCCTCTGCGTGTATGTACCAGTAATCGCTAGATCCCCTTTATTTTATGTTTATGTATGATTTAGACCACGTCATGTACGTGTTTACTGTATAAAACTGTAGAGATTTTGCGTTTTGTTGTTGATAAATATTGATAAACAAGCAGTTGTTACAAAACACGTTTGTCTATTTTCTTGGTTATCTGCGTACTAGGCCTACTTGCTTAACAAAACGATAAAGTAAAATAAGTTGACACTGAAATAATACATGTACATCTCTTGTGAGCCCAAGGTCCGACTCATTAATGCACGTTTTCCTTGTATCATAGAAATTGAACTAAGTAGGCCTTTATATATCAAAATATAAATTAAAGGGTTTTAAAAAAAGAAACAAAGAGAGAAGAGACTAGAATAGTATGAACATAAAATAATAAGACGATTTTCAACGTGTACAAGAACAATAAAGGGGAATTTGATTTAAATCTTTAAAATAGTCCTAAATTTGATTCACCCTTTTATTATGTTTTGCAGATATTCATGAATACAAAAAAAATGTTTGCACTATTAAACGTGATTATGAATACCTTGGTAGCCTTGATTTTACTTGATTACTTCATTTGACGAATTTTAAGCTTGTATCCTTATTTGAGATATTGCTATTTCTATTACCTTTCATGTTTACATTTTTTTTTTAATTCGGTAATAAATAAATGAAAGCACCGAGATCTTTAAAAAAAAGCAAAAAAAGATACTGTTTTGTGTTTTTATTGTTTTGTCGTCTTCCATCGTGCTTAATACCTTCTGGATTGAACACATTATGACTGTTGTTGTATTTATTTCCGTATAATAAAATCGGTTGAAATACATACAAAGTAATCAAACAAACAAAAGGACAAAATACGGTTGGTACCCATTTTCAGCTGCAAATATATTGTTGCTGCTCTCCTCTTTCTCCTTCCTCCCCATCTCTTTCCTGACGTTTGGTTCCCTTCCCTCTCTTCCCTCTAAAAGATTTCCCTTTTGGTCCCATATTTCTTCGACAGGAGATGCACCCTCGACGAACATTATGAACAGAGTGAGGATTTAAAATTAACGCGCTTGGCTTTAAAACCGCTAAAACACCTTACGAGCACATTACGAACGCCTTACGAACGCCAGAAGTCGTTCGTACGAAGACCATAAGAATCTCCGCTCTTAAGGCGTTCTTACGAACGCCGTAAGAGCTCTCTATGAACAACTTGAGGCGTTCTTACGGTCATCGTAATAATTTAAAGCTTCTGAAATTGTCCCTCGACCCTACGAAATGTATTAAGATCTTGCGTGGTTCGTACGATGTAATTACGGCGTTCGTACGGCCGCCTTACGAAGAGAGGGTTTCGTACGATGTTAACAAAAATCTTGGACAAGACCATCGACTAATCTGCGATCTTACGAACGGTCTACGAACGGTCTACGAACGCTGGTTTCGTACGGCCTTCTTAAGAAGATCTTACGAAATGGTCTGAAAATCGTTCGTACGGCGTTCGTAACAGCCCGTAACGGTATTTGTGACCGAGGCTTTAAACTTACGATATATGCAATAATTTCCAATAAAACAGGCTTCCGGTACAAACAATACATTTGTGAAAACTACTCCATATCACTGTATAAGATGCAAATCAAATAATGTCCAATAAAACAGCCCTTTTCAGCACTAGTCCGAGAGCATAAGTTCACACATATAGATGTTCAAAAAAATATAAATGAAAAGTTGCAGTAGTACATATTTTTAAAATTGTTCATGGTAATAAAGAAATAACAAATGCAGAAGATATTGCAAATGCATATAACATTTATTTTGTCAATGTTGGCCTAAATCAAGCCAAGATGATAAATAAAGATGGAACCAACTTCACACAGTACCGTAATGAACCATCTAATACTTCTATTTTTCTAAAACCAACGGATTACATTGAAATTCTCAATGTAGTGAGATTGCAAAAAAAAACAGTTACTCTTCTGGTCATGATGAAATCAGTACATTTTTATTGAAAAGGATCATTGGTTCAATTCTAATGCCTCTTGTACACATTTGCAATCTCTCTTTGATGACCGGAGTGTTTCCTTCTTCTTTCAAACTGACAAGGGTGATACCTGTTCATAAAAAAAGATGACGTGATGGTCGTTTCTAACTATAGACCAATCTCAATACTGCCTAGCTTTTCTAAAAAATTTGAAACGAATTGTTTATCACAGGGTGTACAGTTTTTTTTTTTAGATGAATGTGAATCATTGAATCCTGATCAATTTGGATTTCGGCGGTCTCATTCTACAGATCTTGCGCTACTGAAATTTTATGATCGCGTTTCAAGTGCACTCGCTGCTCACGAGCATGTCATTGGTGTATTTATGGATCTGAGCAAAGCATTTGACACACTTGACCATTCAATTTTTCTTTCTATGTTAGAGCATTATGGAATAATGGGCATAGCTTTACAATGGCTTGCGAGTTATTTATCTATGAGAAGACAGTACACTTATTATAACTCTGTTAACTCTGACATTCTGTTTCTTAAATGTGGTGTTCCGCAGGGATTCACCCTGGGCCCATTATTATTTCTTATGTATATCAATGATATTTGTAATGTATCTAAAACTTTAGATTATACCTTATTTGCAGATGATACGAGTGTTTTCTTGATTCATCGTGAAATCAACACTCTTGAACAGAAACTAAATTCGGTACTGCCAAAGTTGAATTTATGGTTTAGAAGTTATGTGCTCTCTTTCAATTTCTTAAAACAAGTTATATTCATTTTAGAGGTAAAAAATCAAATGACAACCTTCCTCTAAATATTAAAGGCCCACTGCACTACTTGTAGCTACTTGCGCCCTCTATATAACAAACAATGCCTAATCGGTGACCATTTGTCCCCCATGATCCTCTTTTTCTTATGTTAACTGAGAGCTGAGTTGATGAGATAACCACCTGTTTAGTGACCTTGCAGGGCGATCTAATCCCTCATGTAAACTATGGCAGATAAGCTTTAAACTAGATGATATTTCTTTAGAGAGAAAGACATGAACGAAATTCCTTGGTGTCTATATCATTGAAAAACTTGACTGAAGCGACCATGTAAAACACATTGTTACACCAATCTCCAGAAATATTGGCGTACTGTATAGAATAAAATGTTTTGTTTCTGATAGAATATTACTTATGCTATATAATAGTCTAATTTTACCACACATCTCCTATTCTAATATTTTGTGGGCAACATCCAAGTGTGTGACTAATAATATTCTTCTGCTGCAAAAGAAAGCTGTACGCATATGTACCCGAGCTGGTTATCGTGACCATGCTACCCCACTATTTGTTTAACTGAAATGCTTAAAGGTTAATGATATTAACTTCCTCCAAATTGCCATATTTACGTTCCATTTTAATATCAAATTATTACCTACGTCATTATATTCAATGTTCAAACCTAATAACATGGTTCATTCGTATTGAACAAGGCAGTCATCGATTTTAGATGTGGTCAATCCTCACACTACTTTAGCCAGAAATCAATCAGACACAGAGGTCCAGATATATGGAATTCCGTACCTAATGATATTCGAAATATAAAAATCAACACACTCCTTTAAAAGAGCACTCAAATGTGTTATCATTTCACAGATATAAGATATAACTTACATTATACTCTATATATCAGTTCTAATTAAATCTAAAATATATTTTTTTACTAGGCTTAACGAAATCCTTATTTTTTTTTTTTACTTTGTAAATAGTGTAAATAGTTCACTACAAAACTTTAGGAATTTTATTTGTCATATATTATATATTTGAAAGGTGTTGTGACGATTCAAGCTCTATTTGCTGTTCATTCTTCAAACTGTATATTAGTTGCAACTTGTCTTTGATAAAACAATGTTATATTCTTTTTCATGTGAAGTTAATTCAAATGGATTGTAAAATTGAAAATGATTTGTTGTATTATATTACTTTTCCATGTGATGTTAACTTCAATGAATTGTGAAATTGTGAAGATGCATGAATAAATAAATAAATATTTAAGAGACGCGATTTGACATTGACATTTCTCTATCCGAGAGTACACCTAGATTCTTAACAGTGACTGAAGGGCTTATGAATACATCACCAACTTTTAATTTAAAACCTGGTAGATTGCGTAAACTGTGGGGAGAGGCTACTACGTAAAAATTCTGTGCTCTAGTCATTCAACTTCAATTTATTAACTAACATCCAATCTCCAATATCTGAAATGCGATTTTTGAAGTCTAAACAAAGCAACAACTAAATCTCCTGGGATTTAGGGATTGAATGACGTATACAATTGGGCAGGGGCGCAGTGGCGTAATGAAAATCTCCACTCTTCCATGGTACATGCAGGACCCGCGGAACATTTTTCAAAGCGGGGGGGGGGGGGAGGGGGGGGGGCTAAAGTATTTTCGATCAGGTAGAGCAAAGCGAGTGAAGCAAGTGGAGTGTATATTGGTAAGGGGTCCAGGGGCAAAGTCCTGGCGGGGGTCAAGGGGCGTAGCACCATGAAGCACATGGGTTTTAGGCATTTAATAACGGTCAGATGAGTATCTAGGGGCCGGCTTTAGGGCCCCTGGTTACCTTTCAGGGGGCGGAGCCCCCGGAAAGTCGGGGGTTTTAGGCATTTAATAACGGTCAGATGAGTATCCAGGGGCCTGCCTTAGGGCCCTTGATGGGGTACAGGGGGTTGAGCTCCCGGAAGCTCAGGGAAAAACCATGCCATTTTCAGCAACATTTGTAAATCACTGGTATCAAATTAGAAATTTAATTCCAATTGATAATAACCAGCTGCTTCGTTGGAATTAGGCAGTCACGTAAAAAGCTGAAGCATTAGATTCATGAAATTGTATGTTTAATACATAGAGGTGAATTCCATCACGTAATGACCTCGAAAACATGTCACTCCATCGTCAAAGTAGGCCTTATACACAAAGTGAAATGGAAAATACTTTTTTTTTAAAGATACTGTTACGGCCCTTCATCCTAGAACGGGTCCTGGATGCTGGAGGGTTGGCCTGTCCCTTGCCTCTATCACCGTCATCTGACGAAGAATTTGCCATCCTGAATAATGCGAGCGGTTTCTATTTGGCTTGTAGTTTAGAGGCCCTGACGTGGCTCTGTTTTCCCAAAGTATATGAGTGTGGAGATGAGAGGTGTTTTGGATAGCTGGACGTGTATTCTCTATGAGAGGATTATATTACATCAGTCTATGGAGACTCAACTAATTACACGTTATGAAACGATGGATTGTTTAACTGTATACTTTATTAATACAAACATAAGTCAACTTCTCCAACACGTTATCATAGTTAACATCGACACCAATTACCTGTATTAATCTCAACAAGTAGTAAAGGCAGGGATTGCCTTTTGTAGGAACTCTATTTCTCGCTTCCAGTCCTTTTCCTTACTTTAGCTCAGCTGGAGCAAAGCGGAGAGTTCGCTATTTGACCAAGACGAGAGCCAGCGTCGAAGTGACGAAATTACCGTGAAATACTGGTATGTATAGCCTCTGAGACGCTCTAAGAGTTGCTTTACGCATGGTGCGTCCGTAATCGCGCTCTGAGCCCTTACGCCCCAAAAGCTTACTGCGCCCTCTACGTTTTCTGCAGATAACTTAAATTGTAGCGAACTGGTTCGTTACAATACGTATACTTTTATTTAAATAAAGTACCATTCCTAAATAGTCAATTTATTCTGTAACTCAAGTTCTTGTAGAATATATCTTATTAATAATTGGGAATTATTTAATGTAAACGTTAACTTTGTTGTGATTATGTAATGGATAATATTGTTTACGAAATTTAAACAGTACAAGTTCTGTATCTTATATTGATACATCTCAAATTAAATCATAATAAGGGAAAACCAAAGAAGAGCACTCTAACATCACCGAGTAATTCCAAACTCCTAAAGCTTACTACGTTATTTGAAGAAAATGGATCATCGTGTTGTTGTTAACCTCAGCTCTACGACAACATAAAAACGCAGTGTATATATCTCGTTAAGTTATAGATAAATTAGAGTTCAGATCAGTCGAGTACATTGTTTTGAACAAGAAAACTTAATTCACATGTTACATGAATATTTTATTTTACAAAACATATTGTTTTCATAATGAAGGACAGGCATAAAGGTGGATATGTGAATGTATAGACAAATGTATTACAACAAGTGTAAACAAGTTAAAGTCATTGAGACAAACTTAACGGCGATTATCTTGGGAAATTGCGGGCTGACCCGTTTCAATTAAATTGTGTACACGCTTTATACATAAGCGGTATCTTAAAACAAAGTATTGGAGAAACTGTTATGTACTCAAATTGTTATTATTGTTAATGTTTGTATATATCAGTCTATTTTTTGAGGGGGAAAATAAATCGCCTAAGTTGAATTCGAAGCAAAAATCGTGTAACTCTTTATGTGAGAATATGGAACTTTTATCAAGATGCTGTTGCTGCTGCTCGAGGTAGGAGGTAGGAGGTAAGAACAGCCATTGTAATACTCATTCGTGGTAACATTCCATTTGTACAGATGATAGAATGCAGAACAAATAATTGCCAGTAATTCTGATAATCGTGGTGAATGATGAGGGTGATGCCTTTTTTACTTGCTGTTTTGTTTTTCTTCATAATTCTCAAAGCAATAACTAATTAGGAGAGCCATTATACATAATGCAGAAATAAGTTTTCCGTTTCACCAATCCTCAGGCATTTCTCAAGGTCTGATTTACGTTTATACAAATCAAAGGAATGAACATAATAAATATTAATAATGGCACTGGTGATGTTGACGATGATGAGAGTAATGTAGAATAATTGATTACTTATAGTTCTGATGTGAACGGAGTCGAAAGATGATGATGATGATGAAATCGATAGAAACATCGATATTGATGACAAAGTGATATACCATGACAACGTGTTTTTCAATAAAATAATGACGTATATGATCATATTGGTGATAATATTGATGATGATAGTGACGACATAAACGATGGGCATGGTGATTATGAGGAGGATAATGATGATGACAGTGATACCGTGACATATATTTTTCTAATTTTGTAATGACGACGGAGATGACAAGGTCTGGGATAAAACAGATGATGATAGTGATAGCATGGACGACGGACATGATGATGTTGTTGAAGGTGTTGGTAGTAGTTATGAAGAATGGTGGTGGTGGTAATGATGTTGAAGATGATGATGATAATATGTTGATGATAATCATACATTCATCACCACCATCATCAGCGGCAGCATCATCATCATCAACAATCTTATCAACATTGTTATCACTATCATCGTCATTTTCAAATTTCATATCATCATTAATGTCACAATTTAATAGGTTACACGGCGGAACATCTCAGACCTACTTACAAGTTATGTCGACATAAAGTTGATTGTATTGCGCCCTTACCAAACACGACACGATGATAATAAATATCTAATCTACATCATGATAACATTCACCTTTAACATAGTGACACGCAAAGTACATTAAATATTGAATGTTAATGTGGCAGACGTGCCAATATATTTAAATACAGCTTGTTGATCGAAGTGCACAGGCTATCAGTTTTATGATTTTATTTCACGTAGCAATCATGCACGAACTTTGCAACTTACGTATCCTCCTTCATGTATATACAACGGTTTAAAGTGACTCGGTATCATTGCTGAAGGTTCACGAATACATTGCGTAATTTTTGTATGAAATGCTACTTATTACATTCCTTTTACTGTACTAACCCTATAACATTCAACATTTCCCGAAAAATTTCTCAAACGAAAAATATCTTAATGGTTTTCTTTGAGGGCGTCGCTGTGCAACACCCTTGAACAGTAAATTCTCCCAATATTTTTGATTTTTCCAACCGATTTCCCATGAAAATAAGACATAAAAAAGGCTTTTAAAAATCTATAAACACTTAAAGGGATAGTCGAGTTCTGTTGCAGAGGGTGCTACACAAAATAATTGTTTTGTTAGATAATGAAAAACTGAGTGTCAAATTTGAAAGAACATAATATTTAAATGACAAAATCATCTTTGTTTGATCAAAATCGGTTCAGAGACGGCTGAAATATAACGATTTCTAATACTTGTGTACCACCACAAATATTAGATATTTTGAAGAATTTGAAAAAACCGTTGATAAAACGAAATAACGCCTTTTACGTCGTATTTCGGCCAATGCCGAATGCCGATGTTGGCTTTTTGTTGGCATTTTCGTGTTGCTTGTATTACCCATAATTAGCCGGCTCATGAATTGTAATTCTTAATTAAATACTTAATAAACGGTCACCGTGTTTTTTGGAAAGTGGAGCTAAATTGGTATAATCGTATTGTCTGAATTTCACACAATTCGGGGTCTAAAATTACCTTCATAGCAATTTTAGGTTCTAAAAGGGCACTATTAATGTCATAGATAAGAATAAATACAATAACCATGCACTTGAAGGGATTTGCGGTCTGAAAACAGAACTGAACTATCCCTTTAAATAATTATGTGGAATGGTATGTAAAGCTAATCCATTGCCTTGTGACTATTTCAATCAACTAAAATGTAATCAAATTGTAATAATATAATTGGGAGAATTAAGGAATCAATAAGATCAGTTTTCCCCAATTTTATAATTGATAATGGTCCGTTTGCACTCAAACTTTCAGAACCTCTTTAATTCTACATTAAGCATTAATGTCACTACCTTAGCACCATTTTCCCTCATCCGAACAATGTTACCAAGTCCCTTTGATGTTGATAGACGACAGAAACTTAGTATTTAAATCCGTCCGCCCCCGCCCCTTGTCTCCTTAGCGATGTAATAGGTTAAACACAAAACTAGAGCTAAATGTCAGTCTTCGATGAGCAATGGAACAGGCCAAAACAAACCCAAGGAGACATATCATATTAATACAATAACTAAAAGGGGTCTGGAGGGGGGGGGGTAATCCTGTCCTCTCTAACTCTCGCATAAAGTATATGATGACATAAAGTATATATCATGTCAGTTTATGATAGGGACAAAGTGTAATATTCATTTAAATATGATTATTAATAGAATTAACATTCATTTTAATGTCAACGATATGATTTATGGAAATACAAATACCATTGTTCAGATGATAAAATTATTTAATAGTTTGGCTATCTAAACAACCAAAGAAGGCCGAACAAATGAAGAACGTTACAACAAACTGATCAAGTATAAAGGGAGGAAATAAGGCGAATTGTTTTGTTGTTCTTCACTTTTATGTATTCTCACATTTGTGTTGCTCTAATTTTTGCTGCACGATTGTGCTACAAAAAAAGTAAAGAAGTTTCCAGCAGAGGCCCCCGAAATTCTTTCGAAAAATTCGATATTATCATTTCTACCTCATTTTACTTAATAGTTTGCTTTATATCCGTCTTGGTTGTCTTACGATCTACCTACCTAGAAAATATATGAGTAATTTTGTTTCGTGCCCAGGCGTGCAATATATTAATGAGCAGTATTTATTTGTCCAGCACAAGGTAATTACCCCCAATCAAAATGTCGGGAGAAAGGGAAAGAAAGAACGACTCTTGAAAAAAAAGGTGGACATAAACAAGCAAGAATTGTTTACCGCCAATGTTGAAAACATAATTTAGAGCGGTTTAGACAGAATGCTAAGAAATCAAATTGGGATTCAATGTACTGCTAAAATTACCTTCCCAAATGTTGTAATAGCTTCTCACAAGAACAATTCCGAAACCTCGTTTTCTCACTTTTGCGTCAGGTGTGTATTTCGTAACCTCTAATTCTATCTGTAAAATATCCATCTCAAGAATGAAATCTTGAAAAAAAGCTATGAATTATATTTGACTTTTATTTCTCTGTGTTGTTTGATTAAATGACCTCTAAATAGTTCAAGTGTAGAATACTGATAAGTAACCAGTGAACCTAAAACTTCATGTCCAATCTGACGGACTTAAGAACTGATGCTTTTTTATAAGGGTACAAGCACGTCGATTTTTTACCTGTTTACCTCCTGGTTCCGAGATTGAGAGACCAATGAACCATAACACTTCCAATAAATTACATTTACATCGAATGACCCTAGTAATATGAGCTTATTAGTAACGAAAAAAATCATGGAGATTAGTAGAAATGGATGTTATTGTATATGGATCTATTTATCCAAAAGGCTTTCATCCCTCCCGCGACCATTATCTCATCTTTGTGCCCCTTTCAGAATAAGTAGACGCACCCATAAACAACATATTATTTTAATCACATGACAAAATAATGCGCTGAATCATCACATTTATGCAAAACAGATAAATGGCTTCATGTGTTTGGCTCATTAGGTAGGTAGTGGGCGGAATGTAGGCCGATCAGAAAGAAACATTATTAAACATATTTATATCACGCAAACTTTTGTTAGGGCAGATCACTGTCGTCATTTCTACCCATCAACCGAACATCGTTGTTCTACTTTGAAACGTACTATGAACGAGTGAATTGGGTAAGATTCTGGGAGATTTTCAAATCTTAAATCGTATTAGTCGGCTAATAATATTCATTGATATTAATATCTACATACTAACTTACCTATTTTGTTTCCATAACGAGTTAACGCCGTACCATGATATTCTCACTGGTAGTCAAATACATCTCAATCTTTTCCACGTTTTGTAATACGACTGTTATCTTGCTAATCTTTCCATACATCTAATATTTATTTTTTTTAACCTGGTGTGGGCTTTTAGTGCAACGACAAAAATTGACCCTGTTTGTTTTTGCAACAAAAAAAGTCGAGCAGGCTGTAGAGCCCCAGCGGTGCCTTGGCGGCGCCCGGTAGACTTTCCGTCGGTCGTCGGACGAATTAAGATCAAAACTGGGCGAAATCGGGTAGCTTCTCCGCAAAGCGTCCCAGCAGTGACCGATTGATCTCCCAGCGGCGACCGCTCGGCAGCCGTTGAATTAGCGGCTTTTTTTTTTTTTTACCTAAATCGCTCGACGGCAAACGCTCGAGTAGGTTAATGCCCGGGCGGCGAGTGAAAGTGAGCAGGCGCCACCCGAATTTTAACTCCGCGCTAAAACTTCAGCGACGACCGAGCGATACCCCAAAAACAAGTGGTACCGGTGCAGCCGCCACTCGGTGCCCGGGCGAAACAGGCTGAAAACTCACCGTCCTGCCACCGAGCAGGCTACTTTTTTGGGTTGTGACCATAGCTTAAATTCCAGCTCCAAATTGATCGGTCGCCGCTCTCAGTTGTGACAAGGCACGTACGCAGGGGGGGGGGGCAAACCCCTATCAAATTGTTGTTATTGTAACAAACAAAAATTTAAAAAAAAGTGTTTGTTTTTTTGGTGCTAAAGGGGGGGGGGGAATAGTGTCTTCTTCCTCCCTCCCTCCCCCCCCCCCTATTCTTGGGGCTTGCTGAGTAGGTGCGAAAATTTTACTTAACAAAAAAAAAATGCTCTCACGTGCTCGTTATAATGTTTTATATGTTGTAAAGCTGAAATGTAACTTGATTTATATGTAATGCAGAAGAAAAAATATAACATTTAATTCAATATTGATCGTATCTCTCGTTATTTTTCAGATATATATCATTAATTGCAAAGACGATAAATAACCGGGCATTTATTTATGCACATCGTCGTCCTCAACCAATGTCACTTTGCAGAGGTAATGTACGTAACTGAAAATAATACAAACAATTATATACCTCACTTTAAGATATTATGTCCCTATTGCAGCCAACATCAAATTCTGTAGAACTTTGCAGGAATCATGAATATGTCATGTATGTCCTATCTGTGAAATGTAAACGTTAGCAGTGTCCTAATAATCAAATGTTGCAGGGAAACCCGTTTAGTTGCAAGACTTCACTGTCAGACACGATTGAGTGACTGACTGCCTTTTTTCTTGTTTGGTAATAACATACATAAAATGAGCTGTAAAAGGTACAAGAGCATTTGTCTACATCAATAACCCACTTCTTGTGATGGCCAAAATTAAACTGATTGAATCTTTGCGCAGTAAAACGTATGACCATAAGAGAGGTTGTCTTCGGGGAGCATTTACGAATATTTTGTAAAAAAATCTACAATATGTATATAGCTTACAGATACGAGATGGCCACAACAATTTTGACTTCACAAAAAAGAATTCTGGGAAATATTTTTCTTCGATAATACCTCCGCCAGTTGGAGTATATAAACAATAAAGAAATATAGGGATGAAGAAAAGAAGATAGCCCAATAAGATCTAAAACTACGTTTTCATTTGCAGAAGTAAAATTAATCTATTTTACCCCGATGGTGGTCAGGTTTCCTTATGGGGAGGGACTGGGTAGATGTCCCTTGAGTTGAGGCAATTTTGGTGGTCGAAGGAAGGAAGATATAGGTATTTCAAATACTTCTGTATGATGGATAATATTATGTTTTCTTTAATGTTATGTAATATTGTTCCATTCCTTCATTATTGTACACTGTCAATGTATCCACGTTTCCATCCATCGTATTGGAACGGTTTTGATTTAGTGTGTTTTAGTTTGATTCTGTATAAAACTGTTTAATGAGATTTTCCCCTCTTCACCTTTTTAGAGGGACTTTATTATTCCAATTCAAAATTCATACAGACTATTTACAAAACAAGTAAAATGAAACCTATCAATGATATAAAAGATCAACATAATTCCTTTAAAAATGTTCATTTTAACATTTCTATTACGTTCTTAACCTCTTCATTATCGATGTATCTTATGCTTTCTTTATATTTCAAATAAGTTGCGCATGATTTATCAAGAAATTAGGTAAAGTGAGTTTTCTGTTATTTATTACATATCCAATCAATAGCATTTTCATATCAATTTAAATTTCTATTTTAGATAGATATAAAGGAACGGTATTAAAAAGAAAACAATAATAAACAAATGTTTTTGTTTGGGGGGCGGTAGGGTGGGGGTATTCGGTGGAGGGGAGTTTGAGGTATTTTATTTTTTATTGTTTCCATTCTTTCATTACTGTTTGTGTATTATGTTTACAATGAAACTTTGTTTTCTAGGAATTTTTTTAATGGAAGCATAATAAATAATATTAAAAACAAAACAGACTAGATTATATAGAATATTGAATGCCAATAGCGAAATGGAATGCCCGAGTTCACTTCCAGCACATATGGAAACGTTGTATCATCCGCTTAATCTGACTTGCGTGCATAGAACAAATAAGCATTTTTCCATGAAAAAGTGAAGTTTTCTAAAATGTGCGTTTCTTTCCAGCATTGGGGCGCCCGGAAGTCACTCGGGTAACATTTCATAAAGTATAATACAAAAAGACCATATGCAAATTTCTTTACTTTTGTCGGAAAAAATACATTTATCCAGCGCAATGTCGTCTCTTTTTGCGTTGGAGAAGAGCAAATAGCGAGTTTTAATCACACTTTGGCCGCTCTTGCAAGCTCTCACTTGTTTCACTGTGGTCAAGCGACTTTGGGAAAAGCGGTTTATAATGAAAATACTAAACGTTAGCTTTCTTCTGGTATTAAACTTGTTTTTATTGATTGTATAATTTTGTCGGAATAAAGGAAACAAAAAGGCTTGACCAATAAAACTTATCAGCGTCTGAATTGACCTTTTGACCTTGAATTCCCTGTTGCAAGCGCACTAATAGCGTCATCTTCGCTAAATCGGTGTCTCCTATCGTAAAATGCTACACTTTCACAATGTTTATACATCTTTTTTAATTATTAGTAACATATAACATATTTTGTCTGATATCACTGAAGTTTTGGGTTTTTTTAATGAGTAATTTTTAAATAACAGCCATTTTACTGTTTTATTTTACTGGATCGTACCATTAAAGTCGCAGGGTAGAAAGATGCATTTTCCAACCGCGCCAAATTTAATTTGCGTTCCGACATTCTGTTAAATGGGTTCGTGTTGTTAAGAATCCTGCTTTCTGCTCCAACATACGTCCACATGCGAAGTCGTTTATCAACTAAATTATTCAAATGTATGGATGCTTCCTTCCAGGTGTTTGTGTTGTTGAAGCATTTCATTCACCTGCTATCATTCTTTGTACTCCAATTGCCAGAACGCTAATTAAATTTTGGTTTTATAGTTTCATGCAATAAGTAAGTCAATAAAAGAGTATGTTCTGCACAATAAAAACAATGTGTGTTCCTATTGTACAATGTAATGTGTCCCCTCATTTTGTAATAGTTAATTTACCCATTCACCTAATGGAACTACCTGCCCGATGAAGCCAGTGGCCTGTTATCCCTGAGCACTCAACACCGTGTGGGAGTCAGTTTGTGGTTAACTTCTTTTATGAGACAAATACAAGCAAACGTTTCCATATGTTGACGACGAATAAGAATCAATCTTGGCACACGCGTTAGACGGAATGAAACCCGAAACAGATACTCTCAATTCAATGACCGAGGGCATTAAATTTAATTCGGAAACTGAATGAACGTTTTATTAAACGGAACTATAGAAAAAAGCCAAATTGGCCAGGAAACCTTTATCATTATCAAGTGTTATACATTTTTAATTTTGACAGGCCCAGCTACGCCGTTGTGTGAGGAGTACGAACCTGAAGAAACGACATAATCTTCAGACATCTTCAGACTGCCATCTGCTTTGTCCTTGATCAGTAGGAGAAAGCATGGGGTGGTTGACGGCAGGAAGGAGAATATACCAGATTGTAAACACTCATCTCCTTACCTTAGTGCATTGTAGCCATAGAAGTGACAACAAATAAGTTGTCATGATATTATGAACGGTTTCTGAGTGACTGCCCATGAGACGTTAGGCTGAAATCCCTAAGATCCTTAAGACACCCAACCTATCCCGATGACATTGGCCCAGTTTATCTCATTATTAACATTATTAAAGGTGGTTCACGATAAGTATTGTGTTTGCATTATGTATCATATCAGTGCAACTTGAGATAGGAGAATTAAAATGTCGGAATTTGAACGAAAAGTTTCACGCAATTTGCAGTGTCCTGTTTGTTTCGAAATGCTTAGTGACCCGAGGCAGTTATCTTGTACACATACTTTCTGTATGAAATGCCTCAATGATATTCTCAAAAGTTCTTCACGACATTCTCTAACATGTCCCATCTGTAGAAGTGAAACTTCTGTAAAGGGTGGTAATGTCTCGAATCTCAATACTAATGTTCCTCTTAAGTCTCTCATTGATGATGTGCGAAATAGCCAGCAAGTATGTGAAATGTGTGACTCAAACTCGAATGCTGTACATTTCTGTTGTGAATGTGGTACGAACATGTGTAACGAATGCATTAAAATTCACAACAAATGGCCGCCTCATGTCAAGCATAGAGTTGTAAGAGTAGAAGACGTCAGAGAGGGAAGGGTGGTCCTCGAAAAAGAGGTTTACTGCCAGGAACACAAAGCAGATAGACAAAAAAACATCTGTACTGATGTATGTATCACCTGTAAGAGGTTCATCTGCTTGAGATGTCGAATGTTGTACCATGACAAGAAAGGCCACAATGTCCAAGATGCTGAGGAATACAATGCTTCTACCAAAACACAAATTGAATCTCTACAAGCCCGAGGTAAAATGAAAGCTGCAACTATCAAGAATCACATGACCTGCGTCAAGAATCAGAAGGAGCGTGTCACCGATCACATTGCCGGAACAAAGGCGGAAATCAACACCACTTATCAAGAATCACTCAAGATATTAATCGAAAGGAAAGCAGCATTGGACAATCAGTTGGACGATCAGAAAGGGAAATTATGTAAAAGATTGATGGTGATGAAAGATGTTGATGAGAGGTTGATTACGAGTATTACAAGTGCGAGTGTGTTAGCGGGTAATAGCATGAAGGCTCCATTAGAAGGTGATATCATTGTGATTCGTGATTCACTGTCCGGTGACCTGAAGAATGTACTAGATAGGGATAATCCAGAGGTGACGCTGGATATGGATGTAGCTAACCGTGCAGAACACATGATATTCATACCCAACACTCAATGTGATAAGTTGAACATCGGTGAGGTCAGGTTCGTGAAATGTGAGTTGGAATGTGATGTAGAACTCTCTAAGAAAGACTGCATACATGGCATGGCTGCTACACCCGATGGTAGAATGGCAGTGGGATACAGCACAGGAGGAATTGATATCTTCTCTGCTGATGGTCAGCTGCAGGAGACAGTCCTCACGGATGTTGGTATCGGTAGAGTAGGCCCGGCCCCCCCACTTAGGGTTCGGAACGACCGCATGCGTGTTGCCAAAATGTCCGGTAAAGGGGTACTTTTCGTGCGACAAAGTCCGGCCCGAGAATTGTAAAAAAAGGGGTGTATTTGACTTTTTACCCGGAGATTTCTTTTAAAAAGGGGTGTTTTTCTCTAATCTCTTTGGACTCCTGAGAAATTATTCCGAATTAAGGGGGAATTGAGCATTTTTCGTGATTTAGGGGGGTCTCCAAGGTAGGAAAAGCCCGCGAAAAGCCCGCGAAAGGGGGATTCGGAAATGTTGGCAGTCCTAAGATAGGGGGTGCTTTCAAAAAGAGGGAACGAGCATATGCGTACCCTAAATAACACTGAGTGTGGGGGGGGGGGGGCGGGATAGTAGGATACCTGTCTGATGGTCGGTATGTCGTACTAAATGGCAACAATGTTATCATACTGTACACAGAAGAGTCAGAGAAGCTGGATGTACGGTTTGATACTCTGAGTAAAGGTGGGACTCCTAGTCTCACTGTAGACAGTAATGATTTGATCTATGTCGGCTACTGGAACCTCCAAAAGATCCAGGTATTCTCATCAGCAGGGGGGAGGCAATCAGGGAGATACCATGTGATGGATGTACACCTGAACAGATCACTAGTTCTAATGACGTATTGATCATCAAAACTTGTTATACAGTAAGAATAATTGACAAAGATGGTAATGTAAAACACAAGGTAAAGAAATCGGGACTACTGGCACAGGCTGCTGTAACTCAGAATAATTCAATCCTGATCGCTTGGCTCAATTATGATGAAGGGTTGGTTAGTATCGATGAGTACACCAGCGAGCTGAAACACGTTCAGACTCTCATCTCTGATCAAGAGATTGAGAAGCCCGAGACACGTTACCGGTACTATCTGCAGGAGTTCCGATCAGGGGAGATTGCTTTCTGTACTCCTGATAGACTCTATATATTTAAACTTACCATCACACCATGCAGTTTATGGATGATAACAGTCCAGGATCAGGCGACTACACAATTGGAATAGATTATACATAATATCATGTTATATATATGCAGAGATATATTACGTATGTAAGTACATGATATATTTGTATAATATCACACTTGTGTTATATGAAAATAACATAATAATTTAAATGAATATATAAATAATACATTTAAAGTTTACAACACAAGTATTCTGTCATAAATAAGAAGTAGACATATATAATATATTCAAAATCATGAAAGAAGATATTGTAACCAGGAACGTATAACAAGTCTGATCATCACACATCATTTAGGATAATGCAATATGTCTGAATGGTTAATTTATTAGAGAAGTTTTAGAGACACCAAATGGTCTGTTCCGTCGATCAGGGCGCATCAACAGCAAAGTAAAACTGGATTACCAATGGAAATGTATTGAGTCAATTGAGTCAAATGTCACTACACTATACTCACATGCTATGAATTGTCATACTTGTACAAATTCCTATATATCCATTTTTATTTTTAAATTATTTTAGTTCTTTTACTCCTATTAATGTTTAAGAATGATATTTTGAATAAAGTAAGGTTAGTCTGCAAGAAGCTAGCCCTTGACATGTCTTTGGCCTCTGTCGGCTCCTCCACTCTGAATTTAGCTATTCATTTTAATTCATTTTCTCACTTATCAGCTTGTGTATACGTATAAGTAAATGAATATATTCATGTGTATATGTTCATAATTTGTGTTTTCAAGTATATTCTTTTACTATTGTTATCTTTTTTTATGAGTGGAAATTAATCTGAAACTAAAAACTTTAATATGTCGATGGCTATGAAGCAATGTTTAATGGAGAAAAAAAAACTAGTAATAAGTATTCCAACTGATAATAATAATAATAATAGTGTAAACTTATAGAGCGCATACACCGTCCAATGACGCTCATGGCGCTAGCTCAGCAACAGTTCTCTTTAATACAAGTAAAGTAAATAATTTTGCAATATAGCTGCTTTGATGGAACTTCGCTGTAGTGTAAAAAGATGAAGCTATAAAATCATGAAGTTGTATGTTTAATACATGTATAGGTGGAGACCATCAGACGATGACCTTGTAAACATGTAACTCCATCGTCTTTCAAAGAAGGCCTTATACACAAGGTGAAATGAAAAATACTTGTTTTTCTATTCTGTGTTTGATACTGTCATGTAAATCTATTTGGGTAGGATACCATCCCTGTATAATTATTTCATTCTGTAACTCAAGTTCTTGGAGAAATGACATTTGTATAGTGTTGAGAAAGTATAAGATTTATACGTCAATGGTTAGGAGACTTTGTTGTGGTTATCCCATGGACAATATTGTTTGCCAAGATTGAACAGTACAGTTCCTGTATAATATGTTGAGCATTATTGTACACGACCGGGCAATCCCGAACTCCTAAAGCTTACAAAGTTTTTTTGAAATAAATGGAGCAACGTTAACCTAAGCTCAACGAAAACGCAATAACTCGCTGTATATATTTCCTTAAGTTCCTTAAGATTCAATTCAATTCAATTCAATTCTCAAATTATGTCATTCTCGATTAAAAAAAAGAAAAGAAATTAAGTAATCTTATAGTCAAACGAGTACATTGTCTTTTAAAAGAAAACTGAATGTATATGTTACATAAATATTTCATTTGAATACATTTAAACACTATAAGGAATGAAATAAATATTCATATAATTATGTTAGGAAGACGAATAACGGTAATTCAAAACAGTTGTGTTGACACTGTGAAAAATACTGCCTAGAAGCAAATGGCGGAAGTTCAGTATGTAAAACATAAGTCTGTATATACAGTAGGCTTGCGGGAGCACCATGTGAGAGAGAGAGAGGAAGGATTGAGGAGTCCCGAAAAGTACTCTCGGTAATCTTTCTCCTGACGACGGATAGTCAACCTGTTCGAAACGTCGAGCCACTCCCGCCACCCATCCTCTCCAAGCGCTACAGTTCTCCTTAGAACTATAAGCTAAGAAAGATAACCAACAGTCTTATTCAAGACTACACCAACAGTCCTTGTCAGGACTATACACCCTCAAGAAAGATTACCGAGAGTCCTTTTCAGGACTCCTCAATCCTCCCTCTCTCTCTCTCTCACATGGTGCACCCGCAAGCCTACTGTATATCTACATCACCATGCAAGCCGATACTAAGAAGCAGCATATAAGTCTTAATGTATAACATGAGGTTTTGAATAATCATAATAGAAAAGGATTTGACTAAAAGACTACACCCTTTATCCAATCATTATGCATTGTTTATGGTCTGATATTACTTTTATAAAAATCAAAGGAATGAAGAAAACAAAGTGTGAATGGCAGTGGTGATGTTGACGATGATGATAGTGATGTAGTATAATTAAGTACCTATACTTCTGATGTGAACGGAGGCGAATGACGATGATGATGAAGACAATGACAATGATGAAGATGATGATTGCGATGATGATGATGATGAAGATGATGATGATGATGATGATGATGATAACGATGATGATGATGATGATGATAGTGATGTAGTATAATTAATTGCCTTTACTTCTGATGTGAACGGAGGCGAATGACGATGATGATGAAAACGATGACAATGATCAAGATGATGATGATGATGATGATGATAACGATGATGATGATGATGATAATGATGATGATAGTACAGATAGAAACATTGATAGTGATGACGACAATGGTACTATGGCAACGTTGGTTTTATATAATAATGACGTAAATGATGATATTGGTGATAGAATTTATGTTGACGACGCGGACGATGGGCAGGATGATGATGATGTGGATAATGTTGATGACAGTGATACCGTGACAATTTACTTATTTTATAATGATGACTTAGATGACGAGGTCGGGGATTAAAGATGATGATGATGTTAAATGTGAAAATGATGGTGATACTAATGATGATGCTGATTGCAATAATGATTATGATGATGATGATGATGTTGGTAGTTGTGATGGATGAGGAAGATTATGCTGCTGCTGCTGCTGCTGATAATATATTGTAAATACACATTAGATTTATGAAAATGTCAACACCATCATCGTTAGCAGCATCATCATCATCAACAAGATCATCATCATCATCATAAGTATCACCATCAGCATCATTTTCACATTCACATTCACATCATCATCAGCGTCATTTTCACATTTTACATCATCATCGATGTCACAATTCGATAGGTTACAAGGCAGACCATCTCAGACTCTGACTCATGTCGACATTTTATTTAAGTTGGCGCTCTTCAAAGTTGTACGGTACGATGAGATCTATGCTATTTTGTCCCGTACGTAAACCACCAAAATCTATCAAGCCGATTGCTCTACTTGAGCTTAGATCTTGAAACTCTTGAAACTACTATTTGTTTATTTCTTTTACTCCTATTAATGTCTTAGAATGATATTTTGAATTAAGTAAGGTTAGTCTGCAAGAAGCTAGCCCTCGACATGTCTTTGGCCTCTGTTGGCTCCTCCACTCTGAATTTAGCTATTCATTTTAATTCATTTTCTCACTTATCAGCTTAAGTACCCGTATAATTAAATGTACATACATTTTTGTATATGTTTATAATTTGTATTTCCAAGTATATGCGTGTATTGTTGTTGACTGTTTGTTATAAGTGGAGGTAAACTGGAAGCTGGAAACTTAGATATGTATATATTAAACTATGAAGGATTGTTTGGTGAAAAAAGTAGTCATTATAATTATAAACTGATAATAGCTAGCTGCATTGTTTGAATTACACAGTCATGTAAACAGATGAAGCTATATAATTAAATCATTCCACTGTTTGTTTAATACATATATAGCTGGAGACCATCACTTGATGACCTTGTAAACATGTTACTCTGTCGTTTTTTAAAGTAGGCCTTATACACAAGGTGAAGTTGATTTTGTTTCCCTATTCTTTGCATCTTTACACATACATATGGGTAGGTTACCATCCCTGTGTAATTATTTAATTCCATGACTCAAGTTCTTTGAGAAATACATTGTCATAGTGTTAATTGAGAAAGCATAAAATCTATACGTCAATGGTTAGGAGACCTTGTTTTGGTTATTCCATGGAAAATATTTTTTCCGAAGTTTGAACAGTACAAGTTAAGTATATATTCTTGATGAATCTCAAAATAAATTATAATTGATAGAAGCCAAAGGAGAGCACCGTTTTACATGATTACCGAGTAATCCCGAACTCAAAAAGCTTACAAAGTTATTTGAAGAACATAATGTGTCATCGTTCACCTTAAGCTCAACGAAAACCCAATAAGTCGGTGTATATATTTCCTTGAGTTCTTTTAGATTAAGTTGAGTTCTGATTAAACGAGTATGTAATATTTTAAAGGAAAACTAAATTTGCATGTTACGTGAATATTTGATTTAACAAACCCTATTTGTAATAAAGCATGACAAAGCACGCGAAGGATACATATAAACACTATAATTAATTAAATAAGTATGCACATAATTATGGTAGGAAGACGACCAATGGAAATTCATATCAAATTAAAATCAGTTATGTTGACACTCTGAAATAGACTACCCAGAAGCAAAGAGGGAACATTCAGTATGTAAAACATAAGTCTTCATGTATCTTGTGAGGTTTTGAATAATCATTATATAAAAGGCTTTGACTAACAGACTACAACTTACTGACGATCACATGCAATGTCATGGGTTACTTGGACTACACACACAATCGTGACCTAAACTCTGTTTATCTTGTTTGTTAGATATTATAACAACGATGTCTTGATAGGATATATTCTTAATTTGATATTCTCTTAAATTGACATACAAAGTATAAGGAAGCTCAAATATAGTTGTTCGTGTTTATCATAACTAAGTTTCTCTTTGAAATTCTTTTTGGACGATGTATACTGTTTTGTAATATGTAGAACATATGTATAGACAAACATTATAATTATAACCTAAAATGATCTGTATGTGTTTAAACAGGAAATTGGTGACAAACATAACTGACAACTAGTTCAGTGATTATTTTAGAATAATTGCGAGCTGCCCCCGTTTCAAATCAATTTCTGCACGATTTATAAATATGTCGAGGGCACTGGGATGACATCAATCATACATCAATGCAGAGGGTATCATAAAATTGGATAACAAATTATAACGTGTGTATGTATCAGTTTATATTTCGAGGCGTAAATAAATCGTTTTTGTTTGAAAAGTTGTGAATCCCAAGCAAGAAACGTTGTCACTCTTGATGTTAGAATAAAAATATATTATTAAGGGGCTGCTGATGTTGATGTAAAACGGAAGCTCCCCTTACCTCTTTGTTAATACTCATTCATGGTTACACTTATCTTTAAAAATGAGCGAATGAAGAACAGGTAATTGCCAGTAATTCCTGTAATAGTGGTGAATGATGATTATGTTGGTGATGTAGTGATGTTGGTGACGTTGGTGATGATGAAGGTGATGATGTTTATGATGATGATAGTAATGATGATGATGATAATGTTCATGATGATGATGATGATAATGTTCATGATGATTATGATGAGGAGGAGAAGGAGGATGGTGGTGATGATGATGGTGACGAAGATGGTGCTGATGATGCTGACGATCACAATGAGAGTTTTGTTTGTTATATTTCCAAAAATCATCATACAAAACAATAACACAATATAACAAATTAAAGACTTGTATAACAATAATAGAATGATAAAACGGTTGGATATTCCGTATCAGAGCCATTAACCTAATGGCTCTGTCCTTCCATGGAGTCCAAAAAGTGATGACAGTGATGTTGATGATGATGCTAGTGATGATGTTGGTGATGATGATGATGATGATGATGACGATGATGGTGACGATATTGCTGCTGATGATGAAGATGATAATGGTGATGGTGATTTGGAGGAGGACGAGAATAATGGTGGTGCCGAAGTGGTGATGAAAATGATGATGATGGTGGTGATGATGGTAGTGATGGTTATGAGGATGATAATGGCGTTTGTAATGGCGGTGATGAAGGTGATGATGCTGATGATGATGACGATGCTGATGAAGACAATGATGGTTATGATAGTGCTGGTGATAATGTTAATGATGATGATTATTATGGTGATGAAAATTATTGTGATGATGATGATAACAATGATGAAGATAACAATGATAATGATTATGATGTTAATGATGATGATAAATGGTGGTGATGAAGCTGATGGTGGTAGTGATTATGATGTTGATATTGGTGATGATAATTATGATGATTATGATGATGAGGATGGTGGTGATTAAAATGACGATGTAAATGTGAGGAGGGTGATGGAGGAGGATGATTATGATGAAGGTTTCGGTTGTTTGGTTATCACAGAAAATAATTATAATAACGATATTCAAGTAAGAGAATCTCGCTAATAAAGCATTTTGTAATTGAATATTTATCATGCAACAGAACAACAAAAAAGGTATATTTTCGGAAATGAAAATTAAAACAAAATAAAAATATGTTGATGAGAAAAGTCCGGAGAGAAACAATATTAAATGCATTTTTACGATGCTTTGTCACAAATTTTAGAGTGGGATTGTAAAGAGAGTGCAGTGTGATATTAAACGTTAAGTTTCGTTCAATCCAGGTATTAAGGGAACAGCCAAGATGGTATACCTGCTCACATCCCAGTTGTGAGGACAAACTTGTGATGGCTTCTCACAAAATGGTAAAGAACAATTCCCTACTTCGTTCTCTCACTTTTGCGTCAGGCATTTTTTTTGTGACCCCCTTATACTAACTGTAAAATATACATTATTTCAAGAATGAAAACGTAAAACCAGCTAGGAATATCAATTGACATTTATTTTTCTATCACGTTTATTTATTTCATTTGGCGTTTAAGTGATACGAGTGTATAATTCTGATAAGTATCCAGGGGACTTAGACATTCATGTCCAATCTGACGGCCTTGGTAACTGATGTCTTATCCGAGGGGACGAGCACGCCATTCGGAAACTGAAACCTCCTGGTTACGAGACACTATTATATACATCACTTAAGAAATCCAGCCATCTGATTGGTCGAAATTGCATTCATAAACTTAAACTATTCCTGTAAAATTCCCAGTAACCATGGTTACCGGGAAAATAGTTCAGTCTCCATGATTACCCATAAGTTTTACATGTGAAAAATGGTTTGAGCGATCGAGGATACCGTACGTGTGCGAAGAATTGGTCGGTATTTTCATACAAGACAAGACAATTCCAAATAAGACAAAAATGGCTAAAGAAAACCTCCCAAGATTTCAACTTATCAAATGCAAGACTCGCTGACAGCAAGAACAACAAAAAGGGTACGTGAAATTATCCATAAACATATTTGTTTAGTTGCTGAAAATGAGTACCAGCATAGACGTAGACGAAAATAGATCTAGTAGTCTACTACAAGTCAGGGTGTCTGATCGCGCACCCGATGTTGTGTACTCAAATTATTCCCATAGAGATTGTACGCAATGCAGTCTCTATGCAGTCTACGTGCATTGCGCGACCATGCAAGAAAAAGTCAATTTTTTTTTTTTTCAATTCGAGATTCAAACCTTTATCTGTTGTGATCCTGAAGGTGATACTCAATAAGTGAGGTGTCATATGAAGAGGCATGTTCTTCTCCTATTTCCCCACAGGGCCGGCCCACCCCCAAAATTGTAAAAATATCTTGCTTAGACTAGAATCTAGATCTAGTCTACTCTCAGAGATACACTCGTAAAAAAAAAATGTGCAGATAAACTAGAGAAAGGCCAAGGTGGTTGTGTACTAAAATTATTCCCATAGAGATTGTACGCAAAGCAGTCTCTATGCAGTCTACGTGCATTGCGCGACCATGCAAAAAAGGTCAAGTTTTTTTTTCAATTCGAGATTCAAACCTTTATCTGTTGTGATCCTGAAGGTGATACTCAATAAGTGAGGTGTCATATGAAGAGGCAGGTTCTTCTCCTATTTCCCCACAGGGCCGGCCCACCCCCAAAATTGTAAAAATATCTTGCTTAGACTAGAATCTAGATCTAGTCTACTCTCAAAGATACACTCATAAAAAACAACCGTGCAGATAAACAAGAGAAAGGCCAAGGTGGTGTCATTAGTTGACTCTTTTGTTTTCGGCATATAAAAGTATTAATGACTGCTTTAATATTCGAGAAATAGTTGTTTTTATACGCTCTCGGGAAGGTTTCAATTGGGCTATTGCCCGAGGCGTGCCGAGGGCAATAGCACAATTCTAACCTTCCCTTGAGCGTATAAAAACAACTATTTCTCTCAAAGCAGTCATTAAAACTATACTACTGAACCATGATTCTTCCACAACATCACATTTACATCGAATAACCATAATAATATGAGCTTATAAGTATTACACGAAAAAATAGTATAAATAAGTCGAAATAGATCAGGTAAACAGAATACCCAAGAGTCTTTCGTCCCTCCCAAGACCAACATCCCCTTATTGTGCCTACCCCCTTTCAGAATAAGTGGACCCACCCTGAAACAATAGACCTAATTCAGTCACGTGACAATATTTTGCGCCGAATCATCACACTAATATGAGAAACAGACAAATGGCTTCATGTGATTGGCTCATTAGGTAGGTAGTGGGCGTAATCTTGGCCGGTCATAAAGAAACATCATTAAACATATTTATATCAGGCAAAGTTTTGTTAGAACAGGACACTGTCATCAGTTCTACCCATCAACCAAACATCCTTGTTTTACTATGAACAAGTGAATTGAGTAAGATTGAGGGCATTTTTCAAGTCTAGAATTGTATTAGTAGTCTAATTCATTGATTTCAATTTTCTATAATATATCGAACTTTTAGATTGTTCCTTGTGTTCTTACTAATACGTTTTTTTTGCCACCAGGATTTAACGTTGTACAATGTTAATTTGTTATTAGTACGTCAAATAAGCGTTTTGTAAAATGATTATCATTCATTCATTCATTCAAACAAACAACTTTCATCGCGGCGTTTAGCCGAATTACAAAAGTGTACCATAAAAAATAATAACACATAATGAAAGTAGAGAATATAATGAAGCCTTTAGACTCAATAATATACATTCGTGTCTATCTATTAGAGGTGTCGTGGTCTATTGGAAGCACAAGGTACGGGATTCACTCTCCACCCTCCACCCAGATGATCTAAATGGGTAAATTCCTTGAATGGGCGTGCGCCTAACCATGGTAGCTATACGATAAAGGCTGAGTTAATATAACAGGATTGCATGCCCGTAAGGGACTCATGTGGCTACCCTAGAATTAAAAAGCCATATTATTAATATCATTACCATTTTATTGTCAAGAAGGGACGTTACTGACTTCATAATAATCCAAAACAGTTCATGGGCCTTTTTCAACTCCATCGCTAAATTTGAATTACATTAGTGTTCTGTAAACATACTATATCTAAGGGAAAGTGAGCATTGATCACATGTTGGTTGCAATAACAAAATAAACGTTATATAAACATGTGAAAGTGTGAGAAAAATCCGAAAATGTGAAAATGCTAACTATAGAATTCCTTGTATAACAACTCTCGTAACTCTTAAATTGCTTATAATCTGTGTTAAATAGTATTTATGTTAACATTAAAGATTTTTACAAACGGGTGATCGCTCAATGCTCTCGTAACATTCACTTCATGTTAGAGTAATACAAACAAATAATAGTACTATTACTACTACTACTACTACTACTACTACTACTACTACTAATACTACTCTTACTACTACTACTACTACTACTACTACTACTACCACTAATTACGATAATAGTAATAATAATGATGATGATAATACTGATAATAATAGTATTGATACTTCTTCTACTAATAATAATGGTACAAGTAATTATAATAACAACACTCATTATAATAATAATGATAATAATTTCAGTAAGACGATTAAAAAAGAAGAATAAAAACAATATTATTGATGATAATAGCTAACACTTAGTGCGCTCTACATAGTAAAACTGTGTCATAGCGCTTGATATTATGTTTCTAAGCGCTTTACTTAGTAATTATTACTACCCCGGTGATTGGATTCATATTCTAATCCACACGTGGTAGTGCACGCGTTTCGCTCCCTGGGGAGTATTCCTGCCAGGCGCCATTACAAGTCCATACATGCCAATCCAAACACATTAAACGTTTAAGTGACTCTCACACTCTGCCGTGTAGGCCTACCGTGTGCCACCGTGCGCGAAAATGTCTGCGGACGGTGGAGAACGGCGAGGGCACACGGTGGTTCGTTATCAAAGCGGGCAACACGTTAATAGGGCGTTGGCGCTTATTTACACCCGGTGGGACCCGGCGAAAGTTTTGGGCATGTTCAAAACTTTGGCCGGCTGGCACCGGCCGCAAGTAAGCGGCAAGAGGACGGTGTTGAACGGTATGAGGACGGTATGAATACGTTATGAAAACGGTCACACTGTATGAACACGTTCACAACACGCTCATAACCCGTTACAGAACGGTGATGAAAAATGGAGAGCAGACTGACCGTTGCCGTTCAAATCGGGGTATTTATGGCAGTCGTGTCATGACGTCAGCAATCCGGGGACTCGCTCACAGGACGCTCCGAGCGGTGAGGGGACGCTAAGTGACTGGTAGGTGGCTGCTACAAACCCGGTGCACACGTTCGAGACCCGGTATGGGCCCGGTATGGAAACGGCCAAAATTTTCAACAAAAGTCAATCTGGGCGGTAAAGACGGTAGAAGCACGTTCAACACCCGGTATGCGCCCGGTAAGAACGGTCAGAAGATGTCAACGAAACGGTGAAAAGATTAATTTTATGATTTTTTTTTTTTGCGGCCGGGGACAAGTTCACTCAAAACCCAACGTTCTGGACTCTGTTGGTTTTTTAATAGCCCGGCAGGTGGACGGTAGGCCTACACGGCAGAGTGTGAGAGCTCCATTACGTTTACACCCTACCGGGTACCCATTTAGCATCTGGGTGGAGAGTGGAAATGTAGATTAATATCTTGCCAAAGGACAGTGTGGCGGTGGGACTCGAACCATTAACCGTTTCATTCACAGTCTGACGACATATCCACTTGACTACGACATATAATAATGTATATATTATTATAAAGAAATTAGTAAACATTGGCCTATATGAAAATAGAGTTCCTATACTTTCATTCTTTCATCTATTAAGGTCCCCATTTTGTCCTTAAGATGTTATTGGGAATCATTGTCTTGCAATCTGGTTGCCAACGTAATAATGAAAGATATACGCTCTGTACAAAGGCCAATTATAAGAAAATACTTGATACTTGATGAGGTAATCCCTGAAGCAGCTTTTCCAAGCTATACTGGGATGGGATGTGTTGTGACAGCAGGTGAAGGTGCAGACAACAACAGGGTGTACAATTGCTTTATACAGTAAAATGGTGACGTGCAAGTAAAAAAAAAAAAAAAAAAAAAAAAAAAAAAATCATGCTGCTATATGGTTTACAGCATTCTGGAACCTACAGGAGGTTCCAACCCTCTGATGACAGGGAGGGCGGTCATCTGGAAAGCAGCAACTGTTGAGGCAGTAACTGCAGTGAATGGTAGTTGATTCCAGATGCGAATGGTGCGGGGGTAAAATGAGTATTTGTAGGAGTCGATTGAAGAGCATGGTGCTTTGTGCTAGAAGACGACGTGTGTGCAGTTTATCCCATCCCAGCTGGGAAACAAGCCCTGTAGCTGACGTGGATCTTCGGAAGTCGCGGAAGACAAAACGAGCAGCTGTTTTCTGTACCCTTTCCAGACCTTCGGCAGCACCAGAAGTGTGGGGGTTCCAGGCTTCAGCGCCATACTCTAGCTGCGGTAGAACCAGGGCTGTGTATGCTCTTGACTTCACATCCTTGGTGCATGGTGACAGGGTTCTCCGCAGCAACCCAAGGGTTTTGTTGGCCTTGTTCAGTAGGAGTTGGCAGTGTGTATTCCAGCGAAGGTCCTTGGTTACAGTTACCCCGAGATACTTGTACTTGTCTATCCTGGGTATTATCTCGTTGGAAATCCGGTAGTCATGCTGTATTGGTGTTCTTTGCATCGTGATGGTAAGTAAGGGAGGCGCACTTCTTGACATTGAAAGCCATGAAACATTTCGCTGACCAGTCAGACAAGGTTTGAAGGTCTTGCTGAAGGATGGAGGTGTCATTCTTAGTGTGAATTTCTCTGTAGATCACACTATCGTCAGCAAAAAGGCGCATCTTGGAGTGGATATTTGCAGTGATGTCGTTGATGTACAGCAAAAAGAGGGCTGGTCCGATCACTGAACCTTGAGGTACCCCAGAGGTAACAGGCATCCAGGATGACCAGGAGCCCTTGACAACAACTGCTTGCTGCCTGTTGGAAAGTAGCGACATAGTCCAATGTAATGTGTCTCCTCTTATGCCGAGCTTGGTCTGCAAGTGGCGATGAGGTACTCGGTCGAAAGCTTTCTGGAAGTCAAGGAAGATGACATCTGTTTGGCCTCTGCATTGTAAGGTGTGTGCCCAATCCTGGGTAGCAGAGATGAGTTGTGTGGTGGTGGAAAGTTTCTGCCGAAATCCATGTTGGTCATCTACCAGGATGTTGTTGGCAGGTACTTGTTTCGAGATATGGCTGAGCACTGTGTGTTCCATTAGCTTGCTGCAGATGCAGGTCAAGGAAATAGGTCTGTAATTTCCTGGATCACACTTATCACCGGACTTGTGGATGGTTGTTACCAATGCATGCTGCCATTCAGCTGGAACAGTGCCAGAGTTGTAGCTCTGCTGAAAAAGGAATCCTAAGGCAGGATCAATCTCGTCAGCTACAAGCTTGAGGAGTTTAGGTGGAAGTTCGTCTGGCCCACAAGCTTTGGATGGGTTGAGATTTGACAGCTGCTTTGCCACACCAGGACGATGAATGTGTAGATGGCCGATATCAGGAAAGTGTGAGGAACCTTCCATACGAGCATGACAAACGTGTTGGTTGGTGAATACCGAGTGGAAGAAGGAGTTGAGACACTCTGCTTTGTCTTTGTTGGTCGTGTGGATGCCTTTGTCAGATATAAGCGATGGGATTTCCATATTCTCAGTCCGACACTGCTTGACATAGGACCAGAAGGTCTTGGGATTCCCTTGCAGACTTTTCCCTATGATGTTGTTCACGTAATCGTGGTGTGCATGGTGAACTAGTTTCGCTACCACGTTGCTGTGCTGTCTGAAAGCCTTCCATTTTGACGTACTGGGGTTTCTACGGGCTTTCTTAAAGAGCCTATCACGCTTCCTCATTTTTCGTTTGAGGTCGGTGGTGATCCATGGAAGGTGTCGCTGGGATTTGCTCATCTTTGATGGTATCAGATCCCCCATACACTTCTTGAGGAACACAGATATCCTGTTCCAATTCTCATCTACAGTTTGGAGCTCTGGAGATGAAAGGAAGAAATCGATTGAAAACTTTTCAACAGTTTCTTTAATGATCTGGTGGTCTGCTCGGTGGAATTGGTAGATCTTCCTGGGAGGGGCACGGGCTGTTTTCGGATTTCCTGAAAAGACGAAGGACACAATGTTGTGGTCTGATATGCCAGGATGAATGGATACATCTGTAATGAGGCCAGGGTTGGACGTCAAAAGAAGATCCAGGATGTTACTAGACGCAGGACGGGTTACATCCCTTACCAGTTGTGTCAGTGAGAATTCCAATAAGGTGTCAAGCAAAAGTTGATGGATGCTTGCACGGTTTGGATTGGTCAGTGAGTAGGATTCCCAGTCGATGTCTGGAAGATTGAAATCTCCTCCAAAAAGAGTCATACACAACGTATGGAAAGCTTGTTCACAATGAAGGGCTATAGTAGGACCAAGAACGTTCAACGAGCTTGAGTGGGAACTTTCTAAACAGTTGTATTTAAATGCGTCACTAAATTCTGAACATTTACCATGTTTATGATATGTCATCAATATTATTGACACTAAAGTGTCAAAATAAACTTCAATAGCATCGTTTACACATTTTTACATCTTCATCAATGTCCCAGTTTAATAGGTTACACGGCAGACAATCTCAGACTTACTTACACGTTATGTCGACGTTTTGTTTCAGATGGCGCTCGTCAAAAAGCTATACAGTGCGATACAGTGTTTTTCAACCGGAGTGCCGCGAGAGAAATTTAGCTATAATATACAAATGTTGAACAATGCTTTGGAATAAAGTCTTTTTCGAGAAGACCATAATATTAGAAAACGCTAGACTATGTCATTTCATGTAGCATGTTTAATGTAATAACGTGTTTTTCTTCCTCCCTGGCTTGGCTTCGCTTGATGCAAGATGAATCTTCTGTGATAAATATGAGATTGGGGTAACGCGAGTTTTGTCACACTTAAAATGGGTGTCATGACTAAAAACAGAATTTGGCCAAATTGGTTTCACTTGGTCACAGCATGATGTATATTCTTTTGATCTGTGTTTGCCCAACAAGGCAGCATTCGCCATGTTGTGCCCTAATCGAACCGGGTTGGTCAAACTCTCCTAATCCTAGTTTGATAATGATGCAATATATATGTTCACTAAAGAAATATGTACATCATTTAATAATTGCAACATTATAATGTAATGCACTGCTTTGTTTTGTTTATGTTTTTATTCTTTTTGTAATATGTGAAAGTGGAAATAAATTTGAACTTGAACTTGAAATCAATCTTGGTGAACACAAATGCATTTCTGTCTAAATCCGCGAACACTCCCTAAAGCTGCCGCCCTTTTCGTTAATTTTCCCCTTCTTTAAAACAAATGGTATCCCCTTTTTTCAAGTCCGCGAACTCCACTTTGAATGAACTTTGATCATTGGCTGTACCGATACAGAAGATTTTAATTCAAATCACAATGAATAATAGTTATCTATGCAACAAAGGTTGAAATGAATTGCGCCCTTTACCAGACATGAAAATAATTATAATAAGAAATAAATTATTTACATCTTGATAACACTAACCTTTAACCTAGTGACACACACAATATATTCCAAACATGCCTTGAAGGTTTGATATGGCAGACGTGACAATATCTTTGAATTTGTTTCGTTGATCGAAATACACAGACTATCAGTTTCATGATTTTAATTAACGTAACGATCATGCACGAACTTTGAAACTTAAGGGTCACACACAAAGCTGGAGCTAAATGTCAGTGTTCAATGTGCAATATAAAAGGGCCAAATAATAAACCTGGTACGGAGGCATCTCATATCGATACAACAACTAAATGAGGAGCGGGGTGTAATCATGCACTTCCTAGTTATCGCTACAAGTATAGACTATGTAAGATGATGGATAGAGGCAAAGTGTAATAATTATTTACATAAGATTATCAACAGAATCAACATACACTATGATGTTGATGATATATTTTATGGAAAGACAAATACGATTGTTCAGATAAATATAAAATGTATTAGTTAGGTTATGGAAAAATTATTCAGGGTGTAATAATTCCTCGAGGTTGATGTTATAAGTTCTAATAATCATTTTTATATTATAGGTTTTAAAAAAAATTGCTGGATGTGGGTTCAAGGACAATTTCGTAATCATTTTATTATAATCAAGTACAATAGCAAATGTATGATTTGCAGGAAAGGGATGGACAACATAATTATGAATTTATAGGATAATGAATTGAAAAGAAATATGTTAGACCAAGAATAAATTTACTCATTAGAAAACATTTGACGAATTAGAATAAATCTTGGCAAACGAATTTAAATAAAGCAATTTTGTTGACAAAAGTGCAAAATCCCGCGACCTATACTCTAAATTGAATGACTGAAGTGCACTTTTGAATGACAGTCTCTGCCGAAAATGGACAGTAGTACTACGGTGGGACTCGAACCGTGACATTCACCGTCTGGCGACATAATCACTATACCACGACATCTAATAATGTATATCATAAGAAATGAATAAACATTGGTCTATATGAAAATATAGTTCATACCTTCATTCTCTTTCTTTCATATCTTAAAATTCCCATTTCCTGCTTAAGAGAATGTCTTTCTCCCTCCCTGGCTTCGCTTCGCTCATAAAAATTACAATGAGAAGCGCTTACAAACGCAATATCATGCGCTATTCAAATGTGACTTATTATTGTAATTTAGAAACGGGGTAATTTCAGGCAGCGAAGTGCCGAAAATAACTTATATATTTGGCAACGAGGTGCCCGAATATTTTTCTTTTAAATTACTTTTGAATACAATATTTCGCTTCACTCACTTTTAATATTTAGAAACAGGATAATTCTGTGCAACGAGATGCTCGATCGAATAATGCATTAAAGTGACCATATATATATATATGATATCTTTATTCAAGTATATTCGGCGGCGAAGTGCCCAGATATGCTATTTGATTCAAAGTGTTAATTACAAAATAATTTGTTTAACCATATTGAAAACTTCCTCTCAACAGTTAAGAGATACATGTCCCCGTATATATGTGTGTGTACATGCTTATGTACTTGACGAGTGACAAGGGATGTAAGATGAATCTTCTGTGATAAATTTGAGATTGGGGTAACGCGAGTTTTGTCACACTTAAAATGGGTGTCATGACTAAAAACAGAATTTGGCCAAATTGGTTTCACTTGGTCACAGCATGATGTATATTCTTTTGATCTGTGCTTGCCCAACAAAGCATCATTCGCCATATTGTGCCCTTATCGAACCGGGTCGGTCAAACAAATGCTAATTTGATAATGATGCAATGTACACTGTTGGTCATAATGGTGGAATATTTTTTTACCCCAATTTATTGAATGATTTTGACAATGATTTATTCCTAATAGATCTAGATAATAGTATACATTCTCAGATTTTATTGAATGACGATTGGGGAGAGTTCGTTTTTGCGTGACTGCTAAAGCATGTGTGTGCTACAATGCTAATCAGCTAGGGGACCTACGTCCTTAAGTCATAACTGATAGTAATGGGAATTAATGCCTCATAAAAGGGCACTAATATAGCACATCGACACGGTTTTGATCCTGGGGACTTACAGTAACGAGGCCATTGCTTAGCCAATGAATCATGACTGCACGCAGCGGGGTACGTCGACGCCCCCATAGAAAAAAAAAGAAAAAAAAAGAAAATGCAATAAATTTTCAATAATTCATTACATTTCCCCCAGTCCCCAACAGGAAATATTCCTCTGTAGGGCCATGCATTATGGTTCAAGGCATGCCCACATAGAAGATTTTGTTATGTTGGGGGTCAGGGCAAAATGCAATGAATTATTGAAAATTTATTGTATTTTCTATGTTTTTTTGTTTTTGTGGGGGCGTCGACAAACCCTAGCGCCCGCTGCGTATTGTCATGATGCATTGGCTAAGAAATGGCCTCGTTACTGTGAGCCCCCAGGATCATAACCGTGTCGATGTGCTATATAAGTGCCCTTTTATGAGGTGTTAATCCCCATTATTGTCAGTTATGACTTAAGGACGTAGGTCCCCTAGTTGATTAGCATTGTAGCACACACTTGCTTTAGCAGTCACGAAAAACAAACACTCCCCAATTGTCATTCAATGAAATCTGAGAATGCATACTATTATCTAGATCTATTAGGAATAAATCATTGTCAAAATCATTCAATAAATTGGGGTAAAAATAATTATTCCACCATGATGACCAACAGTGTATATGTTCACTAAAAAAGTTTGTACATCATTTAATAATTGCAATATTTTTATTGTGCCGATGTTTGTCATGCACTGCTTTGTTTTGTTTATGTTGTATTACTTCTGTAATATGAGAAAGTGGAAATAAATTGCAACTTAAACTTGAACTGGGAATCAATGGCTTGGACAGGCCTAATTGTAGGACGCCCTCTCTTCCTGACCATCTTGGTGAACAAAATAATATTGTTTCCTTTTAAATCCGCGAACAATTCAAAAAATTGCTGCCTTTTCTTCAGTTTTCTCACTCTTTAAAACAAATTGTTCCCCTTTTTTACAGTCCGCGAACTCCACTTGAATGTACTCTATCATTGTCTGAACCGATACAAACGATTTTAATTCAAATCACAGTAAATATTAGTTATTTATGAAACAGAAGTGGAATTGTATCCTGCCTTTAACGAACATGAACATAACATAAGAAACATATTATTTACATCATGATAATATACACATTTAACCTAGGGCCACGCACAGTACATTCAATATATCCCTTGAATGTTTGATGTGGCAGACGTGACAATATCTTTAAATACAATTTGTTGATCGAAGTACACTGGCTATAAAGTTTAATGATATTATTTTTAATGTAGCAATCATGCACGAACTTTGGGACTTTAATATTCTCATAAATATTGACTAGGTCACATTTTCCGCGGCGGTCGTGCGGTCTAAAATATGTACGGCCAACAGCAATGATAGGGCCGACGCAGCATTTCCACGGTCACACACGGTAGCGGTCACATAATTATGTTAGGGTGGCTGCACGGTGTATTTGGAAATTTTGGAGAGAGAAAGCCTGCGGCTGCCGAAAGGCCTTTGAAGTGATGACGCGGCGGACGTACGTTTTTGAAAAATACCAAGGCGCCCGCAAGGCCACCGTACAGGCGCCGGAGGGCCATCTTAAGGCTGACCTATAAGGCGCCAGTGGAATTCCGCAGATTCTCTGCGGCCGCCGCAAGTATCTCTCGATTTCGGGGGCGTACGGCCGCCGTATCCTAGCCGTAGAGCAAATGTGACCTAGTGATAAACAACGGTTTAGAGTTGGTAGACGGAGGAAACTTAGTATCAAAGTCCGCCCCTTCCTCTTAAAGCCTAAGCGATGTAAATGGGTCACAAATACAACTAGAGCTAAACTTCAGTGTTCAATGAGCAATGGAAACAAACCAAATAATTAAGCTAGCAATCTCATATCGACCCAACTACTAAAAGAGGGGGTGAGGGAGGGGGGAATCCTGTCCTCCCTACCTTTTGCTACAAGTATAGTTCATGCCAGGTGATGATAGAGGCAAATTGTAATACATGTTTACAAATGATTATCAACAGAATCAACATTCACTTTGATGTCAATATGATTTATGGAAAGACAAATACGATTGTTCAGATAAATATAAGATATATTAGCTTTACTATCTACAATTAAAAATAAACGCCGAACAGACGAAAATTTGTACCACAAGCTGACGAGTCGTATCTAGGGCCAGGTGGAAATGAGGCGAATTATCTTCTGGTACTTCACTTGTATGTATTCTCACATTTGTTTTGCTTTAATGTGTGCTGTCTGATTGTGGTACAAAAGCAAAATATATAAACTTTCAGTAGATCCCCCTGAACTTCTACTGAAAACCCTAAAAAAACAGCTATGAATTCTAATTGACTTTTTATTTAATAAAATTTATTTGACCTCTTAAAAAATCAATTGTAGAATGCTAATAAGTAACCAATGGACCTTAAACTTCACTGGACAGCTAATGTTTAATCCGAATGGAAGAGCACGTCGATTTGGAACCTGAAACCTCCTGGTTACAATAGTCTACTACTGATACATAACACTTCCAAAACAAAACAAAATCACATTTACATCGAATGACCCGAGTAAAATTAGCTCATTAGTAACTAAATTTGGATATATTTACACAAAAGGCTTCGTCCCTCCCAAGACCAACATCCCTACACTGTTCCCCTCCCCATTTCAGAATAAGTGGACCCATCCTAAAACAACATACTAATTTTAATCACATGACAAGATAATGCGCTGAATCATCACACGTATGAGAAACAGACAAATGGCTTAATGTGATTGGTTTATTAGGTAGATAGTGGGCGTAATCTAGGCCGATCAGAAAGAAAAAATATTAAACATATCTATATCAGGCGAGGTTTTGTTAGGACAGGTCATTTTCGTCACTTCTACCTATCAACCAAACATCGTTGTTTTACTTTGAGACGTGCTATGAACCAGTAAATTGGGTAAGATTGAGGGCATTTTTCCAAATCTAAATTGTATTATTAGTCTAATTCGTTGATATCAATTTCTGTGTTCTAACTTACGTTTTTTACCACTACGAGTTTATACTGTACCATGTAATTCTGTTATTAGTACGACATATACGCCTCAATCTCTTCTCCGTTTTGGAATTGCCAAAAAACACGCTTCTCTTATGTCTGACGGCTCCCATAATTTAGCCCATACGGACTCATTTTTGAATGAATTTAAACATGGCTGTCTCCAATATAAACGCACGACAGACTTTGATCTTTATGAATAACCTGCTTCCTGTTTCATTAAACAACATTTGTTTTCTTACCTTACTCGGAATTCATTAAAGGGATAGTTGAGTTTTGTCGCAGAGGGCGATACACATTTTTTTTTTTTTTTTGTGTGAGATAATGAAATACTGAGGGTCAAATTTGAAAGAACATACAATTTAAATGAAGAAAACAAAATCTTCTTTGTTGGATCAAAATCAGTACAGAAACGGCTGAAATATCCATAAATATAAAGATTTCTAATATTTGTGGTGCCCCACAAATATTCGAAAATTTGAACCAGCCGTTACAAAAGCGAGATAGCGCCGTGTACGTTTTATTCTAGCCAACGCAGATGTTGGCTTTTTGTTGGCTTTATCGTGTTGGTTATAATACGCACAATCAACCGGCCCGTGTATTGTTAGTATTTATTAATTAATTCATTAACAGTCATCGTATTTTTTTGTTTAGGTTGAGCTGAATTGGTATGATCGTATTGGCTAAATTTGTACACATTTTGGGGTCTAAAATTACCTTCATAGCAATTTTAGGTCCTAAAAGAGCACTAGAAATGTCATAAGTATAAGAGTAATAACCATGCACTTTGAAGGCATTTGCGGTCTGAAACAAGAACTCAACCATCCCTTTAAAATTTCATTCGATAAATCCTATATTATAGATCCTGCATAAATAAATTACACATTATGGTCCAGATCTATGGAATGCATTCCTAAATTCAATTTAATCATGTAAAATCCTGACTTAATTTGAATTTAACATAGAGAAAGAGTTCCTGTCAGGAGTACATCGTTTGCTTTTTTTCCAGTTCTAAATCAATATTCAATATTATTTCCAGATATCTATAGACATCCATTATTATATTTATAACACCCGTATGCTTATATAAATGTCTGTGTCAGACATACTTGCATCAACATATTTTTCATTTTCATTTTCATCATCATTATCACCAACATCATAACCATCATCATCATCATCACTATTATAAGTTCTTGTTATTTTTAAAATCATCTACCCCTCGCCGGGCGCTAATTTTTTATTCCCAAACAGGTTTGCCAATGCTAATATTTCCGGTCATCTGATTGGCTGATATGTTACGTCACTAGCAATGACGTAACCGTTAGGGCGAGTAAAAGGGTTATATAAATCATGCAGAATCACTTTTCATCAACCCATCGTTGGCTCAATCGGTAAGGACAGCGTAATACAATCTCAGAGTCGTGGGTTCAAGTCTCAGTTTATTTAGTTTTTTTTGCCTTTATAAATAGTGAGGCAAAGCAATACAAAATCAAAGTCTAATTGTTTGTGACCTCTTTCCGATCTGCTAATGACGTATCAGCCATTGAGAAGAACGAAAATATAAGAAATTGCAAACCTGTTTGGGAATAAAAATTTCGCACCCCGGGCTATCACGCTATCAAACAAGCGCTTATACTGTGATAGCCCTTCTTCTGTATAGTTTCATTAATTAAACATTCTTGGGAGTATGTCATCATACTCCATGCTGTCTTTATTTTAGTTACACTGTCTAAAGAGCCATGTCTAAAGAGCCCTGGTATTTCACAGCATGTTCTTACTCAAATTGCAACACGTGTATTCTTTTGATGATAATGATATTCCTCATTCAATAATTTGCGGTTTCAATTGTGTTTTTATCACGATGACCCACCTGCATGGCATCTCCAACAAATACTTTATTTCCATTGTATATGTTGTATTTTCAACTAACAAATCGGCTCGGGTAATTAGGTAATGCATTTCGATTATACAGATCACATGTATATTTCCCGCTATCCTTTTCTTTCTTGTTATGTTACTCGAATTTGTTATTCTATTCAATAAATAGCATTGTAAATGAGTTTGTGTCACACTGATTGACTTGTTTTATTCGGTCACAACATTACAGCTGTTTTGTATCTTTAACTTCGTTGTAAGCAATTGATGGGCCATGCAATCGGGTAATACAATCATTCAATCGTGCTTTTTTCTTCTCTGTTATAAAATTCTTCAAACGTACCATGCATATTATCTGGTACCAAGTGCGCCGGGAGGCTCCGGGCGGACGATGGGTTGGGGGGATAGGTATGTCATTGAACAATACTATGCCCCTCTGCACATGGTCCGCGTGGGGTGTTCCGGAGCCTATATGCCTGATGTTTCAATTCATTTGTTAAATTTCTTGTACATTCTTTTCTCGATTCTTGAATTATTCATTTATTGAAATACTGCCAATGCAAATTGAGTTTTGTCACCACGATTGATTGGCCTCATCAACCATAGCATTACATTATTTTTTCTGTATTAAATTGCAACCCGTGCATGATTCTCACAATATTTTTAATTGTAATACAATACTTAGTCTATTGTTTTCCTTGTTTAATTACAATATCTGAAAAGAACCATGCTTCTAATTCTTGATAATTCTTAACACATGTAACGCAAACTGTTTATCAATCTTTTCTTGTCATATAACTTCATTTAGAGACCTTTTTTTTCTCCAACATATCATCTGCTAATGTTATATTTTAAGGATTATTCATCGTTATTAGATATGTTCTCATTCGCAATTATTATTGTCATAGGGCCTTATGGCTGATCGTTTGCTTTTCCTATATCATGATATGCCCCTGCACGTATCGATTGCCTTTTAATGTTCGTAATGCCGACAGAGTTTCATTTCATGTTTTTGTTCTTACATATGAACTCAGTGTGTCTGTTCTCCTCTCCTTGTTTCTTGTGGTTATTCCATCTCTTCTAATCGTGTTTATTCTTTCAGCGACAGCAATCTTCTTTGTTCTGTACAGTTTATGCATATGTCTTGTTCATTTCTTCTTTCTCCTTGCTGCCTCTGGACACTCTATTTTACTCTTCCTTTCCTATCTCTCCTTGACAGCGCCAAAATTTATCATGTATTTTATTTCCTCATATCGTCAATTATTTATATTCGGATACTGATTCTGAATTCGTGATGGCAGGTTAGCCTGATAAGCAGCAATTCCCTTTCTATACGGTGAATGATGATGATTTTTTTTTTATTTACACAGACCTATTCGACTTGAGGATGAAGCTAACACCCTTGCTAATTCATTTGATAATTCTGTTATGGACAATATCAACTCTTCACTTGAAGAACTAGAATTTGACTTTGATTTTGATGATCCTGCTCAACGCAACGTTTATAAATATGTAACTGTTAATCAGTTTCGTAATGTAGTGAAAGAATTTCGTAATGCTACGTTCTCCTTGCTTCATTTGAATATTAGAAGTTTAAATAGGCACTTCGATGATCTACTTTCGCTTCTTCATAAGCCCTCACAAAACCCATTATCCCTAATTGGTCTTACTGAAACCTGGTTAACTTGTGATTCCAATCACCCATACTCTGTTGATAACTACAATTTTATTCATAAAAATAGGCAAGAAAGACTGGGTGGCGGCGTTGCTTTATATATCCTTAAAAAACTGAATTATACCGTTCTAGATAATCTCTCAACATGCAATAATATTATAGAATCCCTTTTTATTGAAATCGTGATTCCCGGTAATAAATAAGAACATATTAGTCGGCGTGATATATCGACCCCCGAGTTCGAAAGCACACGAATTTTTATTGTATTTATCTGACACATTACAAAACGCTAACTTCAACAATAAAGATGGTTTTTTGATGGGCGACTTGAATATAGACCTGTTAAAGCACTTACATAGCAATGTTTCTCAAGAATTTCTCAAAACAATTTTGTCTGCTTCTTTCTTACCACTTATTTCCAAGCCAACTCGTGTTGCAAATACATCTACTACTTTAATTGATAGTATTTTGTCTAATGTTACTCCACATTTTGATTCTTACATTATTATTTCGGACATATCTGACCATTACCCCATTGTGACTCACTACACGGTTTCACAGCCATTTAACAACAATGGTCCTTACCCAAGTAGACGTAAAATAACTGTAGAGAATTTAGCTCGCCTTGGCGCTAATCTCGAAAATACTGATTGGTATAGTGTTTATTCCGAAAATGAAATTAATTGTTCTTAATCTAATCTAATCTAACTCCCTGTCGTTTATTTTATTTGCAGATGATACTAATTTATTTTTTTCACACACAAATCCAAACGTTCTGGTTGAAAAAATCAATGCCGAGTTATTAAATATATTGCAATGGATACAAGCAAATAAATTGTCATTTAATCTCCAGAAAACAAACTACATGCTATTTAGTAACTCTTTGGATTTATTACCCTCTGACATTATTTTTGACAATACCCCTTTGAAACATGTCCCTCTTACCAAATTCTTGGGTATAACAGTCGATGATAAACTTTCTTGGAGACCACACATTGATAATATTTGTAAAATCATTTCGCGCAATATTGGTGTTATTAATAGACTAAAATTGTACTTACCACAATCATCATTATTTATGCTGTATTCTTCATTGATCTTGCCATATTTGAATTACGGTCTTCTAGTTTGGGGCAATACACATCATACATTGTTGGAAAGAGTTCTATTGCTGCAAAAGAGAGTTATTCGTATTATCTGTAATGCCCCCATACGCTCCCATACTGATCCTCTGTTTTTTTTAAATAACATCTTAACAATTAAGGATTTGTACTTATTTCAGCTTGGTCAATGTATGTTTAATTACAATAATGGTATACTGCCCTCCGTGTTTAATGATATGTTTCTTAAAAACCGTGCTGTTCATAGATATCCCCCTCGACAATCCGATGAGTTTCACTTAACTCCTTTGAGAACATGTTTTGCACAGAACACGTTCATTTTTGAAGGCCCTAAATTTTGGAACACTCTGCATAACGATTTGAAAACTTCCCCTTCACTAATTGCTTTAAACAAAAAGTTAAAATTTTCCTTATTACAATCTTATTATATTTAGAAATTTATGGTGATAGAACATCTCCTTCCCAATTTTGTTTTTTTCCCCCCTCTTTTCCGCAGCCCATCTAAAAAAAAACTACTTGCCATCATGTTCTTGCTCTTTTTATTTCAGCTATCTCAAGGATTTTGTGCGCTCCCTATTTCGTGCTTGATCTCTACAACTTTCCTTTTCTTTCCTCTCCTTCCCTCCAAAAGCAGCCCACATTTTGTTCCTTTTTTTCTTCTTCTTTTTTCTGTTATTTCTTCGTTATGTAATTTGTTACGTCTTTTTGTTTACAGTCATTACGTTTTTTAATAAATGATCTCTGTTGGCCACTATTCTTCTTTCATTAATTATGTATTCCATATTTTGTTCACACTCATTATTATCTGATGGGTCCACAATTTACAAGCTTTGCTTTCCAGTGGACCTCTCCATTTCCTCAAAATATAAATGCAGTTAAATTTTAAAATTCATTTTTTGTCTTACTAAAATGTATAAATTATTATTAAGATTTGTTTATTACAAATGTAACTATGTTTTGTATACATTTTACGTTGTATTCGTTATTATGTATTGTATTTTGTTGGAAATGAAAAAATAAAAATGAAATGAAAATGAAATGAAATCATATACATTTTTTTTAATTGTCAACATTTGTATTACTTTTATATTGTGCACACGTTCAAAACAATCGTTATATTTTGTATATATCTTGTAACGCAGAATTGTAATTTGATTTGTATGTTTTGCAGAAGAAAATAAATTCAATTCAATTCAATTCAATCATGATCACATTTCTCTAACTTTCAGATCTGCATGATTAAAGGCATGGACGATTTTACTGGGCCTTTATTCAAGGACAGCCTTATCCCTCAATCAATGTCACTTTGCACAGGTAATGTATATTACTGAAGATTATATCAAAATTACTTTTCATTTGAAATCTGATCTAATCTAACCAACAGAGTATCTGTTGTATTTCTCTTTCAAATTTCTATGCGCTTAACAATTTGCTTTACACCGCAGAAAACGGAGAAATAAAATAAAATCAATTTATTTTGGTATTACTGGTGGGAGACAAGCTTTCTAGATTAGAATAGTTATGAACACTGATGAATGAAATGTCAATTACATGTTTTTACCGGCCATTTCGCAACTTTGCCAATCCAGATTATTTTGCGTGCATTCAATCTAGCAGAATTTAGCCCTTCCTTTCTCTTCGATAGTTCAAATTCGTGATCTTTGGATGCAATGTCGCATTTCAGTCAACCAGAGTAGCATGTTTCTCATTGAATTTCATGTTTTCATTCACGCTTTTCGTCAAGCGTTTATTTATCTTAGCATGACATGATCACGTGGTCACGTTGTACTGCTGTTCGTACATTCAAATTTTTTTTTTGAGCAACTACTTTAGCATTTCGTTCATTCAAATCAGTCAAGTTTTTTGTAATGATTTCCATAGGGTAAACAAAAAGAAATTCACAGTGTATTTTGCAAATAAGTGTTCTAGGAAGAAGACAACTTTAGACTGATTTGCAGTTTGCTCGACATTTATTCCGCTCCGAAACTAGGAGTCCTTTTCCTCAAAACATGTAAAGTAGGAAAGTCAAAGTAAAACAAGTAACATGCATAAAAGCAATAACAAAATCTTATAACCACAATAAAGAGGGTCCACCATAAACAATTCGACAATAATGTATAAACGTGACATGATTCAACAATCTTAAGGGTACATGTACCATGAGTGAAACTCAAAATTGTAGGGATCTCCGGTCACGTGATCAGCGGAGGGATAGTAACTCCTTCCGATCATAGGCGCCGGAAGTGGGGGGGCAGGGGGGGCAGTTGCCCCCCAGTCAAAAAAGTGGGGGGGCAAAACGCATTTTTGCCCCCCCAAAACGCCCCCCCCCCCCCTCCAAAAAAAAAAAAAAAAAGCAGTAAAGGAATAAACATGGTTTGTATTTTTAACCCAAAAGAACATAACAATAATAAAAACCTGAATTAAAGCACATATACCATTCCATTCAAAGAAAAGGAAAGTTCACAGGAATTAAATTTTTATATACATTGCGCATGCTACCTATACGGTTTATAATAGCGATACGCGCATATCGTGGACATATTGTGCGAGAATGGGAAAACGTGTCTGTTTTTTTGGTTTTGTTATAGGGGTGAGAAGACATGAGCCCCTGAACGCTGGCGTACTGATGGGGGGGGGGTATATCTATACGATACCAGTGATTTACACATGTTGCTGTTATGACATGATTTTCCGGTATTTTTTCTCCATTTTTTTTTAAGTCATACCTTTTTATGCGTTTGTTGGAAAATAAGAAATTCCCAAATTACAGTCGGGCGAAAAATACGCTTATTTAGAAGCCTTTATGACATGGTCTGCAAAGTGGCTGGGCTCGAGCCCCTCCCCCCTCACTTTTTGAAAAAGTATGTTAAAGAGAAAAAGAAAGAAAGACGGAGAGAAAAAATAAGTGACCTGCCAATGTCACAAATAAGGCATAAAAAATGCTCATCTGACCGTAATTAAATGCCTAAAACCCCAGAGCTTACGGGTGCTCCGCCCCCGGACCCCACCAAGGGCCCTAAGGCGGGCCCCTGGATGCTCATCTGACCGTAATTAAATACCTAAAACCCCTGAGCTTCCGGGGGCTCTGCCCCCTGGACCCCACCAAGGGCTCTAAGGCGGGCCCCTGGATGCTCATCTGACCGTAATTAAATACCTAAAACCCCTGAGCTTCCGGGGGCTCTGCCCCCTGGACCCCACCAAGGGCCCTATAAGGCGGGCCCCTGGATGCTCATCTGACCATTATTAAATACCTAAAACCCCTGAGCTTCCGGGGGCTCTGCCCCCTGGACCCCACCAAGGGCCCTATAAGGCGGGCCCCTGGATGCTCATCTGACCATTATTCAATACCTAAAACCCCTGAGCTTCCGGGGGCCCTGCCCCCTGGACCCCACCAAGTGCCCTAGGGCGGCCCCTGGTTGCTCATCTGACCGTAGTTAAATACCTAAAACCCCTGAGCTTCCGGGGGCTCTGCCCCCTGGACCCCACCAAGGGCCCTATAAGGCGGGCCCCTGGATGCTCATCTGACCATTATTAAATACCTAAAACCCCTGAGCTTCCGGGGGCTCTGCCCCCTGGACCCCACCAAGGGCCCTATAAGGCGGGCCCCTGGATGCTCATCTGACCATTATTCAATACCTAAAACCCCTGAGCTTCCGGGGGCCCTGCCCCCTGGACCCCACCAAGTGCCCTAGGGCGGCCCCTGGTTGCTCATCTGACCGTAGTTAAATATTAAAACCTCTGAGCTTCTGGGGGCTCCCCCCCCCCCCCCTCTGGAACACGTCAATGGCCTTAAAGAGGCCCCTGGATGCTCATCTAACCGTAATTAAATACCTAAAATCCCTGAGCTTCCGGGGGCTCAGCCCCTTGACACCCTGCCGAGGCTGGACCCCACGCCAATTTACGCTCTACCTGATCGTTAATACTTCACTTTGAAAAACGTTCCGCGGGACCTGCATGTAACGTGTAAGACTGGTGGTGATGCAGATTTTTCGTCTGCCCCCCCCCCTTCCGAACGTTTTTTCTCATTACGTCACTGCCCTCGGAAGGTGAGCCCCCTGGAATGTTTGCCCCCCCCAATCCCAAACTGCTTCCGGCGCGCCTGCTTCCGATCACCCCAGGTCCCTGGGGTTTACGTGACCTGCCGGTAGGATAGTATCTCCTACGGATGATCCCCACAACTTTTCAATACTCACAAAATCATCAATGCATAAATAACATAGTTATGGAAACACTATATTTGTGGGATCTCGAGTCACGCGATCAGCGGAAGGATAGTAATTCCCTCCGATCACCCCAGGTCCCTGGGGTTTACGTGACCTGCCGGTAGGATAGTATCTCCTACGGATGATCCCCACAACTTTTCAATACTCACAAAATCATCAATGCATAAATAACATAGTTATGGAAACACTATATTTGTGGGGTCTCGAGTCACGCGATCAGCGGAAGGGTAGTAACTCCCTCCGATCACCCCAGATACCTGGGGTTTACGTGACCCACCGACAGGATAGTATCTCCTGCAGTATCCCCAATGTTATCCCGGTGCTACTATACCAGCGCATATATAAGAAGTGGTGATAATCGGAACCAACCATGGAATAATCACGAGTAGAAGAAATCCTCCCCCAGTCAACCCCCGTGTTACCATGATATTAAATACATACAATTCGTTATATCACTCAAAACAACATTGTACTTCCAATTTGTTAATCCTCAATCAACTTTAAGTAGTTTACTTCTTCAACTCTACTTAAACTAAAGAGTGGTGGGTGGGCCGGGGAAAAAGGACTTCTCCGAGCGGAGATAAAGTCGAAAGTGAGAAAATCTTGCACACGGCGTTCCCACGCTTACTGCGCGCATAACTCCACCGTTGTAGATTCACTGGCTGTGCGCATTTTCGGTTTCTTTACAGAGGTAAATTTCACATGTCGCTGTCTCACAAAGGCACCGCTTAAACAGCTGTAAAAGGCGCGCGCTATTTCTGGCCTATGCCAGCAATTGTTTTGTCTATCCTTGACTCTCCCAGAATGACTCTGATCATTTATTATGATCACGTTATTCTAGGAAGAAGACAACTTTAGACTGATTTGCAGTTTGCTCGACATTTATTCCGCTCCGAAACTAGGAGTCCTTTTCCTCAAAACATGTAAAGTAGGAAAGTCAAAGTAAAACAAGTAACATGCATAAAAGCAATAACAAAATCTTATAACCACAATAAAGAGGGTCCACCATAAACAATTCGACAATAATGTATAAACGTGATATGATTCAACAATCTTAAGGGTACATGTACCATGAGTGAAACTCAAAATTGTAGGGATCTCCGGTCACGTGATCAGCGGAGGGATAGTAACTCCTTCCGATCACCCCAGGTCCCTGGGGTTTACGTGACCTGCCGGTAGGATAGTATCTCCTACGGATGATCCCCACAACTTTTCAATACTCACAAAATCATCAATGCATAAATAACATAGTTATGGAAACACTATATTTGTGGGATCTCGAGTCACGCGATCAGCGGAAGGATAGTAATTCCCTCCGATCACCCCAGGTCCCTGGGGTTTACGTGACCTGCCGGTAGGATAGTATCTCCTACGGATGATCCCCACAACTTTTCAATACTCACAAAATCATCAATGCATAAATAACATAGTTATGGAAACACTATATTTGTGGGGTCTCGAGTCACGCGATCAGCGGAAGGGTAGTAACTCCCTCCGATCACCCCAGATACCTGGGGTTTACGTGACCCACCGACAGGATAGTATCTCCTGCAGTATCCCCAATGTTATCCCGGTGCTACTATACCAGCGCATATATAAGAAGTGGTGATAATCGGAACCAACCATGGAATAATCACGAGTAGAAGAAATCCTCCACCCACATTTTTAGGTGATACGTACGTAGACGTATCACCTTTTGATTTCGTCAAGATTTTTATTATTATTTATTTATTTATTTATTATTATTCTTCCTCGAATTTGTTCGCAGGATATCTCAAGACTGAATAAAGCCATTATCATGAAACTTGCCATGACGATAGATCTTAGTCTAACTTAGAACTGCGTGACTTTTCAAAGACTCAAAGTCATTATGACGTCATCTAGGCGCCATTTTGTGAAAATCAACTTATGATCATATCTTCATAACGGAAAGTAATTTTTCATTCATATTTATCATGAATAAGATCAATATTCGTCCGGTCAATTTCAGGACAATAAACGTGCGCAAATGCGCGCGGGCGCGTTCGTCCGCGCGTTTACGCGCGCGCAAAAATTAAAAATGCTCTAAATCATCTCAAATTTTTTTTGCATACGTTTCAGGCCATATGGAGCATTTGACAAAAAATCGTGCACACGCGCATGCGCGCGCGTTTTTTGTGCGCACTAGCATTTTGTAACATAGAATTGCCAAATTTTCTATTTCAGCGTATTTGGCACATTTTTCCAAGCATTTTGATAATTTGTTCACCTTTTAATAACGCAATGAGCGTCCGTCAAAGTTGACAGCGCGCGCGGATCTGCGTTATCTTTATCCACAATATATGGGCAAAAACATACCTATACAAAATTCATTGTAACTCTTCAGAATAGATATGAACTCCCAATATGTTTTCATATGTTGATAGATCATGAGTTGGAGATATGATTTCATGTCTCATTTGATCCTCAATTAACTCATGATGTCATCATAATGGCCTCCGAACTCAAAATTTAAATTTGCATATTATGACGTTTGCATATTTTTGGAAAATTGATTGTATCTCTGAAAATATCGATTGTTTTTCTTCAAAATTTTAAAATGTTGTAGCTGAGATAATTTCCTACAAATATAGTGTTCACAATTTTCCTGTTTGACAAAGGTATCATGGCGTATTTTTGCAATTAAAGGAGGCATGTCAATTTTTCACATTTTGCGTGTATTGTCTATGGGACATGACTATTTCTCAAAACTGCATTCTACATTTCCGTCTTTCGCGAGCAACATCTCCGTTGTTTTGACTTTTTTTTCGGTGAGCTTCGAGTATGTTGTAGCTGAGACTATGAGCTATCTCCAATGTGTACTTCATTTTTCGATCATATGCCGGGATCATGCTCATATTTTACTTGCAAAGTGGGATTTTAGAATTCCATTTTCGTTTACGTGTAATCGCTATGGGAAATGTTTTGGTATATCGGTAACCCACTTGACTTCCATCCTCGAGATCCATGGTTCGAGTCCGGGTGTCTCCAACAATATTTGTCTTCACTTTATTTTTTGACCTTTCACTGTACCATCTCCTTTGAGTATTAAAACACGTAGAATCGCAAATAATGTAATAAACAACCCTATTTTCTTTATTATTACCCTATTTTCACTTAATCCATTACTTTTTGCGTTTAATCCCTATGGGAGATTACTTTTTCTCAAATCTGGATTCTACATTCCTGTGTTTTGAGCAATATCGCCAATATTTCTGCTTAGATTTTGTTGATTTTTGAGTATGTTGTAGCTGAGACAAGTTCCCACGAGATTTATCTTCACTTTATTTTTTGACCTTTCACTGTACCATCTCCTTTGAGTATTAAAACACGTAGAATCGCAAATAATGTAATAAACAACCCTATTTACTTTATTGTTTCCCTATTTTCACTTAATCCATTACTTTTTGCGTGTAATCCCTGTAGGAGATAATTTTTTCTCAAATCTGGATTCTACATTCCTGTCTTTTGCGAGCAATATCGCCGTTATTTCTGCTTGGATTTTGTTGATTTTTGAGTATGCTGTAGCTAAGACTATGTGCTATATAAATCTCCCCTCATTTTGTCAATAAGATGTCAGGATCCCGCTCATGATTATGATCTTCATCATGATCATCATGATCATCATTATCATAATGATGATAATCATTTATAAATTACATTTTCATTTCTTTGAATAAGATAAAATCGTCAAAATGTTATCGTCATGATGTAAATTAGAGTCAAAGGTGTAACTGGTTACTGCGCAGGGTCAATGGTCATATTTTTTCAATCTATCTTCCCTAGATCCATAATGATCAAGGGGACACAATTTAAACTTGACATATGGATAGATCTTAATGGATGAAGCATTTCATGAAATAATATGATATCGTGTAATGCATTCTTTATTATGTAAACCATTAGCATACGTATCACCTAATTCGTCAAAGTGACGAATTAAAGTCTAGTTTTTTTTTTTTTTTTTTTTTTTTTTTGTGTGGGGGGGGGGGGGTTGGGCGTGGTTTGCCATGGTTGCTTCCTTACCATCTATGGACCCATGCTGTTTAACTAACTATTATCATGTATTTATCATGGATTCAATCCGTAACATATTGTAATCTTATGTTATTATTCTTGCTGCTAGCCAGACAGTGATAGAGGCGAAAACCCGACAATATTGCCATTGTGGCTTAGTTTAACGAGCAAAATAATTATATTTCCTTTGTCGGGGAAAATTCCCCTATGGCCCACTTTGTAGTTCTGAGGCTACTGTGCGACCGAGTGGCTCTGACTCCACCCTCTGCTAGCTTAACAATTATGTACGACGTATACTAGTACATCAAAATCAATCATTAATTTAAATATGGTTCTAGTTTGTCAGCAATTAAATAAGTTTCCAGTTTAATGTGAATCCCAAAATGAAGGCGTATATATCTGAATATGTAACTCACGTTACAACACGCTGTTCCTCAACTTTTTGTGTTATAATAATTCCATTGTCACATCGAACCCAGTCTGTCCGAGATTCCACAAGGCTCATTAATAGCCGAATTAGTGTTATTGTCCCGTTTCCGTGGATGTAAATGTTCTATTCATGTGTACCCAAGCCCGAGTCTATTCCTTCTGGGAAGTTATCGATGAGAGCGTCGGATCCTCTGTCGGACAGGTGTACCCCATCTCTTAAAAATAAACTGTGATTGGATGGATCCAACTGATGAGCAATAACTGACGCATTCGGCAGCCGGGCTATTAATCTCCTCGCGTACTTGTTGAGCGATTTCCTGACCCCATCCATGGCGTCTTGTGATGTTCGATGACCACGACTGCTATGATAGAATAGGCGTGGGATGATGGTCGACCAGGCGATGTGCGTATGAGGCATGGCTGTCCGAAGGGTTTGAAGAGCCATATCGATCGCGATTCTGCATTGGCAGGCATCATTCAGGCCCAAGTTATTTGTTCCCAGATGCACGATTACTAGCGCAGGTGCTCGTTGGTTGTATCTCAACCTGTTCTCCACCAGGCGCGGAAGGTCTTGTAACGTCGCTCCTCCCTGACCGTGCCATTGGACCGTCCCTCTTGCTCTTCCCAGATCTTGGCGGTTGAGCATGCTCGCCCTCTGCTTGGCACGTCTGACCAAGCTGTCGCCTACGATGCAGATCCTGTCGCCGGTTGTCTCTGAAACAGGATGGAAAAAAAACTCCCCAAAGTAATGTGTTCTATATTCATATTCATATCATCATACACGCGGGGTACTTATTCTCCCACTTATAATTTACTATGAAAGTATGTGATAGTAGGTTTCCATTAAAAGGAAAAAAGGAAGGAATGATCGTTCCTCTGTGTTACATGTAAAACCTAGCAGCGATGGGGGTTACGACAATATTAATGATTGGGGGAGTCTAATCAGGATAGTAACTCCTGGTTGATCCTCCAGTCCCATTCTGGTTATTAACATGAGCACTTCACATAATTGATCTGCACGTTGTATACTTTGTGTCGTGTTCAACTTTTTATTGTATTATAACGAATTAGGTTAAATAATTGTGTAGAATTATTACTGCTTTCCCGTTTGCCCGTTAGTAATTTAACTCCAATTTGTCATGGTGATCTCTATTAATGTAATGTTGTGGCCTTGTTGGGAATTAATTGCATAATTTATGTGGAGCGCGTTGATATCGTAACATATTATGCTGTATATAAAGTTATCATTATTATTATCCTTATAATTATTATGTTTATGATAACGTTTATTCCTATCAATTTTAAGTTGCACCTGATATTTAGCGGATATAACGCATGTACACAGAGCTGCGCCACCTTCCCATTGCCATTATCTGTTCTGGGGGAACGCCTTTCAGGGCCGCTGTGGTTGCCGCTCCGATTCGAAAGGAGTGTGTGCCATATTGGCTACCACTGTACCCGTTGTGCTGTAGGGTTTTCTTCAGAACTGAACTAAATTGATACCTAGTTACAGGGGCCCCATCACGATGACAAAATAACGGACCATCTATATCAGGTCTTACACGGAGGTATGCTTTCATGGCTTTCACAGGGCACTTTTCATCTGTCCCATTGCTACCGATATTGATCGTGGTTCCTTGCCCGTATTGGTCGGTTTTTGAGAATCTAATACGTACTAGCAGGCTTCCCTTCGGGCCACTGCAAAATTTGATGTCATCCCTCGCTATGACCTTGTTTAAGTCATCGCCCTTCCTTTGAATCGTGAATTCTCCCACTCTCAGAAACCCAAAAAATGCTAATAAATATGATGCGTGAAACATCATTGATTCGTAGTGAGAATAGCATACAAGGTATAATGTTGGTATGATTGTCTCTAAACGTTCCCAAGTTATGGGTCTTCTACTGTCTACCATAGATCTGTCGCGCCTGCTCCCTTCCTGCATTTTCTTAATTAAGAAATGTTTAGTTGGGTCCGCCCAGCTGTACATATTGTGTAAATATGATAACGCTGCGACATGCTTTGTGATGGTTGATGATGATTTCCCATTAATGGAGAGGTGTGCGATGAATGCCATAACCTGTGTAGTTGTTGTAGGCCATGATGTATTCAGTTGTCTATTCAATCGAAACTCTTGAAATGAGTCTACAGCACTCTGGTATGCCCGCTGTGATCCCTCTGCTAAGGACTGTCCTAGTAGTCTATGTGTTTCTGCTGCTAGGTCAGCACTATTCCCGTAGGTATACGACTTGGTCGGTCTCGTGCTCCTGGTGCTAGTTTGCGGAATCGCCCCATCTGAAATCGTGAAAGGGAGTCGGCAACACCATTGTCAAGTGTATGTACGTAAACTGCTTTATAGACAATGTTTTTCTTTAAGCAGATCAACACAAATTTACGTAATAACTCCATTATTTTCGGACATGATGATGTCTGCTTGTTTATTGCAAACTTCACTGACATGTTGTCTGTGTACAGGACTATTCTCCTATTCTGGAGTTCCTCCCCCCATGCAGCGATGGAGAGTAGAATGGGTATCATTTCTTTCCATGCTATTGACGTACCCTCGATAATTTCGCGCGACGACCACTTGTTATTAAACCACTTGCCTTCAAAATAGGCTCCGAAACCAATTTCCCCGCTAGCATCAGTGTACAGAACGTGGTCGTTATCTCCTCCCCACCCTTCCTGGGGGATGACTGATATGCCATTATAGTGGTTCAGGAATTCGAGCCATATGGTTAGGTCAGCTTGGGCCCCCTCATTCAACATTATACTGGTACTTTTCACATTTTTCCCTTTTGTTAAGTCTATTAACCGTCGTAAAAATGCTCTGCCCGGTCGTACAGCTCTGCAAATGAAATTCAAGGAGCCAATCAAAGATTGAATCTCTTTGACGGTGGCTGATTTATGAGCTAGCGCCCTACCGATTTTCCGTCTTATTTCCACCAGTTTTTCTTGTGGTACACGTACTTGCATTAGTACTGAGTCAAGCTCTAAGCCAAGAAATGTCAATCTAGTAGTAGGCCCTTCTGATTTTTCTTTGGCTAGGGGGACGCCTAGTTCTTTGCACACTAATATTAATGTATCAACAACTTGTTTACATGTTAATTCTTCATTTTGTATTGAACCCACACATAAGAAGTCATCCACATAGTGCACTATTTTGTTGGAGCCAATTCTTTCCCTAACGCAATGTTCAATAAACGTAGAAAAAGATTCGAAATATGCTGGGGCACATCTGATACCCATGGGTAAGCATTTGTCAATATAATATTTGCCGTCAAACTTGACCCCGAGCAGTTCAAAATCATTTGGATGAATCGGTAGTAACCTGAATGCCGATTTGATGTCCTCTTTTGCTAGCTCGGCACCTATGCCTGCTTCAACAATTAATTCTGTTGCTTTATCAAAACTCGTGTATTCAACCTTGCAAACTTTATCCGGAATAAAATCGTTTATTGAATACCCGGGTGGGTATGACAAGTGGTTAATTAAACGATATTCGCCCGGCACCTTTTTGGGCACCAGTCCAATGGGACTCGACCGTAATTTGTTTAGTGGCCTAACTTCAAATGGGCCTAGGTATCTACCCAGTCTTACCTCTTTTTGAATTTGTTCAAGTGCTACTGGTTTGTTGTTTGCCACTGATTTTAAATTGGGCATATCAGCCGGCATGCGGGGGCCTGTGTAATTCAATTTGAAGCCTTCAGTAAAGCCTTTTTTCAAAAATTCTGCGGCCTCCCTGTTAGGATACGTCTTTAACATAACTTGTACGTTCTCGGTTATAATTGGTGTTTGTGCTAGAGACATTAAGTCACTCATCTGTTGCGTTATGTTATTATCTTCTTTCACATTGCCATGTATATCTTTATTATTCTTCTGTGTTTGTTCCCCATTTCTGGAGGTGCAGTTATTTGTTGTTGGGTTTGATGGCTTTGAGGTTTGACCGTTGGACTCCAGTGCAGTGGATTTTCCCATGCCCTTTGTTACCACAAAGGGTACATGCGTGTGTAAAGCGGCATGCCTGTCTAGAGCATTGCCCTGACCGGTAATTGAATTCATAGCATTCTCCGCCACGAAAGTTTTGTGCCCGAGATGGCGCCCTTCCCTTATTCATATTGGGTGTGAACTTTATTGTGCTCGACCCCCGGGGTGTGGCCCATTCCCGCTTGGTTGCCCACGATCCCTGTTGGGTTTGGGGGCGGTCTTGTATCCGCATGTTTCGCGGAGATCCCCCACCTATTACGTGAAGGAGCCACAATTCCCCATCTATTGATGACCACAACCCGCCTTTTCTGTGCATGCGATGTCGAAATTCGACATCGTAGTCTCTCCAACCATACCCATAGTACCGAGAGGCAGCAGATCGGATTAGTTGCCCATATTTCAGAAGCTCATGTGAGCGAGTTGGATTGGCTTCTAGATAAATACTGGTATATACAAGAAATGCATCGGTCCACCGTTCAATGGACACGATTTTATTTTTGTTAGAGGTAGCGGGTTTCAGCACTAACCTTCCCCCTTCGTGAGATATTGCTAGGTTAGGGGCTTGTTCGTCTACTGCCTCTGGCATTGATTGTGTTGCTATGTTTTGTGTCTCAAGAAGTGTGTTTAAATCTACATATTGCCCTCTCCATATTTTTTCCTTCATGTTGGGGTGTACTTTAGTCCCCAGTCTATCAGTGACCGGAAACAAGGGCGACTGATCTGTGTTATATGTGTGTGCACCACTGTGCTCCCCCCTTGTATCCCAGGCAGTAGCGCCTGACTGAGTCGGTTGCCCGACACTGCTTGCCCGTGTGGGAGGATGGGCTTCATTATCCCTCAAATTATGACTAGCTCTAGGCCTAGTGTCACTCTCGTTGTGTGTAGTTTGTAATTGAAAGCCAGCGTGTAGGCTACCGGTGTTTGGTACAATCGAGGGGAAGGAAACCACCAAGTTGCTTTCCCTCTCGCTTTCAAGATTGTTAGATCTATGTCTTGTTGTTTCACTAAATTGTGATATTTCTGGTAGATGTGATTGCATAGCTACGTCTACCTCACCTTGCATTGGCTGTGCATGTGAAGGCGGCTGGCTTGATGACTGGTTCGCTCCAGTTGTCTCGTTTCCACTGTATTGTGGTCCGTCAGTCTCCGGAGCCGGGTTTATGCTGGTAGTGGCTGAGCGTCCACTGCTGGGGTTACCGCTCGAGTGTCTCGCCCGTTTTGGCCGCCCCGCCCGCCGGGGAGTTGAGGTGCCGAGTACGTCTTGAGTGGTGTCGTTGCTAGACTGCCTTAATCTTGTAGACTGTCTAGGCCTAGCAATCTTTGGTTGGCGGGCCACCCGGCTCTGGCTTGATTTCCGCTTTCCCATCTTTCGATATACTGGGATTTCCTCTCGTTATTTAGACTTATCTGTATACTCAATTGTAGAGCCTTCTCGAAAAAGGACTTCTCCGAGCGGAGATAAAGTCGAAAGTGAGAAAATCTTGCACACGGCGTTCCCACGCTTACTGCGCGCATAACTCCACCGTTGTAGATTCACTGGCTGTGCGCATTTTCGGTTTCTTTACAGAGGTAAATTTCACATGTCGCTGTCTCACAAAGGCACCGCTTAAACAGCTGTAAAAGGCGCGCGCTATTTCTGGCCTATGCCAGCAATTGTTTTGTCTATCCTTGACTCTCCCAGAATGACTCTGATCATTTATTATGATCACGTTATTCTATGTAATGACTAAAGTACGGATTTGTTGAAAATTTGCGTAGACTTTAAACGTATATGAAAATAAAGATAGGAAATTAGATGTAGATCATAAGTATAGAATTCAAGTTCTCCACAAGCATATCATCTGCCCCCCCCCCCCCACACACACACACACAAATAAATAAATATATATCTATTTATTCTGTTTTATTTTGATTTCTTGATGCCTTTGACGTAATGCAGCTATAGAAGTGAAGAAAATAGGGAAACATAACATGAATAAAGTTTACATTTAGCCTACCTTGTTACAAATTTGTCCGATATCGACAATGGAATTGAATGAATCACAATAAGTTAATTTTCAGGAAAATAAAACCAAGTAGGACTAGGAGCCTACATAAACAAAATCCGTGTTCCAGTAATTCGAATGGATATGTTACGAAATTGACTGCTAATGGCGAAATGGAACGCCCGAGTTAAACATTCGGCAATTTAATTTTGAAGACGGAATTAATTTGAATAATAAAAGCGCAAACTCCCGCGACCGACACTTTTAATTAATGACTGAAGTATATGAATTCAATTCGGAGACTTTAATAAGTGACGTTTTTTTTAACGGACTAAAAATCAGCGAAATTGGACAGGAAATCCTATGTCATTTTGTTATTTATTTTTTATTTTGACAGGACCAGCCAGCTACCTCATTGTGTGAGGAGTACGGGTCAGAAGAAACGAGATAAACTTCAGACATCTTCAGACTGCCTCCTGACTTGTTCTTGATCTGCAGCAGATAGCATTTGGTGGTCGACGGAAGGAAGGAGAATATACCCGACTGTAAACAATTATTTCATTACACTAAGTTTCTTAAGTACATGGAAGCAATATCAATTAACACAAATCTTTGTCATGATATTATAGACTGTCTCTGGGTGACTACCGATAAGACCGTTGGCTGAAATCCTTAACAAGATGATCCCCCGTCCTATCCCAAAGATTTTAACCCGGTTTATCTGATCATTAACATGATTACAGATGGTTTATCATAACTATTATTGTTTGCATTGTGTATCATATCAGTGCATATTGAGATAGGAGAAACACAATGTCGGAATTTGAACACAAAGTTTCACGCAATTTGCAGTGCCCTGTTTGTCTCGAGCTGCTTAGTGACCCGAAGCAGTTATCATGTACACATACTTTCTGTAAGAACTGCCTTAATGATATTCTTAAAAGCTCTTCACAAAATTATGTAATTTGTCCCATCTGTCGAAGCGAAACATCTGTAAAGGGTGGCAATGTCTTGAATCTAAATACAAATGTTCCTCTTAAGTCTCTCATTGGTGATGTGAGAAATTGTCAACAAGTCTGTGAAATGTGCGACTCAAACTCGAGAGCTGTACATTTCTGTTGCGAGTGTGGTAAGGATATGTGTACCACATGTCTTGACATTCACAACAAATGGCCGCCTCTTGGCAAGCATAGAGTTGTGAGTGTAGAAGACGTCAGAGAGGGAAGGGTGGTCCTCGAAAAAGAGGTTTACTGCCAAGAACACAAAGCAGATAAGAAAAAACACCTCTGTAATGATGTGTGTATAACCTGTAAGAAGTTCATCTGCTTGAGATGTAGGTTGCTGAACCACGAGAATAAAGGCCATACAGTTCAAAATACTGAGGAATACAATGCTTCTACCAAGAATGAAATTGAATCTCTACAAGCCCGAGGTAAAATGAAAGTTACACCTATCAAGGTTCGATTATTCTGCATCAAGAATCAGGAAAAGCGTGTCATCGATCACTTTGATGGCAATACGGAGGTTATTAACAAGACGTATCGAGAATCACTCAATAAATTAAACGAGTGGAAAGCATCATTAGACAACCAGTTGGATGCTCAGAAAGTGAAATTATATAAGAGATTGGATGAGATGCAAGATGTTGATGAGAGGATGATTACAAGTATTGAGAGTGCGAGTGTGTTAGCAGGTAATAGCATGAAGGCTCCATTAGAAGATGATATCATTGTTATTCGTGATACATTGTCTGGAGAGCTGAAGAATGTACTAGATAGGGATGATCCACAGATGGAGCTTGCTACGGATGTAGCTAACCAGGCAGAGCAATTGATATTCACACCTAACAATCAATATGATCAGTTGAACATAGGTGAGGTAAGGTTCATGAAGTATGAGTTAGAATGTGATGTAGAACTCTCTAAGAAAGACTACATGAATGGCATGACTGCTACACCCGATGGTAGGATGGCAGTGGGCTACAGCTCAGGCGGAATCGATATCTTCTCTGCTGATGGTCACCTACAGAAGACAGTCCTCAATGAAGTCCGGATCGGAAGATTAGGATATCTGTCTGACGGTCGGTATGTCGTTCTAAATGACACAGATCGCCTCACATTGTACACACAGGAGTTTGAGAAGCTGGACGTATCATTTGATACTCAGAGTAAAGATGTAGTTGGGTTTGGGCGTCTCACTGTAGACAGTAATGATCTGATCTTTGTAGGCTACTCATCAGCCACAAAGATCCAGGTGTTCTCACCAGCAGGGGGGAAGGCGATCATTGAGATACCATGCGAAGTGTATGAACCTTGGCAGATCCTTAGTTATAATGACGTATTGATCATCAACTGTGTAAATGCAGTACGAATAATTGACAAAGTTGGAAATGTAAAACACAATGTTGAAAAATCAAATGTGTACCCATTCCCTGCTGTGAGTCAGAATAATTCAATCCTGATCGCTTGGGTCAAGCATGATGATGGGTTGGTTAGTATAGATGAGTACACCAGCAATCTGAAATACGTCCAGACTCTCATCTCTGATCACAGGATTGAGAATCCCAATACACGTGTATGGTACTATCTCCGCGAGTTCCCATCAGGGGAGATTGCCTTCTGCACTCCTGGTAGACTCTATATATTTAAAGAAACCACCACACCATGCAGTCCATGAATGATAACAGTCCAGTATCAGGTAACTACACAATCATGATGTGATTGAAAATGGAGTAATTTTCTCCTAACGTGATGTATAATGACTCTTAATTATCTATAATGATTTTTAGGCAAATTCTCTTGAAATACAACATGCATATTAACATGACTAAATTTTTAATTCAATTCGAAAGTTATGAAAATCTGATGTGACGTGATGTATTATTTGACTTTCAATTGTTTAGATGGATTTTGGGGCAAATTCTCTTGAAATACAACCTGCATAATAACACGACTAAATTTTTGATTAAATTCGATAGTTTAATCTTGACGTCAACAAGTATTTGTATTGTGTTTATCGAAACACATCAATATTCTGGTCATAAACACAGAATAGACTATAATGTAATATATTGGTACTACGTATGTATTTATTACGTATATATATATGTTTCTATGGTATGTATTTTATGAAAATATCATAAATTACTTGTATGTCATAAATCTTTAAAAGTACACACAGATATAATGAATTAAATACATAAACAAATAGATATTGTAATTTGAAACCTACCACTGGTGGGATCATAATACACCATTTAGGATAATTCAATATGTTTGAATGGTAATTGAACAGAGTATTTTTAGAGACACCAAATGATCTGTTCCGTGGATAAGACCGCGTCAAATGATATGTAAAACTATATATGATATGATGGACTACCGATGGAAATTAATCGATTCAATTCAAGTAAAACAGGCTGTAACACCTTATTTCACAACACAAGACATGCTGAAAGGGATGCATTGTGTACACCCAAATTTAGGACGTACACATATAAAGTGGTCCTCTAACTTTAGGTATTAGAGTATGGAACCAGCCTGAAAGTTCTATCAAGGCGTCACGTACTTTGAACAGTTTAAAACACACTCTAAAAGCCCTGTTATCTGCAGATGACGCGTAAATGAACTTTTTTTTTTTTTTTTTTTTTGGGGGGGGGGGGGGTTCGTGCGAAGCTATAATGCTACAGTCACAAATGTTCGTACGAATCTCCCTGTTCCTACGAATTTCAGAGTTCGTAGAGATTCGTAGATGGAAAATAGTTTCTTACGTCCTTCTTACTGAGTTCGTACGAACGCCGTTTAATTCGCAAGAAAAGAAGAACTCAAGACCTTCTTGAGAAACGAAGTGATTTTCGGTTATACAATGGCCCTAGAGTTCGTACGTTTTTCGTAAGAACGCCTTGAGTTCTCCTTACGTCAGACTTACGGCCATCTTACGAGTTTTTGTTCTCGCAAGGTGGTCGTACGTGTAACTTACGACATTCACAAGTCATTCGTAAGAAGATCTTATGATTTTTGTTGTATATTGGGTCAGGTTGCAAAAAAAGCTCTGCCGTATACTGTCGAAAATTCTATGACTGTTGAAAGTTTGATATTTCACGATGGCAATATTGCCAAGAAGACTACAACTGCAACTGCAGCTGCATCTGCAAGTAGAGGATTAGTGATTACTTATTAGTGCCACGTTTACTTTAACATGTGCCTCTTTTTTCTTTTTAATAAGAGCCACTTCCCCTTCTCATAAAAGTCCCCTTTCACCTCTGATAAATGCCCCTATTCAAATCTTTTCGGTGCCCCTTTTCTTTCAACAAATGCACATTCCCCTTTATCATAAGTCCCCCTTTTTCATTTTCATAAGTGCCCCTTGTCACCTCTGATAATTACCCTTTTAAACATGATATGTGCCCCTTTTTTTTCTAATAAGGACCCTATCCCTTTTTCATAAATGCCCCTTTTCATTTCTTATAAATGCTCCTATCAAAATCTGATGGGTACCTCTTTTCCGTCGACAAATGCCCATTTCCTATTCTTATAAAGTCCCTTTTCATCTCTGGTGTGTGCCTCATTTTTTAAGTGTAAGAATTGCTTAAACAATATCTAATATGATGTAAACAGTGAAACAAATACTGAAACCGTCCCTGATAATGTAATCACAATATAGGGGTATATACCAATGTCTATATTTCTTTATATTTTCGCTTTGAGGATTTCCCTTTGAAGGTGCCTTTTTTTCCCCCAGGAAATGCCCTTTTTAGTTGTTGCCCCCCCCCCCCCCTCCCCTACTTTGGGATGTCGCTCCGCCGCCTCTGCGTTTATGTACCAGTAATCGCTAGATCCCTTTATTATATGTTTATGTATGATTTAGACCACGTCATGTACGTGTTTACTGTATAAAACTGTAGAGATTTTGTTTTTTGTTGTTGATAAATATTGATAAACAAGCAGTTGTTACAAAACACGTTTGTCTGTTTTCTTGGTTATCTGCGTACTAGGCCTACATGCTTAACAAAACGATAAAGTGAAATAAGTATTGACACTGAAATAATACATGTACATCTCTTGTGAGCCCAAGGTCCGACTCATTAATGCACGTTTTCCTTGTATCATAGAAATTGAACTAAGTAGGCCTTTATATATCAAAATATAAATTAAAGGGTTTTAAAAAAAGAAACAAAGAGAGAAGAGACTAGAATAGTATGAACATAAAATAATAAGACGATTTTCAACGTGTACAAGAACAATAAAGGGGAATTTGATTTAAATCTTCAAAATAGTCCTAAATTTGATTAACCCTTTTATTATGTTTTACAGATATTCATGAATACAAGAAAAATTGTTTGCACTATTAAACGTGATTATGAATACCTTGGTAGCCTTGATTTTACTTGATTACTTCATTTGACGAATTTTAAGCTTGTATCCTTATTTGAGATATTGCTATTTCTATTACCTTTCTTGTTTACATTTTTTTTAAATTCGGTAATAAATAAATGAAAGCACCGAGATCTTAAAAAAAGCAAAGAAACATACTGTTTTGTGTTTTTGTTGTTTTGTCGTCTCCCATCGTGCTTAATACCTTCTGGATTAAACACATTATGACTGTTGTTGTTGTTTTTATTTCCGTATAATAAAATCGGTTAAAATACATACAAAGTAATCAAACAAACAAAAGGACAAAATACGACTGGTGCCCCATTTTCAGCTGCAACTATATTGTTGCTGCTCTCCTCCTCTTTCTCCTCCCCCCCCCCCCCCCCATCTATTTCCTTACGTTTGGTTCCCTTCCCTCTCTTCCCTCTAAAGGATTTTCCTTTTGGTCCCATATTTCTTCGACAGGAGATGCACCCTCGACGAACATTATGAACAGAGTGAGGATCTGAAATTCACGCGCTTGGCTTTATAACCGCTAAAATTCAAAATGTGCATAAATGATGTACTTACACCTTACGAACACCTTACGAACGACTTACGAACGCCAGGAGTCGTTCGCCATGAGTCGTTCGTACGAAGACAATAAGAATCTCCACTCGTAAGGCGTTCTTACGAACGCCGTAAGAGCTCTCTATGAACAACTTGAGGCGTTCTTACGGTCATCGTAATAATTTGAAGCTTCTAAAATTGTCCCTCGACCCTACGAAATGTATTAAGATCTTGCGCGGTTCGTACGATGTAATTACGGCGTTCGTACGGCCGCCTTACAAAGAGAGGGTTTCGTACGATGTTAACAAAAATCTTGGACAAGACCATCGACCAATCTGCGATCTTACGAACGGTCTACGAACGGTCAACGAACGCCGGTTTCGTACGGCCTTCTTAAGAGGTGTCGTGGATGAGTGGATATGTCACCGGACTGTGGATCACAAGGTTCGCGGTTCAAGTCCCACCGCGGCACTAATGTCCTTTGGCAAGACATTGATCTACATTTGCCACTCTCCACCCAGGTGTAAATGGGTACCCGGTAGGATGCGAAAGCTAATGTGGTTAGATTAGCACGTGTGCGCTTGTAAAAAAGACGCCTGGCTGGAATGCTCCCCAGGGAGTGGAGAATGTGCATACATTGTGTGCGGGTAAGCCTGAATCCTATGACCGGGGTAATAATATATATATCTGTAAAGCGCTTTGAGAGGGCCTTCGGTCCTGAAAAGCGCTATATAAGAACTAGCTATTATTATTATTATTATTAAGAAGATCTTACGAAATGGTCTGAAAATCGTTCGTACGGCGTTCGTAGCAGCCCGTAACGGTATTTGTGACCGAGGCTTTAAACTTACGATACATGCAATCATTTCCAATAAAACAGGCTTCCGGTACAAACAATAAAGTTGTGAAAACTACTCCATATCACTGTATAAGATGCAAATCAAATAATGTCCAATAAAACAGCCCTTTTCAGCACTAGTCCGAGAGCATAAGTTCACACATATAGATGTTCAAAAAAATATAAATGAAAAGTTGCAGTAGTACATATTTTTAAAATTGTTCATGGTAATAAAGAAATAACAAATGCAGAAGATATTGCAAATGCATATTACATTTATTTTGTCAATGTTGGCCTAAATCAAGCCAAGATGATAAATAAAAATGGAACCAACTTCACACAGTACCTCAATGAACCATCTAATACTTCTATTTTTCTCAAACCAACGGATTACATTGAAATTATTAATGTAGTGAGATTGCAAAAAAAACAGTCACTCTTCTGGGCATGATGAAATCAGTACATTTTTATAGAAAAATATAATTGGTTTAATTCTAACGCCTCTTGTACACATTTGCAATCTCTCTTTGATGACCGGAGTGTTTCCTTCTTCTTTCAAACTGGCAAGGGTGATTCCTGTTCATAAAAAAGATGACGTGATGGTCGTTTCTAACTATAGACCAATCTCAATACTGCCTAGCTTTTCTAAAAAAAATTGAACGAATTGTTTATAACAGGCTGTACAGTTTTGTTGTTGTTTTTTGATAAATGTAAATTATTGAATCCTGATCAATTTGGATTTCGGCGGTCTCATTCTATAGATCTTGCGCTACTGAAATTTTATGATCGCGTTTCAAGTGCACTCGCTGCTCACGAGCATGTCATTGGTGTATTCATGGATCTGAGCAAAGCATTTGACACACTTGACCGTTCAATTCTTCTTTCTAAGTTAGAGCATTATGGAATAAGGGGCATAGCTTTACAATGGCTTGCGAGTTATTTATCTATGAGAAGACAGCACACTTATTATAACTCTGTTAACTCTGACATTCTGTATCTTAAATGTGGTGTTCCGCAGGGATTCATCCTGGGCCCATTAGTATTTCTTATGTATATCAATGATATTTGTAATGAATCTAAGACTTTAGATTATACCTTATTTGCAGATGGTACGAGTGTTTTCTTGTCTCGTCGTAAAATCAACACTGTTGAACAGAAACTAAATTCGGTACTGCCAAAGTTGACTTTATGGTTTAGAAGTAATGTGCTTTCTCTCAATTTCTTAAACAAATAATACTCATTTTAGAGGTAGAAAATCTAATGACAACCTTGCTCTTAATATTAAACTAGATGATATTTCTTTAGAGAGTAGGACATGAACGAAATTCCTTGGTGTCTATATCATTGAAAACCTTGACTGGAGCGACCGTGTAAAACACATTGTTACACCAATCTCCATAAATATTGGCGTACTGTATAGAATAAAATGTTTTGTTTCTGATAGAATATTACTTATGCTATATAATAGTCTAATTTTACCACACTTCTCTTATTGTAATATTTTGTGGGCAACATCCAAGTGTGTGACTAATAATATTCTTCTGCTGCAAAAGAAAGCTTCAATGAATTGTGAAATTGTGAACATGCATGAACGAATAAATAAATATTTCAGAGACGCGATCTGACATTGACATTTCTCTATCCAAGAGTACACCTAGGGGCGGCGATTTCTCGTCATGACCGGGGGGACGAAATCCGAGGGACGGGGGAGCAGTGGCGTAAAGAGCAAAAACTTTTTTTGTTTAAGGGGGGGGGAGAGAAGAAAATCTGCAAATCCCCACTCTTACATGCAGGACCCGCGGAACATTTTTCAAAGCGGGGGGGGGCTAAAGTATTTTCGATCAGGTAGAGCAAAGCGAGTGAAGCAAGTGGAGTGTATATTGGTAAGGGGCCCAGGGGCAAAGTCCTGGCGGGGGTCAAGGGGCGTAGCACCATGAAGCACATGGGTGGGTTTTAGGCATTTAATAACGGTTAGATGAGCATCTAGGGGCCGGCTTTAGGGCCCCTGGTTACCTTTCAGGGGCGGAGCCCCCGGAACCTCGGGGATTTTAGGCATTTAATAACGGTCAGATGAGTATCCAGGGGCCCGCCTTAGGGCCTTTGGTTGGGTACAGGGGGTAGAGCCCCCGGAAGCTCAAGGAAAAACCATGCCATTCTCAGCAACATTTGTAAATCACTGGTATCAAATTAGAAATTTAATTCCAATTGATAATAACCAGCTGCTTCGTTGGAATTAGGCAGTCACGTAAAAAGCTGAAGCATTAGAATCATAAAATTGTATGTGTAGTACATATAGGTGAATTCCATCACGTAATGACCTCGAAAACATGTCACTCCATCGTCAAAGTAGGCCTTATACCCAAAGTGAAATGGAAAATACTTTTTTTTTTTAAAGATACGTATACATTTATTTGAATAAAGTTCCATTCCTGAATAATCATTTCATTCTGTAACTCAAGTTGTTGTAGAATATATCTTATTAATGTTGAGGAATTATTTAATGTATACGTTAACTTTGTTGTGATTATTTACTGAGTAATATTGTTTACGAAATTTAAACAGTACAAGTTCCGTATCTTATATTGATACATCCAGGCGCGCCGGAAGCAGTTTTTTTTTGGGGGGACAAACATTCCAGGGGGCTCACATTCCAGGGGCAGTGACGTAATGAGAAAAAAGTTCGGAAGGGGGGGGACAGACGAAAAATCTGCATCACCACCAGTCTTACACGTTACATGCAGGTCCCGCGGAACGTTTTTCAAAGTGTAGTATTATCGATCAGGTAGAGCGTAAATTGGCTTGGGGTCCAGGGCATGAGCCTCGGCAAGGGGTCAAGGGGCTGAGCCCCCGGAAGCTTAGGGGTTTTAAGTATTTAATTACGGTTAGATGAGCATCCAGGGGTCCTCTGTAAGGCAATTGACGTGTACCAAGGGGGAGGGGAGAGCCCCCAGAAGCGCAGAGGTTTTAATATTTAACTACGGTCAGATGAGCATCCAAAGGCCGTCTTAGGGCCCTTGGTGTGGTCCAGGGGGCAGAGCCCCCGGAAGCTCAGGGGTTTTAGGTAATTAATTACGGTAAGATGAGCATCCAGGGGCCCGCCTTAGGGCCCTTGGTGGGGTCCAGGGGGCAGAGCCCCCGGAAGCTCAGGGGTTTTAGGTATTTAATTAAGGTCAGATGAGCATCCAGGGGGCCGCCTTAGGGCCCTTGGTGGGGTCCAGGGGGCTAATCCCCTGAATATCAGGGGTTTGAGGTTTTTAATAACGGTCAGATGAGCATCCAGGGGCCCGCCCTAGATCCCTTGGTGGGGTCCGAGGGTGGAGCCCCCGTAAGCTCTTTGGTTTTAAGCATTTAATTACGGTCAGATGAGCATTTTTGTATACCTTATTTGTGACATTGGCAGGTCACTTATTTTTTTCTCCGTCTTTCTTTCTTTTTCTCTTTAACATACTTTTTCAAAAGGGAGGGGGGGGGCTCGAGCTCAGCCACTTTGCAGATCATGACATAAAGGCTTCTAAATAAGCGTTTTTCGCCTGACTGTAATTTGGGAATTTCTTATTTTCCAACAAACGCATGAAAAGGTATGACTTACAAAAAAAATGGAGAAAAAATGCCGGAAAATCATGTCACAACATCAAAATTTGTAAATCACTTGTTTCGAATAAGAAATACATCACCCCCTCCCCCTCCCATCAGTACGCCAGCGTTCAGGGGCTTATTTCTTCTCACCCCTATAACAAAGAAAGGGACACGCTTTCCCATTCTCGCACAATATGTCCACGATATGAGCGTATCGCTATTATAGAGACCTCCATTGATAATGCATGCGCAATGTTAATGAAATTTAATTCCTGTGAACTTTCCTTTTTCTTTGAATGGTATTGTATATGTGATTTAATTCAGGTTTTTATTATTGTTACGTTCTTTTGGATTAAAAATACAAACCATGTTTACTCCTTTACTGTTTTTTTTTTTTGAAGGGGGGGGGCGTTTTTTTTTTGGGGGGGGGGGGCAAAATGCGTTTCCCCCCCCCCCCCCCCCACACTTTTTTGACTGGGGGGCAACTGCCCCCTGCCACTCCACTTCCGGCGCCTATGGATACATCTCAAAGTAAATCATAATTGGGGAAAACCAAAGAACAGCACTCTAACATCACCGAGTAATTCCAAACTCCTAAAGCTTAAAACGTTATTTGAAGAAAATGGATCATCGTGTTGTTGTTAACCTCAGCTCTACGACAACGTAAAAACGCGGTGTATATATCTCGTTAAGTTATAGATAAATTAGAGTTCAGATCAGTCGAGTACATTGTTTTGAACAAGAAAACTTAATTCACATGTTACATGAATATTTTATTTTACAAAACATATTGTTTTCATAATGAAGGACAGGCATAAAGGTGGATATGTGAACGTATAGAAAAATTTATTACAACAGGTATAAACAAGTTAAAGTCATTGATACAAACTTAAATTGTTATTATTGTTAATGTTTGTATGTATCAGTCTATATTTTGAGGGGGAAAATAAATCGCTTAAGTTGAATTCGAAGCAAAAATCGTGTAACTCTTTATGTGAGAATATGGAACTATTATCAAGATGCTGCTGCTGCTGCTGCTGCTCGAGGTAGGAGGTAGGAAAGAAGAGCCATTGTAATACTCATTCGTGGTAACATTCCATTTTTACTGATGATAGAATTCAGAACAAATAATTGCCAGTAATCCTGAATAGTGGTGAATGATGAGGGTGATGCCTTTTTTACTTGCTGTTTTTTCATAATTCTTGGAGCAATAACCAATGAGGAGAGACATTATACATAATGCAGCAATAAGTTTTCCGTTTCACCAATCCTCAGGCATTTTTCAAGGTCTGATTTACGTTTATACAAATCAAAGGAATGAACATAATAAATATTAATAATGGCACTGGTGATGTTGACGATGATGAGAGTAATGTAGAATAATTGATTACTTATAGTTCTGATGTGAACGGAGTCGAAAGATGATGATGATGATGATGAAATCGATAGAAACATCGATACTGATGACAAATTGATATACCATGACAACGTGTTTTTCAATAAAATAATGACGTAGATGATCATATTGGTAATAATATTGATGATGATAGTGACGAGATAAACGATGGGCATGGTGATGATGAGGAGGATAATGATGATGACAGTGATACCGTGACATATATGTTTCTAATTTTGTAAGGATGACTTAGATGACAAGGTCTGGGATAAAACAGATGATGATAGTGATAGCATGGACGACGGACATGATGATGTTGTTGAAGGTGTTGGAAGTAGTTATGAAGAATGGTGGTGGTGGTAATGATGTTGAAGATGTTGATGATAATATGTTGATGATAATCATACAATCATCACCACCATCATCAGTGGCAGCATCATCATTATCAACAATCTTATCAACATTGTTATCACTTTCATCGTCATTTTCAAATTTCATATCATCATTAATGTCATAATATGTTACACGGAAGACCATCTCAGACCTACTTACAAGTTATGTCGACATAAAGTTGATTGTATTGCGCCCTTACCAAACATGACACGATGATAATAAATATCTAATCTACATCATGATAACATTCACCTTTAACATAGTGACACGCAAAGTACATTAAATATTGAATGTTAATGTGGCAGACGTGCCAATATCTTTAAATACAATTTGTTGATCGAAGTGCAGGCTATCAGTTTTATGATTTTATTTCACGTAGCAATCATGCACGAACTTTGCAACTTACGTATCCTCCTTCATGTATATACAGCGGTTTAAAGTGAATCGGTATCATTGTTGAAGGTTGACGAATAAACTGCATAATTTGTGTATGAAATGTAAGTTATTATATTCCTTTTACTGGACTAACCCTATAACATTCCACATTTCCTGAAAATTTTCTCAAATGAAAAATATATTAATGGTTTTCTTTAAAGGCGTCACTGTGCAACACACTTGAACATTAAATTCTCCCAATATTTTTGATTTTTCCAACCGATTTCCCATGAAAATAAGACATAAAACAGGCTTTTAAAAATCTATAAACACTTAAAGCGATAGTTGAGTTCTATTGCAGAGGGTGCTACACAAAATAATTGTTTTGTTAGATAATGAAAAACTGAGTGTCAAATTTGAAAGAACATAATATTTAAATGACAAAATCATCTTTGTTTGATCAAAATCGGTTTAGAGACGGCTGAAATATAACGATTTCTAATACTTGTGTACCACCCCATATATTAGATATTTTGAAAAAATTGAAAAAAACCGTTGAAAAAACGAAATAAAGCCTTTTACGTCGTATTTCAGCCAATGCCGATATTGGCTTTTTGTTGGCATTTTCGTGTTGCTTATATTACCCACAATTAGCCGGCTCATGAATTGTTATTCTAATTGAATAATTAATACACGGTCACAGTGTTTTTTGGAAAGTGGAGCTGAATTGGTATAATCGTATTGTCTAAATTTCACACATTTCGGGGTCTAAAATTACCTTCATAGCAATTTTAGGTTCTAAAAAGGCACTATTAATGTCATAGATAAGAATAAGAACAATAACCATGCACTTGAAGGGATTTGCGGTCTGAAAACAGAACTGAACTATCCCTTTAAATAATTATGTGGAATGGTATGTAAAGCTAATTCATTGCCTTGTGACTATTTCAATCAACTAAAATGTAATCAAATTGTAATAATATAATTGGGAGAATTAAGGAATCAATAAAATCAGTTTTCCCCAATGTTATTATTGATAAGGGTCCGTTTGCACTCAAACTTTCAGAACCTCTTTAATTGTACATCAAGCATTAATGTCACTACCTTAGCACCATTTTCCCTCATCCGAACAATGTTACCAAGTCCCTTAATGTTGATAGACGACAGAAACTTAGTATTTAAATCCGTCCGCCCCCGCCCCTTGTCTCCTTAGCGATGTAAAAGGTTAAACACAACACTAGAGCTAAATGTCAGTCTTCGATGAGCAATGGAACAGGCCAAAACAAACCCAAGGAGACATATCATATTGATACAATTACTAAAAGAGGTCGGGAGGAGGGGGTGTAATCCTGTCCTCTCTAACTCTCGCATAAAGTATATGATGACATAAAGTATATATCATGTCAGTTTATGATAGGGGCAAAGTGTAATAATCATTTAAATATGATTATTAATAGAATTAACATTCATTTGAATGTCAACGATATGATTTATGGAAATACAAATACCATTGTTCAGATGATAGAATTATTTAATAGTTTGGCTATCTAAACAACCAAAGAAGGCCGAACAAATGAAGAACGTTACAACAAACTGATCAAGTATAAAGGGAGGAAATAAGGCGAATCGTTTTGTTGTTCTTCACTTGCTGCACAATTGTGCTAAAAAAAGTAAAGAAGTTTCCAGCAGAGGCCCCCGAACTTCTTTCGAAAAATTCGATATTATCATTTTTACATCATTTTACTTAATAGTTTGCTTTATATCCGTCTTGGTTGTCTTACGATCTACCTACCTAGAAAAGTTATGAGTAATTTTGTTTCGTGCCCAGGCGTGCAATATATTAATGAGCAGTATATATTTGTCCAGCACAAGGTATTTACCCCCAATCAAAATATCGGGAGAAAGGGAAAGAAAGAACGACTCTTGACAGAAAAGGTGGACATTAACAAGCAAGAATTGTTTACCGCCAATGTTGAAAACATAATTTAGAGCAGTTTAGAAAGAATGCTAAGAAATCAAATTGGGATTCAATGTACTGCTAAAATTACCTTCCCAAGAACAATTACGAAACCTCGTTTTCTCACTTTTGCGTCAGGTGTGTATTTCGTAACCTCTAATTCTATCTGTAAAATATCCATCTCAAGAATGAAATCTTGAAAAAAGCTATGAATTATATTTGACTTTTATTTCTCTGTATTGTTTGATTAAATGACCACTAAATAGTTCAAGTGTAGAATACTGATAAGTAACCCATGAACCTAAAACTTCATGTCCAATCTGACGGACTTGAAAACTGATGCTTTTATATAAGGGTACAAGCACGTCGATTTTTTTTTACCTGTTTACCTCCTGGTTCCGAGATTGAAAGACCAATGAACCATAACACTTCCAAAACAATTACATTTACATCGAATGACCCTAGTAATATGAGCTTATTAGTAACGAAAAAATTCATGGAGATTAGTAGAAATGGATGTTATTGTATATGGATCTATTTATCCAAAAGGCTTTCATCCCTCCCGCGACCATTATATCCTCTTTGTGCCCCCTTTCAGAATAAGTGGACGCACCCATAAACAACATATTATTTTAATCACATGACAAGATAATGCGCTGAATCATCACATTTATGAGAAACAGACAAGTGGCTTCATGTGATTGGCTCATTAGGTAGGTAGTGGGCGTAATCTAGGCCGATAAGAAAGAAACATTATTAAACGTATCTATATCAGGCAAAGTTTTGTTAGGGCAGATCACTGTCGTCATTTCTACCCACCAACCAAACATCGTTGTTCTACTTTGAAACGTAATATGAACGAGTAAATTGGGTAAGATTCAGGGAGATTTTCAAATCTTAAATCGTATTAGTAGGCTAATAATATTCATTGATATTAATATCTACATACTAACTTACCTATTTTGTTTCCATAACGAGTTAACGCCTTACCATGTTATTCTCATTGGTAGTAAAATACATCTCAATCTTGTCTACGTTTTGTAGTACGATTATCATCTTGCTAATCTTTCCATACATCTAATATTTTTTTTATTTTTAACCTGGTGTGGGCTTTTAGTGCAACGACAAAAATTTACCCTGTTTGTTTATTGCAACAAAAAAAGTCGAGCAGGCTGTAGAGCCCCAGCGGTGCCTTGGCGGCGCCCTGTAGACTTTCCGTCGGTCGTCGGAGGAATTAAGATAAAAACTGGGCGAAATCGGGGAGCTTCTCCGCGAAGCATCCCGGCAGTGACCGATTGATCTCCCAGCGGCGACCGCTCGGCAGCCGTTGACTTAGCGGCTTTGTTTTTTGACCTAAATCGCTCGACGGCAAACGCTCGAGTAGGTTAGTGCCCGGGCGGCGAGTGAAAGTGAGCAGACGCCACCCGAATTTTAACTCCGCGCTAAAACTTCAGCGGCGACCGAGCGATACCCCCCAAAACAAGTGGTGCCGGTGCAGCCGCCACTCGGTGCCAGGGCGAAAAAGGCTGAAAACTTACCGCCCTGCCGCCGAGCAGGCTACTTTTTTGGGTTGTGACCATAGCTTAAATTCCAGCGGCGACCGAGCAGGCTACAAATTGATCGGTCGCCGCTCTCAGTTGTGACAAGGCACGTACGCAGAGGGGGGGGGGGATGGGGGGTGAGGGGGCAAACCCCTCTCAAATTGTTGTTAATATAACAACAAAAAAATGTTTGTTTGTTTGTTTTTTGGTGCTAAAGGGGGAGGGGGATAATGTGTTCTTCCTCCCTCCCTCCCCCTCCCTATTCTTGGGGCTTGCTGAGTAGTTGCGAAATTTTAACTTAACAACAAAAAAATGCTCTCATGTGCTCGTTATAATGTTGTATATGCTGTAAAGCTGAAATGTAACTTGATTTATATGTTATGCAGAAGAAAAAATATAAAATTCAATTAAATATTGATCGTATCTCTCGTTATTTTTCAGATATATATCATTAAAGGCAAAGACGATAAATGACCGGGCATTTATTTTTGCACATCGTCACCCTCAAGCAATGTCACTTTGCAAAGGTAATGTACATAACTGTAAATAATACAAACAATGTTATACCTCACTTTAAGATATTAAGTCCCTTTTGCAGCCAACATCAAATTCTGTAGAACTTTGCAGGAATTATGAATATGTCATGTATGTCCTATCTGTGAAATGTAAACGTTAGCAGTGTCCTAACAATCAAATGTTGCAGGGAAACCCGTTTAGTTGCTAGACTTTACTGTCAGACACGATTGAGTGACTGACTGACTTTTTTCTTATTTGGTAATAACATGCATAAAATGAGCTGTAAAGGGTACATGAGCATTTGTCTACATCAATAACCCACTTCTTGTGATGGCCAAAATTAAACTGATTGAATCTTTGCGCAGCATAAAACGTATGACCATTCGGTTCAATGGTCTGAAAATCAAGACTATTACTTATTGGCTCTATAGCTCCTAAGTCGATTTGACAACTAATAGTCGCTATTTTCCCACTTGAAGACATTTTCAAGCCCCACCTTTTTTTTTAGGGAAGTTCTAAATTACTATTATCTTTCAAATGCCGTTCGAATTTAACATTTTCATGTTTTGGCCTGCAAATGGGACATAGTACCTTTAAGAGAGGTTGTCTTTGGGGAGGATTTACGAATATTTTGTAAAAAATCTACAATATGTATATAGCTTACAGATACGAGATGGCCACAACAATTTTGCCTTCACAAAAAAAAATTCTGGGAAATATTTTTCTTCGATAATACCTCCGCCAGTTGAAGTATATAAACAATAAAGAAATTTAGGGATGAAGAAAAGAAGATAAGATCTAAAACTACGTTTTCATTTGCAGAAGTAAAATTAACCTAATTTTTCCGAGTGAGAAGGATACACGTGTGTTTGTATGCGTGTATGCGCGTAGTAGTAAGCGTATGTATGTAATGGGGAGAGATAGATGGGAAGGGCGGGATGGCGCCAAGTATGATGGACCCCGATGGTGGTCAGGTTTCCTTATGGGGAGGGACTGGGTAGATGTCCCTTGAGTTGAGGCAATTTTGGTGGTCGAAGGAAGGAAGATATAGGAATTTCAAATACTTCTGTATGATGGATAATATTATGTTTTCTTTAATGTTATGTAATATTGTTCCATTCCTTCATTATTGTACACTGTCAATGTATCTACGTTTCCATCCATCGTATTGGAACAGTTTTGATTTTGTGTGTTTTAGTTTGATTCTATATAAAACTGTTTAATGAATGTTTCCCCTCTTCACCTTTTCAGAGGGACTTTATTATTCCAACTCTTTACAAAACTATTTACAAAACAAGTAAAATGAAACATATGAATGATATAAAAGATCAACATAATTCCTCAAAATGTTCATTATAACATTTCTATTACTTTCTTAACCTCTTCATTATCGATGTATCTTATGTTTTCTTTATTATTTCAAATAAGATTTCAATGATAAAATAAAATCATTTATTAACCTCTTTAGATTGGTAGGTACTTACTCTTTGTATATATTACCAGTTGCGCATAATTTACAACGAAATTAGGTAAAGTAAGTTTTCTGTTATTTATTACATATCCAATCAATAACATTTTCATATCAATTTAAATTTCTATTTTAAATAACGGTATTAAAAAGAAAACAATAATTTACAAATATTTTTTGTTTGGGGGGGGGAGGGAGGGGGTATAAGGTGGAGGGGAGTTTGAGGTATTTTATTTTATATTGTTTCCATTCTTTCATTATCGTTTGTGTATTATGTTTACAATGAAACTTTGTTTTCTATGAATTTTTTGAATGGAAGCATACTAAATAATATTAAAAACAAAACAGACTAGATTGTATAGAATATTGAATGACAATAGCGAAATGGAATTCCCGAGTTCACTTCCAGCAATTGACGACGAATAAGAATGAATTTTGGCACACGCGTTAGACGGAATGAATCCCGCAACCGATACTCTCAATTCAATGACCGAGGGCATTAAATTTATTTCGGAAACTGAATGAACGTTTTATTCAACGGAATTATAGAAAGTCAAATTGGCTAGGAAACCTTTATCATTGTCAAGTGTTATTCATTTTTAATTTTGACAGGCCCAGCTTCGCCGTTGTGTGAGGAGTACGGATCTGAAGAAACGACATAATCTTCAGACATCTTCAGACTGCCATCTGCTTTGTCCTTGATCAGTAGGAGAAAGCATGGGGTGGTTGACGGCAGGAAGGAGAATATACCAGATTGTAAACACTCATCTCATTACCTTAGTGCATTGTAGCCATAGAAGTGACAACAAATAATTTGTCATGATATTATGAACGGTTTCTGAGTGACTGCCCATGAGACGTTTGGCTGAAATCCTTAAGATCCTTAAGACACCCAACCATCCCGATGACATTGGCCCAGTTTATCTCATCATTAACATTATTAAAGGCGGTTCACGATAAATATTGTGTTTGCATTATGTGTCATATCAGTGCAACTTGAGATAGGAGAATCAAAATGTCGGAATTTGAACGAAAAGTTTCACGCAATTTGCAGTGTCCTGTTTGTCTCGAAATGCTTAGTGACCCGAAGCAGTTATCGTGTACACATACTTTCTGTATGAAATGTCTTAATGATATTCTCAAAAGTTCTTCACAACATTCTCTAACATGTCCCATCTGTAGAAGTAAAACATCTGTAAAGGGTGGTAATGTCTCGAATCTAAATACTAATGTTCCTCTTAAGTCTCTCATTGATGATGTGCGAAATAGCCAGCAAGTATGTGAAATGTGTGACTCAAACTCGAAAGCTGTACATTTCTGTTGTGAATGTGGTACGAACATGTGTAACGAATGCAAGGAAATTCACAACAAATGGCCGCCTCATGTCAAGCATAGAGTTGTACGAGTAGAAGACGTCAGAGAGGGAAGGGTGGTCCTCGAAAAAGAGGTTTACTGCCAAGAACACAAAGTAGATAAACAAAAACACATCTGTACTGATGTATGTATCACCTGTAAGAGGTTCATCTGCTTGAGATGTCGAATGTTGTACCATGACAAGAAATGCCACACTGTCCAAGATGCTGAGGAATACAATGCTTCTACCCAAATACAAATTGAATCTCTACAAGCCCGAGGTAAAATGAAAGTTACAACCATCAAGAATCACTTGACCTGCGTCAAGAATCAGAAGGAGCGTGTCACCGATCACATTGCCGGAACAAAGGCGGAAATCAACACCACTTATCAAGAATCACTCAAGATATTAATCGAAAGGAAAGCAGCATTGGACAATCAGTTGGACGATCAGAAAGGGAAATTATGTAAAAGATTGATGGTGATGAAAGATGTTGATGAGAGGTTGATTACGAGTATTACAAGTGCGAGTGTGTTAGCGGGTAATAGCATGAGGGCTCCATTAGAAGGTGATATCATTGTTATTCGTGATTCACTGTCCGGTGACCTGAAGAATGTACTAGATAGGGATAATCCAGAGGCGAAGCTGGATATGGATGTAGCTGACCGTGCAGAGCAAATGATATTCATACCTAACACCCAATGTGATAAGTTGAACATTGGTGAGGTGAGGTTCATGAAGTATGAGTTAGAATGTGATATAGAACTCTCTAGAAAAGACTGCATGAATTGCATGGCTGCTACACCCGATGGTAGGATGGCAGTGGGATACAGCACAGGAGGAATCGATATCTTCTCTGCTGATGGTCAGCTGCAGGAGACAGTCCTCACGGATGTTGGTATCCGTAGAGTAGGATACCTGTCTGGTCGTCGGTATGTCGTACTGAGTGGCAACAATGTTATCGTACTGTACACAGAAGAGTCAGAGAAGCTGGATGTACGGTTTGATACTCTGAGTAGAGGTGGGACTCCTAGTCTCACTGTAGACAGTAATGATTTGATCTATGTCGGCTACTGGAACCTCCAAAAGATCCAGGTATTCTCATCAGCAGGGGGGGAGGCGATCAGGGAGATACCATGTGATGGATATACACCTGAACAGATCACTAGTTCTAATAACGTATTGATCATCAAAACTTGTTATACAGTAAGAATAATTGACAAAGATGGTAATGTAAAACACGAGGTAGAGAAATCGGGACTACTGGCACAGGCTGCTGTAACTCAGAATAATTCAATCCTGATCGCTTGGCTCAATTATGATGAAGGGTTGGTTAGTATCGATGAGTACACCAGCGAGCTGAAACACGTTCAGACTCTCATCTCTGATCAAGAGATTGAGAAGCCCGAGACACGTTACCGGTACTATCTGCAGGAGTTCCGATCAGGAGAGATTGCTTTCTGTCCTCCTGATAGACTCTATATATTTAAACTTACCATCACACCATGCAGTTCATGAATGATAACAGTCCAGGATCAGGCGACTACACAATTGTAATAGATTATACATAATATCATGTCATATATATGCAGAGATATATTACGTATGTAAGTACATGATATATTTGTATAATATCACACTTGTGTTATATGAAAATAACATCATAATTTAAATGAATATATAAATAATACATTTAAAGTTTACAGCACAAGTATTCTGTCATAAATCACATAAGAAGTAGACATATATAATTTATTCAAAAGCATGAAAGAAGATATTGTAAAAAGGAACGTATAAGTCTGATCATCACACATCATTTAGGATAATGCAATATGTCTGAATGGTTAATTTAATAGAGAAGTTTTAGAGACACCAAATGATCTGTTTCGTCGACCAGACCGCATCAACGGCAATGTAAAACTGGATTACCAATGGAAATGTATTGAGTCAATTTAAGCAAAACAGGATGTAACATCTTATTTCTCACCTTGTGCATCATCCTCGATATTACTCGACATTTTTAATGACATAAGGTTCGCGGGAAATAACCACAATGAAAAAATACGAACCATAACAAAAAGGTTCTTTGGTTTTCATTTGACTAACATTTATGTCTCATCCTGAAACACAACGCCGTGCCATAACACGTTCATGTTACGAAAAATCGTCTTAAATTTACCCTTATGTTCTAATTCTTAATGTTAATGGGGTTAAATATATAATTAATGAAGTTCAAAATAAACTGTATTTGATGTATAACATAGATGAACCTTTTAAAATATATCATTGCAAGATACCATATATTGATATACACTTGCGTAGTATACTTGTATTCTTCGTTGGAAATGGCAATGTTTAAAGCAAAATGTTATGTTTTTATTATGTCCTGCTTATCTCTCTATTTTACTTCTAATTTGTATAGAAGCTTGCGTTGAACCCGACTACAAGTACACTTACAGAACCTGGATTTGATTATATGTACGTCGTTATTAGACCTATGAGATGATATCATTAGAGAATTATGTTATAGCATGATCTAGATAAATTGAGCCGTTGTGATGGTTGGTCCAAGATAGTAGCATTTGGAAAGGCATTTGTTTATTTAAAAAAAATATATAGGATAAATTTAAAATCTGTCTTTATTAGAGAGGAAATTAAGTTGCTTTTAACTAAATTCCTGAAATAAATGTCACTACACTATACTCACATGCTGTGAATTGTCAAACTTGTACAAATTCATATCTATCCATTTTTATTTTAAAATTATTTTAGTTCTTTTACTCCTATTAATGTTTTAGAATGATATTTTGAATTAAGTAAGGTTAGTCTGCAAGAAGCTAGCCCTCGACATGTCTTTGGCCTCTGTCGGCTCCTCCACTCTGAATTTAGCTATTCATAAATCATTTTCTCACTTATCAGCTTGTGTATACGTATAAGTAAATGAATATATTCATGTGTATATGTTCATAATTTGTGTTTTCAAGTATATGCTTTTATTATTGTTATCTTTTTTATGAGTGGAAGTAAATCTGAAACTAGAAACTTTAATATGTTTATGGCTATGAAGCAATGTTTAATGGAAAAAACTACTAATAAGTATTCCAACTGATAATAATAATAATAATAGTTTAAACTTATAGAGCGCACACACCGTCCAGTGACGCTCATGGTGTTAGCTAAGCAACAGTTCTCTTTGATAAAGTAAAGTAAATAATTTTGCAATATATCTGCTTTGATGGAACTTCGCTGTAGTGTCAAAAGAAGAAGCTATAAAATCATGAAGTTGTATGTTTAATACATGTATAGGTGGAGACTCCTTCTGGTCAAACGAGTACATTGTCTAATAAATGAAAACTGAATGTACATGTTACATGGATATTTCATTTGAATACATGTAGGAATGAAATAAGTATTCATATAATTATGTTAGGATGACGAATAACGGTAATTCATATCAAATTCAAAACAGTTGTGTTGACACTGTCTTACCCCCACAAGACAAACTGAAAAATTCCATTTAAGAAATCCAAAAACAGCATTGGCTCTCAAATCCATTAGACACGCCGGCCCAGACATCTGGAACTCTCTGCCCATTGTAATAAGAAACCTTAGGACATTGTATTCTTTTAAGAAGGCAGTTAAAACTATGTTATTGTCTAAGTATAGATCATGTCGTGTGTAATTATACTGTATTCATGTTCGTGTGTACATTGACTGTATATTTAACAATGATGTGTAATCGTCCATGACCTAGCATCGTTTTTTTTTTTCATTCATGAATGAACCTGTATTCAATCAGCAGCTGTATGAGATTTATTGTATTATTACCAACGCTCCTCCTCCTCCTTTTTCTCTCCCCTTTCCTTTTCTTCTCTGCAACTCACTCTTTTTTAATTTTATTTGTATTGTTGTATCTAAGTTGAGGGCTGCCGGCACGTCAAGCTACTTTGCTTATTACTGTAGCCCTCCTGCATCTAATGTATGTTAATTTCCATTCAATATATTTGTTTAAATTCAATATATGTGTTTAATATCGTTTATTATCTGTATAAAAATTATATACACTTGAAATATTGTATCAAGCCATATTATGTTCATGAAAATGTATGATGAAAAAAAGAAAAAAGATGCAGAAACCAATAAATCAAATCAAATCAAATCAAAATCAAATCAAAGATACTGCCTAGAAGCAAATGGCGTAACTTCAGTATGTTAAACATAAGTCTGTATATACAGTAGGCTTGCGGGTGCACCATGTGAGAGAGAGGAAGGATTGAGGAGTCCTGAAAAGGACTCTCGGTAATCTTGCTCCTGACGACGGATAGTCAACCTGTTCAAAACGTCGAGCTACTCCCGCCACCCATCCTCTCCAAGCGCTATAGTTCTCCTTAGAACTATAAGCTAAGAAAGATAACCAACAGTCCTTTTCAAGACTACACCAACAGTCCTTGTCAGGACTACACACCCTCAAGAAAGATTACCGAGAGTCCTTTTCAGGACTCCTCAATCCTCCCTCTCTCTCTCACACATGGTGCACTCGCAAGCCTACTATATATCTACATCACCATGCAAGCTGATACTTTAAAGTCTTTATGTATAACATGAGGTTTTGCATTATGATAATAGAAAAGGATTTTACTATGACTACACTCTTTATCCAATCCTTATGCATTGTTTATGGTCTGATGTTACGTTTATAAAAATAAAAGGAATGAATAAAACAAATTGTGAATGGCAGAGGTGATGTTGACGATGATAATAGTGATGTATTATAATTAATTGCCTATAGTCCTGATGTGAACGGAAGCGAATGACGATGATGATGAAGACGATGATAATAAAGATAGAAACATTGATAGCGATGACGACAGTGGTACTATTGCAACGTTTTATTTAATATAATAATTACGTAAATGATGATAATGGTCATAAAACTGATATTGCCGACACGATCGATGGGAATGATGATGATGATGTGAATAATGTTGATGACAGTGAAACCGTGACAATTTTCTTATTTTATAATTATTACGTAGATGACGAGGTCGAGGATTAAATAGAGGATGATAGTGATGGCATAGACGATGGACGTGATGATGATTGTGACGGTGTTGGTAGTAGTGATGACAAGATGATTGCAATAATAATGCTGATGATGATGTTGTTGGTAGTTGTTATGGATGAGGAAGATTATGCTGCTGATGATGATAATAATATATTTTAAATACACATTAAATGCATGAAGATGTCAACATCATCATCACCTTCATTATTAGCAGCAGCATCATCACCATCAACAATATCATCATCATCATTAGTATCACCATCAGCATCAGTTTCACATTTCACATCATCATCAGCGTCATTTTCACATGTCACATCATCATCAATTTACAATTTGATAGGCTACATGGAAGACCATCTCAGATTTAATTACAAGTTATGCCGACGTTTTGTTTCAGATGGCGCTCTTCAAAGTTGTATGGTACGTTGAGATCTATGCTAGCCAGTCCTACCTTTTTTCACATACGTAATCCACCAAAATATGTCAAGCCGATCACCCTACTTGACCTGAGACCAGACAAAATATCAAATTGATTAACACCTCTATTGATATCGATTCAATTCAATTCAGTTTATTCATTTCCATTTTCAATAAAAAAAAAAAAACAATACAAAGATATAAACAATGATAAGCATTTGCAATAAATAAGAACATGAAAATAGGGAACTAAAAAATAAGGTCAGATGGCCTTGTGGAAGCATAGTTCCCCGAACAGTAGTTAAGAGATTTACATATACAAACAAAGATTTAAAAAAAAAAAAACATACACGACAAAACATGACAGGGACATCGTTCAAGGCAGGTAATACAAATGGAAATAATCATGACAAAATCATAGGTTTGAAAACAGTTATGGGAACAAGAATTAATGATATTTAGATATAAGATGCTGCTTCAATTTTCTTTTAAATACTGTTGAAGACTTGCATGAGGATATTTCTGTAGGAATAGAGTTCCAAATAACAGGAAAATCGTTTCTTACAGATTTCAAATATATATTTGTCTTAACTGGCCAAAAATGAAAAGAGTCTCGCCCACGAGTTTTATAATTAAAGAACATCATTATTTAAAGTGAACATTTATAGACATATTTTGCGTTAGTTTATTTTGAAAATAAAAGAATCCAATCAGGGCAATTGAATAAAAAAATATAAGTCAAATATATTCAGTGTTTTCAATTTCGAGTTCATGTTCATGTTTCCATTATTACATTTTCCTTGGTATGGCACATAATTTCGGACTTTCCTATACATAACGATTATTTGACCTACTAGACATGATATGATTCAACATATGTGGCTCGGGTAACGTTGGGGGAGGGGGGCTGCAATGCATTAACAAAGCACAAGAATGCCTCCACTATCTATTAATAAAATCTACTTGTGTCAAGTATATTATCAAAGGTAGCATCAAAAAATGAAGGAACGTAATTCTCCCTAGGATGGGGACTTATTTTATTGCCGGGGTAGTACTTTTTTTTGCTAGGAAGGCCATTTGTGAAGGGGCATTTGTGTTGGTCCCAGATCCATTTATACACAGAATTGTGCCGACTTTGTATCACTAGGTCACAACATGGCGTATATTATTTTGTTCTGTACTTGCCTAATAAAGCAGTACTCGCTATAGTGTGCCCAACTCGAGCCAGGTTGGCCACACTATCCTAATAAATGGCTCTGGCAGGTCCTGTTGTGGGACGTCCTCTCCCCACCTTTAACCCACCATCCCGGTTTCCCCCTCGCTCACAAATCTATAGTTCATAAGGTTATTTCCTGCCCAACAGGAAGATTATAAACCTGAGCGAGTGTATGATCATCAAAACCACATTTTTTAAGTACGAATTCTCAGGAAGCGTACAAATGCTATATATTTCCGACTCCTAACGAGTCGAATAAAAAAATACACACGTTGAGTACCTACTAACTAGGCTACAACATAATGAAAATTTGTCCATGGTAGATTTCGACTGGAATATATTATACAGTTATTGACTGGCAGGGGGTGTAATATAACATTATTTGGACTGCTGAAGAAAGTTATATTTGCCAAGTGGTTATATTTTCCCAAAGCGCGCAGCGCTGAGGAAAAGTATGGTCACGAGGGAAAATATAACTCCCTTCAGGTCGAAAGAATGTTATATTCCCCCTGCCAGTCAATAACTGTTATATTAGATAGCCTTAGTTAGATTTTTTTTTGTTTTGTGGGGGGGGGGTCCATATTTTGTTTGGCCCGAAAAAAGAAGTTCGGGGACAGTCAAAATTCTAGAAAAAGAAGTGCAAAAAAGAAGAATTACTATTTATAAAAAATCGAAAAAAATTGAAATTCTTACCCCAAAAAGTATTTTTGGGGAAGAAAAAAATTGGAAAAAAATAATTCCAAGGGGGAAAAAAAATTCATGGAATTTTTTTTTTTTTAAATCACCCTCGGTAATGGTGTAATGTGTGTAATTGGTGACATACATTCCTCAAAAGGGCGACATGCATTGATTACAAATATATTCATTTCACCAGCTGGTAAAATATAACACTGAAAAGTGACCGGCCAGGAAATCTAACAATTTGGATCCTCGCAATTGATATCACGTGACGTGTTCAGGACCAATCACATCTCGGTTTCTGTCTAAGCTATCTAATATTACCGTTTGTCTAACAGTAAATATATGTCGGGAAAACAGTAACTTAATTTCTGAAAAAGAGGTAGAGCACCGCACTGCCAAATTTCCTGAAGTTGTGTATTTTGCACGGCACTGCAGTCTTCTACAGCTGCCTGCTAGCACAGCTACACTAACGACCACACCCGCGGATAGTCCAAAAATTCCCCGGGTTAGCTGATAGCGGAGCTTGACCGAGAATTCGATTCGCTCAGTTCAATAAAGCATCTTAAAGTCGTTAAAAATTACCCATCAATACTAAATGAAAATAAAACAAAATTTCAGTGAGTATTTCTGCCAAATTGTTGAATTCCTTCCAAGTTAATTACATCTGGAACCCGTTTCACAAAGCCTTTTTCCAATGACAAATTACAAAAATCAGTGACAAATCTGCTGATAACCAATCAGAAGCAATGATTTCAGTAGCTTATAACATAAACTGTAATTCATCACTGATGACAAGTTTTGTGAAACGCCCCCCTGGTTGCTCCGTCAGAATGCATTTGTTTTGTCTCGTCAACTATACGCTGGAGATAAGATTGATGTTGTGAACATTTTTTTCCATTTCATTAATTCAGATGATATATAAGGTAAAAAATTGAAAGTTGATGACCAAAAAAAGATTAAGCACAGAAAGATCTTGCATACCAATTTACCTTGAGTGCACTACTTGAATATACGCCTATCGATTGTAAAAATTGCGACATATGTATTTGACGTTTGACACGTGACGTCATACGGGTTCGCAGGCTATCCATTAATTGGTTTATTGTGTTATTACACGAATTGTCGCTTTGCCGATCTACGTGCATACTCTACTAACTTTCCCGTGTTTATATATAGGTAGGCCTACATTAGAAAAAAGGTTAGAGTTTGTGATAAATATCAACATTAACATTTTTTCATCGGCTGGTATTCCATCTTTGGTTTTGCTGGTTAATGTAACGCAACAATACGTTTGTTTACATTGTTAAGAATTTAACGCTTTTTTGGCGCGTTTCCGAATGCGCTCTCTGTTGCACACGAAACGCATAACACGCGATTGTGAGAGCGCGTACGAGCATGTGAAAATCATGTCTTTTGGTAGAGGCAAGACCTGTTCATTTGGACAATCAAATGTGACCTAGGCATAATGCTTAGGTCACATTTGCCGCGGCGGCCGTGCGGAAATAAACTATCTACGGCCAATAGCAATTATAGGGCCGCCGCAGCATTTCAACGGTCACATACGGTAGCAGCCACATATGTAAGGGTAGCCGCACGGCGTATTTATAACCTATGGATAGAGAAAACCTGCGGTTGACGTACGGCCCTAGAAGTTATGACGCATGGTCGCCTTAAGGCTGCACTAGGGCGCCCGTGGAATTCCTGCGGCCGCCGCAATTTGTGTGGGTTTGGCAAAAGTTGATTTTAATTCATGAGACGCTAGGGCAGCCGCATTTCAAACGCAAGGCCATCGTACGCTTGACTTATGGTCGCCGTGAAACCGCTCTACGGCATGGCTACGGCGTGTCTAATTGCTCCGGCGAACCTAGAAATAAAAATAGTTATAACTCCGCGTTATAATCCCACGGCGATACGTACGGCCTGTAAAGATAGGGATACGCCCTAGGGTGACCCTGAGGCCACCCGCCGAAAGTATCTCTCGGTTTTGGGGGCGTACGGCCGCCGTATCCTAGCCGTAGAGCAAACGTGACCTAGGCATTACGAACGGTCTTCGAACGCTGATTTCGTACGGCCTTCTTAAAGATCTTACGAAATGGTCTGAAAATCGTTCGTATGGCGTTCGTAGCATTTCGTAATTGCATTTGTGGCCGAGGCTTTAAGGAATCTTCCCTTTGAAGACTGTCCATGTTTAGGGGAGCGAATGAAGGTTATGTCATAGTACGGTATGTAACATGTTGGAATATCGTCAGAATTGTGTCAACCATGAGTCACTGATTTGATTCCTGACGTTTACCGTTCGTACCTAGCTTGAACCCAACTGACTTCCTGTCATTGTTTCATTCCTATGTACGATTGGCTTTACTCAAACCAGGAACTTACTTGTTCGTTATTTCACACTGAGACTTCTATTAACATCGACGCGATTTGTTTCCTCAGCTTTTTATAAATCGATGTTTTCAGCCTTGTCCAAACTTTTTTGGAATGACACTTGCTTCAATTATTAGAATTTCAAAGAGATTTGGTAAGATTGTCTTTTAAAGTTACCATAGCCCATGAATATATGTTGCCAACTGATCGACATTTTATTAAATTGACAATCTTCTAGTGTAATAATCATGACGGAACGTCTACTCTACTATTATGACTATAGTTGAGTCTGATTTATAAGAGGAGGCGGGATAGCTCAATCGGTAGAGCAGTGGTCTCATAATCCGGTGACCCGGGTTCGAAACCAAGTTGATGTGCTAGTGCCCTTTGGTAAGGCACTAATCCTCATTACCAGGTCCCTCGGGAAGGACCTAAAGCCGCCGGCCGTCTGGTTGCTTACTAACAATCATGTATGCTTTCTTAGAAGTCGGGTAAATAACCACAACCACCCACCCATATTCTGAATGAATTCCTGCCGTGTTATCATGAATATAGATTGGTCTCAATTTTACTAACATGTCTCCCTTTTATTCCAGATCCGAAATATTAACAGCAAAGAGGAATCTTTTAGGTGGACAACATGCATTCGAGTCAAACGAAAGATTTTACGTGGTTTATGTAAGTTACTGTCGGATTATGGTGTACGATATACACAGTCATGATAACGGTGTATAAATCTTTAAATCAACCATCAACTCATTATCACATTAAACAAAAGTATTGCATGATTGTTCTATGACTATAGCAGCTAATTGTACTTGAATAGATACTTGGCACATTACATAAACATGAAATGAAAAACGAAGAGAGGGACCTCCTCTTTGACATCATAGTCAGTTGTCAATTTGCCAAAAAGACTGCTTAGGAAATGTTGTGAGGACGCTTTCGGAAAGAGGATGTCTCTACTTTAAAGGGATCCAGTAACTTTGTCTTAAATCCTTTAAAAAAAATCCTTGATTTAACTCATGCTGCAATAATAATATAACTTTTAGGTCAGTCAAGAACCCGATGACTTTTACAAGCCGATCGCCTGTCTAATTATCAAGACATTTATGATTGCAAATCGAAATCAAATTTTGCGTTTGCCAAACGGTTTTCATAACACTACAGTCTACTTGGGAAAAAGAGTAAGGCAAAACCGGTCACTCAAAGGATTTTACTTTTAAGGCACTTCTTGATCATTTCGAAGCGCAATTTATTTAGGGCTTCAATATAAAACTATATCACAGACACTGATTACACGTAGGGCCGTGCATCTTATATTTAACATTGTTAAACGATCCCTTTAATATACTATGAACTTTGTTTCCATTTTGAAAATGGGTTTAAAGTTACTTGTCAGGTATTTTAGGAATATCGATTTCGGTCTTTAAATGATCTGTTCTTTTCACAATTTTTTAAACTGCACATTTAAAAGAAAAGTAATTTGTAATCTTTGTACAGAAATTATATTAGGGATTATTTTAATGTGGAAATAATGTAGAAATTCATATTTATAGCTATTGTAGGCATTGAAATATATTTTATTTTAAACGCTCTCTAAGGTGAATATGTGAAATTGGTATCTGTTCTAATGAGAGTTTCGGTAGTTTTCGACCTTGACTGACATGTCTGTCTCTCTCTTTCTGGTTCATTGCACCCTCCCCCTCCTTGTAGCCCGTACTTAGTCATTTTTTTCTTTCTCGCTCTCCATGGTGACGCCAAATGTTTTATGATTATAATCATAGATATAATTGTTCTTCACTATCAATATTGACTCGATTGGTCATATTTTGGAGGTGTCGTGTTATAGTGGTTCATTAATTCACTCTACTCTTATACGATTAATGGTTCGATTGTCAGCCATTAACGTGTTTTGGTAAGACGATGATCCATATTTACAACCCTCTACCCAGGTGTAAATAGGTAACTGACAAATGGTGGGCTACTTATTATTGAAGGGCCCACAGGAATAGCAGTAATAACCATGATGTCGTACCCTGGGTATATAAGGCCCAATTATTAATTTGTATCGTTATTTATTCATTCTCAATTTTCAGGGCCAACTAGCACATTGCGTGAGGAGTACGGATCCAAAGAAATGTGATAATCTTCATTCATCTTCAGACTGCCTCCTGACTTGTTCTTGATCTGCAGCAGATAGCATGTGGTGGTCGATGGCAGGAAGGAGAAATAACCGATTGTAAACACTCATCTTATTACACTTAATGATAGCCATAAGGCTTCCTTTAGGACCGTGGACTGAAAACCTTAACAAGAACATCCCCCGTCCTATCCCATTGATTTAATCCTGGTTTTTCTGATCATTAACATGATTAAAGTTATGATGACTGAAGAAGTTTAGTCAACCATAATAAATCCATTGCCCACTGGAACGGGTGACATATGTATTAAACCTATGGGGTGTGCATTATCGCTAGTTAACGGGTTAAATTTCTCAATTGATGTACTATTGTTGTGTGCATTATGTATCATATCAGTGCATAGTGAGATAGGAGAATCACAATGTCGGAATTTGAACGCAAAGTTTCACGCAATTTGCAGTGCCCCGTTTGTTTCGAGCTGTTTAGTGACCCGAAGCAGTTATCGTGTACACATACTTTCTGTAAGAAATGCCTTAATGATATTCTTAAAAGTTCTTCACATACTTTTCTAACATGTCCCATCTGTCGAAGCGAAACATCTGTAAAGGGTGGCAATGTCTCGAATCTCAATACTAATGTTCCTCTTAAGTCTCTCGTTGATGATGTGAGAAATAGCCAACAAGTGTGTGAAATGTGCGACTCAAACTCGAGAGCTATACATTTATGTTGTGAGTGTGTTAAGAACATGTGTAACACATGCCTTGAGAATCACAACAAATGGCCGTCTCAAGTCAAGCATAGAGTTGTGAGAGTAGAAGACGTCAGAGAAGGAAGGGTGGTCCTCGAAAAAGAGGTTTACTGCCAGGAACACAAAGTAGATAAACAAAAATACATCTGTACTGATGTGTGTGTCACCTGTAAGAAGTTCATCTGCTTGAGATGTCGAATGTTGTACCATGACAAGAAAGGCCACACTGTTCAAGATGCTAAGGAATACAATGCTTCTACCAAGACGCAAATTGAATCTCTACAAGCCCGAGGTAAAACCAAAGTTACAACCATCAAGAATCACATGACCTGCATCAAGACTCAGAAGAAGCGTGTCACTGATCACATTGCCGGCAGAAAGGCTGAAATCAACAAGCAGTTGGACGCTCAGGAAGTGATATTATGTAAAAGATTGGATGAGATGAAATATGTTGACGAGAGGTTGATCGCAAGTATTGAGAGTGCGAGTGTGTTAGCGGGTAATAGCATAAAGGCTCCAATAGAAGATAATACCATTGTTATTCGTGATACATTGTCCGTAGAGCTAAAGAATGTACTAGATGGGGATGATCCAAAGAATAAACTAGCTACGGATGTAGCTGACCGTGCAGAGCAAATTACATTGACACCTAAATGTCAGTTGAACTTAGGTCAGCTGCAGAAGACAGTAGGATTCCTAGGATGTCTGATCGTCGTTGCGTGTATATCGTTCACACTTAACAATCAACGTGATCAGTTGAACATTGGTGAGGTCAGGGTAGTAAACTGTTTATCGGTATGTGATGTAGAACTCACTAAGAAAGGCCGCATGAATGGTATAGCTGCTACACACGATGGTGGGATTGCAGTTGGATACTACACAGGAGGAATCGATATCTTCTCCACTGATAGTCAGCTGCATAAGACAGTCCTCAAGGATGTTGTTATCCGTGATGTAGGATACCTGTCTGATGGTCGGTATGTCGTACTGAATCTCAAAAATGTCATCATACTGTACACAGACGGGTCAGAGAAGCTGGATGTAACGTTTGCTACTCTGAGTCATGATGAAGGTGTGATGGGTAGTGTCACTGTAGACAGTAATGACCAAATCTATGTCAGCTACAGGAAAGCCAAGAAGATCCATATGTTCTCACCAGCAGGTGGGAAGGCGATCAGGGAGATACCATGCGATGGGTATGAACCTCAGCAGATCACTAGTTATAATGACGTATTGATCACCAAATATATTAACACGGTAAGAATAATTGACAAAAATGGCAATGTAATACACAAGGTAGAGAAATCAGAAGCTAACTCATACGCTGCTGTGACTCAAAATAATTCAATCCTGATCGCTTGGGTCAAGCATGGAGATGGGTTGGTTAGTATAGATGAGTACACTAGTGATCTGAAACACGTCCAGACTCTCATCTCTGATCACAAGATTGAGAAGCCTGAGAGACCCTGGTACTATCTGCGCGAGTTCCGATCAGGGGAGATTGCTTTCTGCACTTCTGATAGACTCTATATATTTAAACTAACCACCACACCATGCCGTCCAGTATTGATAGCAGTCCAGGATCAAGCGACTACACAATTATAAAAGATTGAACATTTTTCTCCTAACGTGATGAATTATGACTTTCAATTATTCTCTTGAAATAAATTATACATAATATTCTAATATATATATATATATATATATATATATACGTATACATATCCTTGGCATCTATCTGTCTCGAAAGACAATACAATATTGTGCTATTTGTACTAATTAGTTCCTTGGTGTGCAGCCCATGATGACTAAACTGTCCAATCCTAGAGAGGCAGGGTCTGTTGCAGTTGCTGCAGACAAAAGTCATTTGTGGCTATGTTTTGAAGCCGTAACTAGCTGCTGTCTTTGTTGTTTTTTATCCTCCCATTGTTCTACTCTCATTTGATCACTCCTCTGAATTCCTATCTTCACAAGCATATATATATATATATATATATATATATTACGTATGTTTATTACGTATTATCAGATTTGTGTTATATGAAAATAGCATAAAAATGTAATGAATAAATAAGGATTATAATAATAGTAATAATACATAATTAATGAAGGTGAAAATTAAATGTAATTGATATATTTAAAAAAAATGGCCTATCGTCGGTGGGGTGACAAAACCCCGTATCTCAATTTTTTGAGATTTTGATTTTCTGGGGCATAATTGTGTACCTAATGGCCTACGACACCACCTGATAAATCCATGGAACGCCTCCTTCTCGGTTTTTTCACAAATTCTACACAAACACCCTTAAACTAAACCTCGTAACTTTAACCCCTTTGAAGCTGCACTGCCAAAACCTCGTAACATAAGATACTAGTTCCTTTTCCTTGTAACTCACACACGGCCTAACAGTACCGAAGTTACTGTATTCAAATTCTCGTAACTTATTCAACCAATTCCTCGTAACTCATTCAGAGTTGAAAGTATAAGAACTTGTATCTCAATTCGAATAAAAACTAAAAAATCATATCTCAATGTAGATAAACTAAAAAATCATATCTCAATGTAGATAAACTAAAAAATCATATCTCAATGTAGATAAACGCAAAAACCCCGTAACTCACTTTCAAATATAAAAACAATTATTTTACTGTATTTCAACAATGACATTAAAAATTGTATAAATATTCCAGTTTTAAAAAGAAAGGACGGTGTCACAGCACTAAATTTGTTGAGACAGGAAAGTTTGTTCGCTCTCCTGAAAATTCATGATTTTTGAGATACGAGGTTTTGTCACCCCACCGAGTATATGCATCTTTTTTTAAATATGTCATTGCAATATACCATACGATATACAATTGCTTAAAATACACAAGCTTGTACTATTATGTTGTTTGCCGCAAAATGTATGTTTCATTATGGCATGCTTATCTCTTCATTTTACTTTACCTAATTATTCTAATATATATATATATATACACTGTCGCTCATAAAGGTGGAATATTTTTTTTGATTCCAATTTATGGACTTATTTTGAAAATAATTTAAAAATAATAGATCTAGATAATAGTATACATTCTCAGATTTTATTGAATAATAATTTACCAATGTGTATTTTGCGTGACTGCTAAAGCATGTGTATGCTACTATGCTTATCAACTAGGGGACCTATGCCCTTAAGTCATAAATGACAGTAATGAGGATTAATGCCCCACAAAAGGACACTAATATAGCACATCGACACGGTTTTGATCCTGGGGCCTTACAGTTACGAGGCCATTGTTTTGTCACTGAACCATGACTGTACGCAGCGGGGGCTAGGGTAGGGGGTAGTTTCCATAAATAAAAAAAAACCAGAAAATGCAATAAATTTTCAATAATTTATTGCATTTAACCCCAGTGCCTAACATTAAAAAAAATTCTGTGTGCCTATACCTTGAGCCATAATGCACGGCCGTCAAGAGGATTTGTTTATGTTGGGGACCGGGGTAAAATGCAATAAATTATTGAAAATTTATTGCATTTTCTGTGTTTTTTTTAATTTATGGAAACTGCCCCCTACCCTAGCCCCCGCTGCGTACAGTCATGGTTCAGTGACAAAACAATGGCCTCGTAACTGTGAGGCCTCAGGATCAAAACCGTGTCGATGTGCTATATTAGTGCCCTTCTGTGGGGCATTAATTCTCATTACTGTCATTTATGACTTGAGAGCGTAGGTCCCCTAGTTAATAAGCAAAGTAGCATACATATGCTTTAGCAGTTCTGCAAAACACACGTTGGCAAGTTATTATTCAATAAAATCTGAGAATGTATACTATTATCTATATCTATTATTTTTAAAGATTTTTAAAAAATAATTCCATACATTGGGGTAAAACTAAAATATTCCACCTTTATGAGCGACAGTGTATATATATATATATATATATATATATATATATATATCCTTGGCATCTGTCTGTCTCAAAAGACAATAGAATGTTTCGCTAGTTGTACTAATTAGTTTCTTGGTGTGCAGCTTATGCTGTGACTAAATAATCTAATCCTAGAGAGGTAGATCCTGTTGCAGTTGCTGCAGACAAAAGTCATTTGTGGCTATGCTTTTGAAGCCGTAACTAGCTGCTGTCTTTGTTGTCTTTTCTCCTCCCACTGTTCTACTCTCATCTGATCACTCCTCTGAATTCCTATCTTCGCAAGAATATATATATATATTACGTATGTATATTACGTATTATCAGATTTGTGTTATATGAAAATAGCATACAAATGTAATGAATAAATAAGAATTATAATAATAGTGATAATACATATTTAATGAAGGTGAAAATGAAATGTAATTGATATATTTAAAAAATTGGCCTATGCATCTTTTAAAATATGTAATTGCAATATACAATACGATATACAATTGCTTAAAGTACACATGCTTGTACTTTTATGTTGTTTGCCGCAAAAATGTATGTTTCATTATGGCATGCTTATCTCTTCATTTTACTTTACCTGGTAATAATAATAATAATAATAACCTAGACTTATATAGCGCATTTCATCTTCGAAGAAAATAGCAATGCGCTTTACAATATTACAATATTAATACAACAAAATTACACATAACAATTAATTCATGAACTAAAGATATATATCAGAATAAATAATAATCAAACATTACATACATCCATAACACAGAAATGAAGGCAAATTATATAAGAGTACAGTAATGTAATTAAATTTTGATGAATACAATAATACAGTTTAAATAGAAGCTTACGTGGAATCGGAATACTATAGTGAACTTAGATTTGATTATTGTTATTGTGTATATACCTCGTAATTAGGCCTTTGAGATTATATCATTAGGAAATATGTTATATATAGTATGATAATGAGAAACGAAGCCGTTAGCATGGTTGGCTCAAGAGTGTAACACTTGAAGAGGCATTTGTAGTATACATTAATAGGGTCACTGTTAAACATGTCTTAATTCAAGTAAAAATCAAAGTGCTGTTTACTTAATTCTTGAAATAAATGTATGTACCCATATTGTGAATTGTCATACTTCTAAATATTCCTGATTACACATAAGGGTCACTATAAAGCCTTTCTTTAATGAACTATTTACTAAATTCCTGAAATAAAGGTATTTACTCACACGCTGTGAATCGTCATACTAATAATTACCTATTTCTTTACTTCTTTATTTTTCAATTACTAATGCTTTAGGATAATATTTTAAATCAAGCAAGACCACAACAAGCTAGCCCTTGACAGGTCTTTGGCCTCTGTCGGCTCCTCCACTCTGAATTAAGTTATTCGTTTTCTTTCATTTTCTCACTTTTCAGCTTATGTACACGTATAAGTAAACGTATATATTCATGTGTATAATGTTCTTAATTTGTATTTTCAAGTATATGCTTTTATTATAGTTATCTTTTTTATGAGTGGAAGTAAAATTGAAACTCGAAACTAACAGATGTATATGACTATGAAGAAATGTTCAATGAAACAAATAGTTATTCTACTGATAATAACTAGTTGCTTTGGAGGGATGTCACTGTCATGTAAAAAGATGAAGCTATATAATAATAAAGTTGTATGTTTAATATATGTATAGATGGAGATCATTAATGATGACACTGTATTACATGTTACTCGATCGTCTTTAATAGTAGACCTTACACACAATGTGAAATGGAAAAAAATGTTTCTGTACTTTGTTGGTTACATGTAAATCTATTTGGGTAGAGTACCATCCCTGCATAATTATTTCATTCTGCAACTCCAGTTCTTTGAGAAATTACATTTTTATAGTGTTGAGAAAGTATAAGATTTATATGTCAATAGTTATGAGACTCTGTTGTGGTTATCCCATAGATAATATTGTTGGCGAAGTTTCAACAGTTCAGGTTCTGTATAATATGTTGATTATTTTTTTTGGTTAAAGAATCATAATTGAAAGAAGCCAAAAAAGAGTACTCGTGTACATTACCGGGTAATCTCAAACTCCTAAAGCTTACAAAGTTTTTTGAGAAAATGGATCATCGTTAACCTAAGCTTAACGAAAACGCAATAACTCGGTGTATATATTTCGTTAAGTTCTTTAAGTTTACGTTGAATTCTGGTCAAACGATTACATTGTCTTTTAAAGGAAAACTGAATTTACATGTAACATGAATATTTCATTAAAAAAAACACATTTGTAATCAAATATGAAAAATCACGCGAAGGATACATATAAACAATATAAAGAATGAAATAAGTACGCATATAATCGTGTAAGGAAGACGACCAATAGTAATTCCTATCAAATTCAAATCAATTATTTTGATACTGTGAAGGATACTGCCTATGTTGAAAGTTCAATATGTAAAACGTAAGTCTTGATGTATACTGTGAGGTTTTAAATTATCATAATAGAAAAGGCTTTGACCAACAGACTACAGCTTGCTGAAGATCACTTGCACTGTCATGAGTATATTGGACTACACACAACATTTTGACCCAAACTCTACAGCTATATCTTGTCATATTTGGGTTCTCTTTTAGGAGATATTCCTAAGATGATATTTTTTTGACTTGATGTACAAAATACGAGGATGCTCAGAAAGTATTTAACCTTTTTTTTTTTTACCAGAACTCAGTCTTCTCTTTGACATTTATTTTTTGGACAATGTATATTGTTTCGTAAGAACAACAGAACTAAGGATTGTTTATGTTAATGTATAGAAAACATGTATTACAACTATAAGATAAAATGTTCTGTATGTATATGAACAAGTTTAAAAAATTGGGACAAGTTTATCATAACATGAAATATGAGGTAATGTAAAGTATATCATAAACATTGTAGAAACTATCATCACAACAATACTTTTGTCTTTCTTTCTATAACCTGTGTATATATCAGTCTATATTTTGAGGCGAAAATAAATCGTTTTATTTGAAAGCTGGTAAATCCCAAGCAAGAATTTTGTCACTCTTAATGTAAGGATATGGATCAATTATTAAAGTGCTGCTGCTGTTCAAAAGCTCATCCTACTTCCTTTGAAAGTCTCATTTTTCCCTAAAGTCCTTTTTAAAGATGATAGAATGTACAATAAATAACTGCCAGTAATTATTCTAATGGTGGCGAATGATGATGATGATCTGTTTTGTTTTTTGGGGGTCTTGCTGTATTCTGTATATTGTTTTGGTTGTTGTTCGTTTTTTGGTTTTGTTTTATTTTGAAAATTTGATTCTTGAAACAGTAACCAACGATGAGAGCCTTTATACAAAATACAGAAGTAAATACTTAGTTTCAGTAATCCACATGCATTGTTCATGGTCTGTTGTTACGTTTATAAAAATCAAATGAATGAAAAGAATAAATAGGGATAATGGCAGTGGTGATGTTGATTTTGACTATGTGATAGTGATGTAGAATAATTGATTGTCTATAGTTATGATGTAAACAAAGTCGAATGATGATTGACGACGAAGATGATGATTATTATAACGATAACAATATTGATAGTGATGACGATAGTTATACCATGACAGAGATTGATTTAATATACTAATGGCGTAGATAAAGATATTGGTGATGAAATATATGATAGTCCTGACATTAACAATGGACATGATGATGATGAAGATGATGACGACGACGATGATGATGATGATGATGAAAATGATAGAAACATTGATAATAATAATGACAGTGATACCGTGACAAGGTTTCTTTTCATAATGATGACGTTTATGACAAGGTCAGGGATAAAATAGATGATGAAAGTTAGGATATGGCCGATTGGCGTGATGATGATGTTGAAGGTGTTGATAGCAGTAATAAATACTGATGGCAATGGTGATGATGATATTTAAGAAAATATGTTGATAATTACAATACAATGTATTAAAATTATGATGAGGACGATAATGACGTCAGCGTCATCATCACCACTATCAGCAGCAGCAGCATCATCATCATCTACAATCTTATCATCATTTTTATCACTGTTATTTTTAAAATTTCACATCATCATCAATGTCACAATTTAATAGGTTACACGGCAGACCCGCATCTCAGACTTACTTTACACGTCATGTTGACATTTTGTTTTAGATGGCGCTCTTTAAAAAAGTTGTTTGGTGCGTTTAGATCTATTTTGGCAAATCAAAGCTATTTGTCCTGTACGTAACCCACGAAAATATATCATATCGATTACTCTACTTAAACTTAGATCAAACAAATTATCAACTTAATTGACACTTCTATTTGCATTAATTCATTTCCTGTTCATGATTCCATAATTCCATATTTTGTAATTTGTTTAGGGGGCCGGGGTGGCCTTGGTGGCGGGGCAGGCGGGGGACTGCAATGAGTGAACAAAGCACACGAATGAGTCAAGAATATTATTTAAGGGAGCAACAGAAAAAGAAGGAACATATTTCTCCTTAGTAAGGGCATATATTTTATTGCCGCGTTAGTATAGGATTTCCCGGCGAAATTCGCGAGTTTGTCATTCGGATTCATTTACTTTGCATTTAAGTTAGCACAGATCGGCTTTGCCATGCCAATTATCATTCAATTTTCCCGTTTTGGTATTTAATTTAGGATTTTGGTCGAAGGGTTTCATAGATCTGTCATTTAATTTAGAATCTGCTCAACTAGCATTCAAATTAGTCGTCATTTGTCGAGGCGTCATTTTTATCATTCAAATTAACACCTGTCATTCGTATTCGAATTATGTTTATCCAAGTAAGGATATTAGGGAGGAAAATGTAACACACGTTTACAGTTTTTAAAAATGCAATTAAATGCATGATTTGCCATTGGGGTCTTTTTCTATTATTCCATTTATTAATTTTGAGGACAATTCATATGGGTGTAGTCGGACATTAGGTAAAGAAGGGGGTGAAATCAAAGATATAGCATTTCTGCACGGACATGTTCATATACCCCGGAAAGGTGGGGATACAAAAATACTACCCCAGTCACAATATTGTACCATTCCTCCATAATAAAATTGTGATAAATTTCTGATAAAACACAAGACAAACAACCTCTTACAAGAAAAATTACAAACATATTGAGACCATCAAGTTCGTAGATGCAAGTGTTCTGTTTTTATCTTAAAGGTAATACAATGTTTTGGGAAATTTTGAAAAATGGGTGGATAGTAATTCTTTACAATTTTGATATATTTGGATGCCTCTGTGGATGCATTAAAAGCACTAGAAAATTTAACACTACTGTTTTCGAGAAAAATTGATTATAAATATTTACCGGTGCTCCCGGTAAATTTTGACAAATTTCAAGTAGCGCCTACGTCCTTACAATGGTAGCTGCGACCATGAAAATCTCAGAATATGTAGTTGTGATATATAATTTCCGAACGGGAATAGCTAAACGATCGATTTTAGTCGAGAAACATTGTTTTATAGCTTAATGAATATCTTGACCTTGAGAGGGAGCTATACAACATAAAGTCTTTATTGTGTACAATTCCATAACTTTAGACTCGATTTCGACCGCGACAACGATCACTGAATATTTTAGGATCGCATATGCTTCCAATATATCCATTTGAACCAAATTCATGACCCCATACCAAAACTTTGTATTACCTTTAACAATCAAAGTTGAAGGATGATGAATTTCAGATATATAATTATGAAGTATATAAATGTAAGAAAAACAAAATATGATGACTTACACATGAAAAAAAAATATCTTGAAAGAAAAAAAATGAACTACGAAAAGTGTAATAAACGAGAAATGTATATTGACCATCCATTTAAGTGCACAAAGTGCTAATTTGATAGCTACAAATGAATTAGAATTGGAAAAGTACACTGTCAGAAATCGTGTTGCGCCGAATCGAATGACCAAATAGCGAAAGAAGCACACTATTCATTAATTTAAATGAAACATACATAGATTTTAACGAAAACTTTATGGATTTGAAAACTTGAAAAAGGAATATAAACCCAAGATATACCTGACAGCACTAAAACCGTCGAATTTGAACGTAAGACAAATTAATTTGAATGACAAACTCGCGAATTTGGCCGAAAAATCCTATACTTTATTTGCTTAGAAGGGCGATTTTGGGGAGGGGCATTTTTGTTTGTTCTAGATCCATTTCTACACAGAATTTGGCCAACTTGGTTTCGCTGGGTCACAACATGGCGTATATTCTTTTGTTTTGTGCTTGCCCAAGAACGCAGTAGTCGCCATATTGTGTCCAAATCGAACTAGGTTGATCACACTCTACTAATCAATGGCTCTTATAGGTCATGTTGTGGGACGCCCTCTCCCATCCCCTCATCATCTCGGTTTCTCCCTCGCTCACAAATCAATAGGTCATCAGGTTATTCCTGCCAAACGTGACAATGATTAACCTGACCACCAAAGTTAATATATGATCATCAAAGCCACATTTTTTAAGGTCACATTCTCAGGAAGGGTACAAATGTTACTATATTTCTGGCTCCTAACCTTTGAGCTCGAGTCGAATAAAAATGCACACGTAGACTACCACATAATACGAATTAGTATATGACACATTTCGACTGGAAAATAGTACACTGTCTAACAGTAGTTGAATGAATGGAGAACAGAAATTGAATTTCTGAAAAGAGGTAAAGCATCGAACTGATAAATTACATGTAGTTGTGCATTTGTATACACGGCACTGCAGTCTTCTGCAGCTGCCTGCTAGCTCAGCTACACTAGAGATCACGCACACGCAGTGTCCCAAAGTTCCCTGTGATCGCTGATCGCGGAGCTTGACCTTCGGTTTGCTCAGTTATAATTAGTATATTGAATTGTTGACAACTACTCATCAATACTAAATAGAAATAGAGCAAACATTTCAATAACAATGTTTGCCCGAAGTTCTTACACAAACAGACATTTTCTACCATTTTTGACATACTTCATGTATATTCTTGAACACTGAAGTTTATTTTGTTTTATTTCGAGAAAAGCAGCGATTATTTTATGCTATAATTCTCTTTGAGGCAAACTACTTTTATTCAGTGGGAATACTTATTGCTAGGGAAATGGTTGTTATTGTAAAAAGCTCCTCCAAACTACTGAGCTATCACAAACTTTTGTGTAAACTTCATGAATTGTATATAGAAACCAAGCATTCATTGAACAATTACACTTTGTCAATAATGAAAAATGACGAGCCCACATTCCTGACACGATCCCTATTCAAATGCTCAACAATAGTACAAGCCTGTTAGGTTATAAAGAAATCTGGTTGCGAAATGATTTTAGCACATGCTCATGAGAAGATCGTGCCGCGTACAGTTTAGCTTGAGTTGCGATTCCCTTACAAAGTTTTCGACATCCTACGATGTTCCTCCGATTTTAAAGCTATTGGTAGGTTTTTTTTTCCTACAACGATGTATAAACCTCCCACAATAAGTAAAACGTTTTCAAATGGGCTGAATACAAATTCATGTTTATTTCCTCCTCATTATCGGTACAATTATTAATTGGAACCTAGAGATCAGAACAGCAAGAATATTCAGAAAATCTCTAATAGCGTATACTAGATCGAGCTTTCAGTAATAAAAGGTGTTTACGATGACACCATCACAGACTAAAGATTGCATTGAACTAGAAAATTGATGAATGAAGGCAGCATAATCTCATTTAAAAACAGGTTGACAAAACTGTCCCGAGGAGCAAGCGAGGAGTATACAAGGCTTTAATGAAAAATAATCGACGTGCCTAGTGACAGCTGGATCTGTGAATGTACGTAAATAATCAAAAAAGTAACAAGTAAAAAATAGTAGAAATGTAACACTTCCAAAACAAGTATGAATACACACGAGTGACAAGTAGGCCTACATAGAGGTTCTGCGTAACACATCAAACCTGATTAAAAGGGGAAGTCCACCTGATATTAACTTGGTTTTAGGAAAAGCAGGAAAATGAGAAAAACAAATTAGTGAAATTTTAAGCAATATCAGAGTAGAAACAGGAGAGTTATGATTTTTTGAATTTTTCATCAGTGAAACAAACATATCCAATACTCTACAATAATGTTTAAGCTATGTATACATTGTTGCAAAAGATTTCTTAAATTTTGTCGTGGTTATGAAAGTGAATTGGGCAGCTCTGGGCAGCTGATGTAAAGGGGCAGGGATTCCACTATTGAGAGTGGTGGTAACTGTAAAGCCCTATCACTTATCTGGTTAAATAGTACAGAATCATTGATCAAAGTTATGGAAGAGGTCAGAAATTTTGGAGCAGTGGTGGGCGGGTCCTCAAGTAAATTAAGACTACAGTAATGAAAATAAATACATATTATGCGGATTGAAAGTGTGGGGAAAGTACTGAACTCAATATTTTGGAATATATATCAGGAAAACTAAAACTAAAACGGAATGTTTAATTTTTTATGAAAAAATGAAGAAAAAAATCATAATCTTTTGAAAAACTGAAAGGTTGGTATAAAAGCCTTAATCGTTTCACAAATTGTTTATACGGCAACTGTAGTACCTGCTTCTAAATTTGTTATCAAATCGTTGAATGAAATCATTTATGCTTTTCTTTGAAGTTCAAAAAGAGAAAGAGTGACAAGAAACGTCTGTATAAATAAAAAGTTAGATGGTGGACTTGAAATGGTAGACATGGAACCGAAAATTCCTTGTATTTATCTTGGATAATTATTGGATGAACCAGCTTGTAGATGGAAAAAATTATTCAGATATTGGATTGAAATGATCGGAATTCTTTTTTATAAATCTTTAAAAGAAATGATCGGAATTTGTCCTGGTAGCTAACGATATAATTTGAATAAGAAACATATGAGAATGATGTGTAAACAAAATAGACTGTCAGAGTTTTATCAAAATCTTCTTTTTGCATGGTCAGAATTTAATATCGAGGTTTAGTTGAGGTAATAGAAATAGAAGAGGATATATTATGGATAAACAGTCATATTAGATTTTAACATTCTACATTATTGTGTTCAAAGTGGCACGTAGCTGGAATTTGTAAAGTAAAGCACGTGCTTAAAAATGGTAGTTGGAAAGATTCGTTTATGTTAAATATTAAATTTGGTTTTCATCAATTATTATTTGAGTTCAAATACGCAAAGTTGAGGAAATGTTTTCAAATACTATTGGTCAAATGAATTATACGTTTGAAAGAATGTTCAATTAAGTAGTAAACAAAACAATTCAAATTTAATAGAAGTACCTACAGGAGATTTTGTTGGTATTTCTAGTTTGAAGACGAAACATTCTCCCTCCCGAGACAACAACTTCAGAAACCAATTGTTACACGTTATTAGAAAATTACTTGAATTAACCTTTTTATTTTAATGTGCAGAAAGTATTCAATTTTAAATTTCAATAAATATGAAATAACAGGTTAAAGCACGTTAATTTTTAAGTATTGCATAATATATTTTTATAAAAACATAATCTATGCAGATGGCGTGTAATGGACAATAACCAGTGTGTTAATACAGAAACAACTTTTCATGTCTTGTTAAAATGTATTAAATTTCAAATTTTGGGGAAATTATTGAAAACTTATTTTATAATTACTTCCATGAGCAAATAAATATGAATGAAAAAGCATTAGTTATAGGTTACTTTTTTGAAGGAAAAGTAAACTTTGTGATAAATTTCATGTTAATTTTAGGCTAATACATAATATATATATGTATGTACAACTTTGGTATGATGATAGAGAGTACAAAAGTAAAAGTCTGTTTATTAATTTCAAATAAAAACTATGATATTATATATCCAATAGGCAAATTTTTTTATTGATGAAACACAAAGAAATTATTCAAAAAGTATGCATTTTAATTACTTACGTTCAATTGTAAATTGATGTAAATATAAAAGAAATGTGAAATATGTGAAATAAAACCCCTCGGTATTAAAGACGACAAGAGGGAAAAACATCTGTTTGCTGGTGCGAGAGATGTGTATTACTAATTGTAAAGCATGTATTGTAACATGGACCTAATACGAAGTAGGTTCATGAGTGTACATACATTCGTGCGAGTGCATGGAGACGAGTTGCTGTTTATTCTCAGGCTACATTGTTGGTGCATTGTCGTTGCACCCGTAGACTCTCCCAGAGATTAGGGGATATTTCTTGATAGACCTACGAGTTTGCTGTTTGCAGACTTGTACACACATCAATGGTATTTCTACCAAGTCTAGTGTCAGCGAAATATGGCCTTCTGCACATGGAAACTGACGGCCTTCTCATTGTAAATATTCGTGTCCCCGCCCCCCCCCCCCCTCTCCAGTTACAGATCCTAAATACTCTACCTGACTGATTCCATTGAAATTGTGACGACATTATAAGTTGAATTATTATTCAACCCACTGAGAGACAGACAGCTGGCTTCATACAATTGGTTCATTCCTCCCATGTAGGATTGGTATTACTCAAACTAGGAACTAACTTGTTCATTATTTCACAGTGAGACTTCTATCAACAACGACACGATTTGTTTCTTCAGCTTCTTGAAATCGACGTTTTCAGCTTTGTTCGAACCCTTTTGGGATGACACTTGGCTCCAATTAGAAGGCTTTCAAACAGATTTGGTAAGATTGTTCTTCACATTTAATATAGTCCATGAATAAATGTTGCCCAATGATTAATATTGTAGTGTAAGCATTATAAGGAACGTCTGCCGTTGTATCTTATCTATATGTATATATATACCGTCAAACCTGTCTACAGCGACCGCCCAAGGGAAACACAAAAAGTGGTCTTTGTAGACAGGTTCCTTTAGTACATGTTTCAATGAGAAACCATTTTTAAGGGAAACAAAAAATGTGCTTGGTGTAGACAAGTGGTCTCTGTAGACAGGTGGTCACTAAAGCAGGTTTGACTGTATTACAAATATTTCAAAGATATGTTAAAGATACTTTTCAGTTCACCAAAAATATTCCATATGAGGATACAATAAATCTTTTGCATAATTGATGCATTTAAAAAACATACCAAAAGCTTGAAACGCGTCTATGAAGTACATGTATAATAAAGAGAATAAAAACTTAAATTGGTAGTACACAATTCCATTGTCTATGGTGATAATAACTTGCCTTTTCGATTTGCAATATATTTTTCTTGTTCATACAAAGTAAATAGCATCCTTTTAAAAAAATCAATGCCTGGCTTGTGTGTCTTGTTCATGCACAGGTAAATACAACGTTTTGCTATTAGAAAAACTTGATTATTATTATACTTTGTGAGTGCTTTCAAACATTTCATACGATTACTGTTTTTTTTTATCCAGATAATATAACTAAAAATTGGACAGCAAACGTTTGGTTTTATTCCAAAACGTCTGAATATAGCTACATTGCCATTTTCCTTTTTTTTTTAGTTTCTTATTTTGTTAAAGCCAACAAACGTTCTGGAGAAGGCTTTTCATGCATTTTTGCAAAGCTTGTAATCAAAAAACAGAATATTATGCAAGACTTTAAACTTGAACTCTCGTGCTATTGTATCGATAGTTGTATTGATTATAATTTTTCGTACTTTTTAGAATTCAGTACCACTAAAAATCATACATATTTTGTTAACGAAAATAGCTTAGATATTGCTCTCTCGTTATTTCAACAAAGTTTACATACAAATGTCTACTTCTATTTGGCATCACTATAATAATAATAATGATAATAATAATATGTATTGTTTACCCAGGGTAGCCTCATCAGTATTCAGTAATTTCCTCTATTTCATCTTTGTGAACCTGACTACGTTTTTTATTTACTGCCCTTATGTATGCATGAAGCTACTCCTTGTGTTAATTCCCATTGATGTTGAATTGATTTTTCATCAAGTTGTATCTGTTCGTTGCACCATTTGGCAACTCAATATGATGTCTCGTTACAATTCCTTTTACGAACAAATGTTTACACAAAAATAATTTTATTGTCAACCTGTATCTCAAAATTGTTCCATATTATCTTATAAGCATAACATTCATCCTCTACAGAAGAGCATAGCCATGACCATTGTCCAACAATAGAGGCATAGAATGGAGGTAGATGTACGCTTAACAGATCAGTATTAAAGTTGCAGTTAAGAAGAAAAGCACCACCATATTGTCTGTGTATAATAGTTTAAAGCATTGAACGAACTTTAATTGCTTCCACTCTTCATTCTTAAAATCCAAGTTAACTGCTAGTCCACCGACATTACGGATTTTATATCTACTATTTTGAGACCTCCTTTTTCAAATATTTGTATACTAACATTTTGTCTAACTATGTCCTTCCCTTTCCATAGAAAAGCGTAAAATAAGTTTCAATCCTTAGAATTAATGAGAATACGTAAATAACTTAGATATACCAAAAGAAGTAATGATATGTATTTTACCAAATAATGTAACATTGCTTTATGTCTATACATGTAGTTCTCGCCTAAGTGATAGGAGTATATCCTTCCGTTTTTGTACCTGATAATCTTAAGAATTGTACCCAACTTCTGTTCATAAGATTCTGATAGTATCGACTAGGCGGATAGCTTCAAAAATCTGAGGACCTCGATGCTTTCTAGTCTTCAATATTTTTGCTTTTTCTGTTTTAAATGTGAGATTAAGATATTTACCAAATTGCTTTAGCACATCTAATAATACTTCAACGAAATTATAATTTTGTTTAAATGCACAAAAATCATTTGAATGCAATGATAGTTTTGATTTAATTGAGCCAAAATTAAAACCTCTAATTTTTTCATATTTCTTAAACTAGAAGCTAACATTTGAATTGCGATGGTGGTATGCTACGTTCTAAATAACCTCTCAAATTTATTGGAAAATATTTACTATGTATTTCTTATCTTATTTGTATGCTTCGTACATGTTTATCGTATGATATAATTGTATATAATTTTTTCTATTTAATTATTTTTGTAAACATTTTATTCATTGTATTTGTTATTATTCGAATTTGTGTACTTTCAATTTGAATTTGTATCTTTTCGAACGCAGAAATAAAACCAATCAAACAAACAAACAAACAATAGGAAAAGGGTACGGGGATAAAAAGGACTCATTTTCTTACTCCTCTGGAGATGGGGGAAATACCTGGTTGAGGTGCCATTATTGAGTACACATCCTTCAGTGTTACAATAGAGTGTTTGAACATGGACCTACCACAAGTAGTATGTACATGGTTAGAAACCAATTTAATAAATGTTAGACCTAAACATACAGACTCCAGTGCTTTACAAATACATTCATGTTTTATTGAATTGAAGGATTTTCTCAAAATCAATTCATCTGATACAATAAAAGTATCCTTGTTTTCATTAGTATTTAAGTAATAAAAAACATCCTGTACATTCTAATATCGAGTCGGAAGTACTTTTGAGCAGAATTTCAAATTAACATTCATCAATGACATGGGTCGGCAATCATCTTCAAAAAAATATCCTTGTCGGGTTTCAAAATAAATGTAATAACACTTTGTTTTTGACTAGCAGACAATTGTGATATTACAAAGAATAATTTAGGGCCGATGGTAAGGGGTCAGATACAATGTCCCAGAATGTGACATAGAATGCCTTTGTGTGGCCATCATTATTTGGTGATTTACATGTTGACATTTCATTAACCGCTGACTGGCAGTCTGCTATTGTTAACTGGACTTCACAAATCTCCCGAGATTCTTCTCTCAAGTGATTAACTTTGTATCTTAACAATTGCTAGCGTTTGTGTCATTCAGTTCAACATGCTTTTTCAGTACAATAACAGACAAAATATGACGATAGATGGTTCTCAATTTTACAAATATGTCTACCTTTTTATTCTAGATCCAACATATTGACAGCCAAGAAGAATCTTTTATGAGGACAACGTGGATACGAGTTTCACAGACTCATGTAAGTTCCTGTTATATTGTGGTGTTTGATATAATCATGACCAAAGGGAAATAATCGCAGTACATATTCATATACATTCATTCATACAGGTTCGACGAACAGCGCTCTATTCAATTTCGTTGACTACTGCCGCACACGGGCCAATTTTATAGGGACATACCTCATTTTAATTTTGTATTCCCTGTCATTTCCTTTTTGTGGTCACAGGCCTAGCACCTGGGAATATGCTAACACTCTTCCACATGCACTTCTTAGTTAATATCAATTACACTTTATTTTATCTGCTTATTTAGGAATTATATTACAAGAGAATTTCGTTAATCTGATCCAAGCCAACCCACATAGTAATTTGCAGTTAATACAAGGCGCTCCAAATTTTAATCCAGAACGGATTATTATAAGGGTCCCTTACACAATGATACAAGACTTCAAAATAACAATCCAATCCATTCTTTAGCAAAAGTTTCCGAACCAGTCCATATTAAATCATGTCTAAATAATATTATTCGGGTGATGTGCCAGATTTCGGTTAAAAATCCCACCTTAATAGACAAAACCCTCTGACTCTCTTTCTGTCCGTGTTCATATTCATCACGCTGTATATCTGTTATTCATGTTGATTTATGTTTTTAATGCTGGTTGGAAGCAAGTTTCCATGATAACAGAAAATATTATATTTTGTAAATAATCTACTATTAGTTATCGATGATTCTAAAATGAAACCATAGCAAAGATTTGACACTGAGATCGGTAAAACATTTTTCTGTTCAACTCCCCCCGCCCATTCCCCTCTCTTTATCTCTGTCTATCCCGCTCTCCCTGGTGACGCCACATACTTTATAATGATAATCATACATATAATTGTTCTTCACTGTCACATCGTATTGATTCGACTGGTCATATTTGGAAGTTTCGTGGTATAGTGGTTCATTAATCACGTTACTCTTAATCCAAGGGTTGATGGTTCGAATACCAGCTCAGCATTAACTTCCTTTGGCAAGACGACGATCCATATTCACCACCCTCTACCCAGGTGTAAATGGGTAACTGACAATTGGTCGATTAATAATAATCGAGGGCCTGCAGGAACAGCAGTATTAACCTGGTACGCTGGGTTTATAGGACCCAATTATTATTTGTATCTTTTTAATTCATTTTCAATTTTAGGGCCTATTAGCACATTGTGTGAGGAGTACGGATCAGAAGAAATGCGATAATCTTCAGTCCTCATCAGACTGCTTCCTGACTTGTTCTGCAGCAGATAGTATGCGGTGGTCGACGACAGGAAGGAGAATATACCCGACTGTAAACACACTCGCTCATCTCATTACACTAAGTTACTTTAGTTAGTTGTAACCCTTACTATAAGAAGAAGAAAATACTGTGTCATAACGTTATCGGACGGTTTCTGAATAACTACCGATAAGACCGTTGGCTAAAAGCAAGATGATCCCCCGTCCTAATCCGATTATTTTAGTCCGGTTTATGTTATTATTAACGTGATTGAAGGTGGATAATAACAAAGGATGGTAAGTCAAACTTGATAAAAACCATTATCCACTGGAACTGGTGATTTTTGTACCAAAGCCAGGGAATATAGGGATATTCACCAATTAACGGGTGAAAATTCTCCATTGATGTACTATTGTTGTTTGCATTATTTATCATATCAGTGTAAATTAATATAGGAGAATCACAATGTCGGAATTCGTACACAGAATTTCACGCAATTTGCAGTGCCCTGTTTGTTTAGAGCTGCTCAGTGATCCGAAGCAGTTATCATGTACACATACTTTCTGTAAGAAATGCCTTGATAATATTCTTAAAAGCTCTTCACAAAATTCTCTAACATGTCCTATCTGTCGAAGCGAAACATCTGTGACAGGTGGCAATGTCATGAATCTAAATACTAATGTTCCTCTTAAGTCTCTCATTGATGAGGTGATAAATAGCCAGCAAGTCTGTGAGTTGTGTGACTCAAACTCGAGAGCTGTACATTTCTGTTGTGAGTGTGGTAAGAATATGTGTAGCACATGCCTTGAGAATCATAACAAATGGCCGGCTCAACTCCAGCATAGAGTTGTGAGAATAGAAGACGTCAGAGAGGGAAGGGTGATCCTCGAAAATGAAGTTTACTGCCAGGAACACAAAGCAGATAAACAAAAATACATCTGTACTGATGTGTGTGTCACCTGTAAGAAGTTCATCTGCTTGAGATGTAGGTTGCTGGATCATGAGAATAAAGGTCACACAGTTCAGAAAGCTAAGGACTACAATGCTTCTACCAAGACACAAATTGAATCTCTACAAGCGCGAGGTGAGACAAAAATTACAGCCATCAAGAATCACCTGACCTGCATCATGACTCAAAAGAAGCGTGTCACGGATCACATTGCCGACAAAAAGGCTGACAACAACAAAAGTTATCAAGAATCACTCAAGAAATTAAACGAGAGGAAAGCAGAATCAGACAAGCAGTTGGAAACTCAAGAAGTGAGATTATGTAAAAGCTTGGATGAGATGCAAGATGTTGATGAGAGGTTCATTACGAGTATTGAGAGTGCTAGTTTGTTAGCGGGTAATTGCATGAAGGCTCCATTAGAAGGTGATATCATTGTTATTCGTGATACATTGTCTTGTGAGCTGGAGCATGTACTAGGTAGGGCTGATCCAGAGAATAAGCTGGCTACGGATGTAGCTGACCATGCAGAGCAAATTACATCGACACCTAAATGTCAGTTGAACTTTGGTCAGCTGCAGAAGAAACCTGTCGGAATCGTTATGGTAGGATTCCTGATCGTCGTTGCATGTATACTGCTCACACGTAACAATCGATCTGATCAGTTGAACATTGGTGAGGTTAGGGTAGTGAAATGTGTGTCGGTATGTGATGTAGAACTTTCTAAGAAAGATTGCATGAACGGCATGGCTACTACACCCGATGGGAGAATGGCAGTGGGATCTAGATTTGGGGGAATCGATATCTTCTCTGCTGATGGTCCGCTGCAGAGGACAGTCCTCGAGGATGTCAATATCCGTGACGTAGGATATCTGTCTGATAGTCGACATGTGGTAGTGCATAGCAGTAATGTTATCACAATGTACACACAGGAGTATGAGAAGCTGGATGTAACGTTTGATACTCTGAGTACAGATGAAGGTATAATTGGTAGTCTCACTGTAGACAGTAATGATCTGATCTATGTCAGCTACTGGAAAGTACCCAAGAGGATTCTGGTGTTCTCTCCAGCAGGTGGGAAGGCGATCAGGGAGATACCATGCCATGGGTATACCCCTGAGCAGATCACTAGTTATAATGACCTATTGATCATCAAAGATAGTCATAGGGTAAGAATAATTGACAAACATGGCAATGTAAAACACAAGGAAGAATTAGAAATGACTCCAGTATACGCTGCTGTGACTCAGAATAATTCAATCCTGATCGCTCGGGTCAAGCATGCTGATGGGTTGGTTAGTATCGATAAGTACACCAGCGAACTTAAACACGTCAAGACTCTCATCTCTGATCACAAGATTGAGAATCCCGATAAACGTAGATGGTACTATATGCGCGAGTTCCGATCAGGGGAGATTGCTTTCTGTACTCCTGATAGACTCTATATATTTAAACTAACCACCACACCATGCCGTCCATGAATGATATCAGTCTAGGATCAGGGGACTATACAAATGTGAAAGATGGGCAATTTTCTCCTAACGTGATGTATTATGACTATCAATTATTCTCTTGAAATAAATTATACAAGATATTCTAATATAATATATGTATATAATCCTTGGCATCTGTCTGTCTCAAAAAACAATAGAATGTTTCGCTAGTTGTACTAATTAGTTTCTTGATGTGCAGCTTATGCTGTGACTAAACAATCTAATCCTAGAGAGGCAGACCCTGTTGCAGTTGCTGCAGACAAAAGTCATTTGTGGCTATGCTTTTGAAGCCGTAACTAGCTGCTGTCTTTGTTGTCTTTTCTCCTCCCACTGTTCTACTCTCATCTGATCACTCATCTGAATTCCTATCTTTGCAAGAATATATATATTACGTATGTATATTACGTATTATCAGATTTGTGTTATATGAAAATAGCATACAAATGTAATGAATAAATAAGAATTATAATAATAGTGATAATACATATTTAATGAAGGTGAAAATTAAATGTAATTGATATATTTAAAAAATTGGCCTATGCATCTTTTAAAATATGTAATTGCAATATACAATACGATATACAATTGCTTAAAGTACACATGCTTGTACTCTTATGTTGTTTGCCGCAAAAATGTATGTTTCATTATGGCATGCTTATCTCTTCATTTTACTTTACCTGGTATAGAAGCTTACGTGGAATCGGAATACTAGTAGATTTATGAACGTAGATTGGATTATTGTTATTGTTTATATACCTCATAATTAGGCCTTTGAGATTATATCATAAGAGAATATGTTATATATAGTATGATAATGAGAAATGAAGCCGTTAGCATGGTTGGCTCAAGATTATAACACTCGAAGAGTGTAGTATACATTGATAGGGTCACTGTTAAACATGTCTTAAGGGTACTATGTCCCTTTTGCAGGCCAAATAAAAAAAAAAAGGAAAAGGTTAAATTCCAATGGCATTTAAAAGATAATACTAATTTAGAACTCCCCTTAAAAGAATGGGGCTTGAAAATGTCTTTAAGTGGGAAAATAACGACTATTAGTTGTCAAACCGACCTATGTGAGCCAATAAGTAATAGTCTTGATTTTAAGACCATTGTACCGCATGGTCGTACGTTTTATGCTGCGCAAAGATTCAATCAGTTTAATTTTGGCCATTACAAGAAGTGGGTTATGGATGTAGACAAATCCTTTACAGCTCATTTTATGTATGTTATTACCAAAGAAGAAGAAAAAGCCAGTCAGTCACTCAATACTGGCAATAGTGTCTGACAATAAAGTCTAGCAAGTAAACAGGTTGTATTGCATAATTTGAATATAAGGACACTGCTAATGTTTAAATTTCCCAGATAGGATATACATGACATATTCATAATTCCTGCAAAGTTCTACAGAATTTGAGGTTGGCTGCAAAAGGAACAGAGTATCTTTACATCAAGAGAAAATCAAAGTGCTGTTTACTGAATTCTTGAAATAAATGTATGTACCCATATTGTGAATTGTCATACTTGTAAATATTCCTGATGACACATAAGAGTCACTATAAACCTTTCTTCAATGATTTACTGAATTACTGAAATAAAGGTATTCACTCACATGCTGTGAATCGTCATAATAATAATTACCTATTTCTTTACTTCTTTCTTTTTCAATTACTAATGTTTTAGAATAATATTTTAAATCAAGCAAGACTACAACGACCTAGCCCTTGACAGGTCTTTGGCCTCTGTCGGCTCCTCCACTCTGAATTTAGTTATTCATTTTCTTTCATTTTCTCACTTATCAGCTTATGTACACGTATAGGTAAACGTATATATTCATGTATAAAATGTTCTTAATTTGTTCTTAAGTATATGCTTTTATTGTAGTTATCTTTTTTATGAGTAGAAGTAAAATTTAAAATAGAAACTTGAATATATATATGACTATGAAATATTTTATATTGAAAACAAAAAACTAGAAATTAGTGCTCCAACTAATAATTACTAGCTGTTTTTGGTGGAATTCGCTGTCATGTAAACAACAAAAAAAGGTTTAGAAACATGAAGCTGTATGTTTAATACATATTTATGTGGAGACCACCACGAAATGACCTTGTAAACGTGATACTCCATCGTCTTTCAAAGTAGGCCTTTATTATACACAAGGCGAAATCGAAAATACCCTTTTTGTTATACATGTCCATCTATTTAGGTAGGGTACTATCCCTGTATTATCATTTCATTCTGTAAATCAAGTTCTTGGAGAAAGTAGATGCATAAAGAGTTAAAGAGAAATTATAGAATTTATACGTCAATGGTAAGGAGAATTTGTTGTGGTTATCCCAAAGAATAAAATTGTTAGCGAAGTTTAAAAAGTACAAGTTCTGTATATTTTATTGATAACTCTCAAAATTAATCATAATTGAGATCAACCAAAGGAGAGCACTCTTTCACATCACATGGTAATCCCGAACTCCTAAAGCTTACAGAGTTATTTGTAGAAAATGGGTCATCCTAAACTGTACAAAAACTGTATAACTTGATGTGTATATTTATGTTCTTTTAGAATTTAGATTAAGATGAGTTCTGGTCAAACAAGTAAATTGCCTTTAAAATGAAAAATATTTCACGTGTTACATCAATATTTCATTTAACAGAATATATTTTTAATAAAAACTTGAAAAATCACGGGAAGAAAACATGTAAACAATACTAAGAATGAAATAAGTATGCATATACTTATGTTAGGAAGATAACCAACATTAATCCATATCAAAGTCAAATCACTTGTGTGCTGACACTGTGAAAGATACTGCCAAGAAGCAAATAGGGAAAGTTCAGTAAGTAAAGTCTTCATGTATACTGTGAGGTTTTGAATTATCATTCCGGTAATAGAAAAAGCTTTGACTAACAGACTAAATCTTGCTGAAGATCAGATCGCTGCCATGGGTATATTGGTCTCCGCATAAAATTGTGAACCAAAGTCTTCAGCTATATCTTGTCATATTTGGTATTTTAATAGCGATCTTTTTCAGGAGATATTCCTACAATTATATTCTCTTAAAATAACATACAAAGATTTAAAATAATTTTAATTATTTACCAGAACTCGGTTTTCTCTTCGACATCCTTTGTATACGATGTATATTGTTTCGTAATATAAAGAACAGAATAAGGAATGTATAAGTAGATGTATAGACAAAATGTATTACAACTATAACCTAAAATATGTTCTGTATGTGTATGAACGGTTAATTGGGACAAACTTACCTGCCAGGTTCAGTGATTATCTTGGATAAGTCGCGAGCTGACCCGTTTCAAATCAATATCGTACACGATCGATATGATTGTAGATTGAATCAATGTAGAGGGTATCATAAAACTTGGTATAGTAGAACTTTTATAACAACATTTCCTTCCTTCTATAACATGTATATGTATCAGTCTTATTGTGAGTGACAAAATAAATTGTAATATTTGAGCACTATTGAATTCAAACAAGAATTTGTGTCACCCGTAATGTAAGAAAGTGGATTTAGCATCAAGGTACTGCTGAGTATGATGATGATGATGACCAAGGCTTCTCCTACCCCTTGGTAATACTCATGCATGGTTACAATTCATTTTACAGATGATAGAATGCAGAACCAATAATAGCCAATAATTCTGATAATGATGGTGAATGATGCTTGTGATAAAGATGATGATGGTGATGATGGTGATGATGATGGGGATGATGATGATGATGATGATGATGGTGGTGATGGTGATGGTGATGATGATGATGATGGTGATGATGATGATGATGATGGGGATGATGATGATGATGATGATGATGATGATGGTGATGATGATGATGGTGATGATGATGGTGATGATGATGATGGTGATGATGATGGTGATGATGATGATGGTGATGATGATGGTGGTGATGATGATGGTGATGATGATGATGGTGGTGATGATGATGGTGGTGATGATGATGATGATGATGGTGATGATGATGATGGTGATGATGATGGTGATGATGATGATGGTGATGATGATGGTGATGATGATGATGGTGATGATGATGGTGGTGATGATGATGGTGATGATGATGATGGTGGTGATGATGATGGTGATGATGATGATGGTGGTGATGATGATGGTGATGATGATGATGGTGGTGATGATGATGGTGATGATGATGATGGTGGTGATGATGATGGTGATGATGATGATGGTGGTGATGATGATGATGACAATGATGATGGTGGTGATGATGATGATGATGATGGTGATGATGATGGTAGTGGTGATGATAATGTTAATGATGCTGATGATGATGATTATTGTGACGATGATTATAATAATAGTGGTAGTGATTAAGATGGTGTTGTGATGGTGATGAAGAAGCAAACGAGGATGATGACGTAAATGTCAGGAGGGTGATGGAGAAGGATGATTTTGATGACGGTTTCGGTTGTATGGTTATTACAGAAAATTATTATGATTGTGATTATTACGTGAGAGAGGTTTCGTTAATATGGTTTTTTGTAACCGAATATTTTACAGCAACAGAGATAGAAAAAAAAAAGTATATTTTCGGAAATAAAAATGTTTTTTAAAAAAACTTTGAATGACAAAAGTTCCTAGATAAACGGAACTTGTCGCATTTTTACGATGTCTGTTTCCAAATTTGAGAGTGGTATTGTAAAGAGGGTGTAATTCAACATTGAACGTTTAGTTTCGTTGAAATCGGGCATTAAAGATAAAGTTGAGTTCTGGTCATGTGGAATGGTGGTGGTTATTTTACCTGACTGCTAAGAAAGCAATGTGATTGCATTGTGAAAGAAACGGTGTGGAATTGATCAAAAAAGATGATCGTATTGCATAATAAATATGTGTACTGCAAGGTTCTGGAATAATCAAAATAATAAGAAATTTGTGCTTGTCTTGGTAAAACGTAACAAGCACTGAACACAGAAAGATGTATATAGGACTACACAAATATGTTGCATAAAAATGAGGCCCCCACTTTTAGCTGTTAAACATGTCGTTTTTAGAATATAAAGGCATATGAAGAGCCATGCTTTTCAGGGAACTTGTCTTCTATGATATTCTCCACACTTGCAAAATAACAATGATAAGGCTCACAAATTATTTTTTTACCTCTCCCCAGAACTCAACTTTCTCTTTAAGGGAAAAGCCAAGGTGGTATACTTGCGCACATCCCAGTTAGATATCATGGGAGGAGAGACCTGAGGTTACCATGATTACAATTCGTCTTTCCCCTCCCAGCCAAAGTGCAAGGAATGCCAAATGCTAAATAATAACAAGAATTATTAAGATAATTAAAATACGGAGAAAATGATAATGATGATTATAATGAGAATAATAATAATAATAGTATTATTATTATTATTATTATATTGATAATAATATAATAAACTAAAAATAACAATAATAATGCTGCATCATACCGGCGAACATTTTCTTTTTGACAATTTTCTCTCCCTATAAAAGACTGTAATAGCTATACTTAAAACACAATAGGAGTGCCTAGTTCGATCAAACTTCTATTTTGTGTACTGCCTACCCTGTTTAACTGGACTCGATGTTGTTTCTGTTTTCCTATCCTTTGTTCTACTTCGTCACGTGTCTGTGACGCGAATGACGTTATCCTTGATCAGTTTTTCATCTAAAGATTCTCAAAAGTTGAATAAAAACCAAATCACCAAAATGCAGTCGGATTACTCTTTCATAGGAACAATAAGGAACCAGTGCTTTTATGTTTTACGTCCCCTTAAGCCAGCCGGTGGGGAGCTTCAAAATCAGACAATAGCTCACCAAGAGCCATTACTTTTCATAAAAATCGTCGTTCCGTGGAAAAATTTGTATAAAAGAACATCGCCGATTTCGTTTTAATTAAAGTTCATGGGGGTATTATGTCACAGAGATGATGTGGGATGTGTATAGGGTGCATTAACAACAAACGCCGCTGTGGTGGGAGTTTAGGTCAATGATTTAGTTTTACAGAATGGGATATACGGCTGACGACATGATACCTCATTGACTACCTGTTTGGATCTAACGTTCATGGCTGATAACACACCCTATATTGGACAATGTGTAGACCAATCTGCTGTACACCGTCACTACAGAAGAGTCATTTATCATCGACCTGGTGCCTGAAAGGTTTACGGCTCTTAGGCAAAGAGAGGAAAGCAGCAAGAAGTTTTTACAGAGAAGTCATCTAAACACGGGTGAATAAAACATATTATGGAACCGACAATGTCTGGCATATTCTATTCTCTATTGTGGTGTTAAACGAGAAATATATTCCATTTTCATATGATCGCTAAGCTGGGATACCTATTTCTTCATGAGCAGACTGACATCTTTAATCTTACTGGGAAAAAAAGTTTCCACATTATGTGTGTTGATGTGATCGCGGTGCATGGTTAATTGCTGACTGTATCGGAAACGTTTTGAACAGTTGAAAATCATCTCGGTTGCAGTGGCATGCAGTGGTATTTTTAGATATAGAAATCCACTGACTGAGCTTTTGAAAGACCTGGACTCTCACAAGGATATTGTACATCTTAGTCAAGCAAACTTGAGGGAAACTATGGCGAGTTTTGAAAGGTACAGCAGCCCGTCTCGTGGTGGATCGTTAAGCGAAACGAGATTTGAGAGCTGGGCTGTAGCTCATAGTAAGAACTGCAGCGAACAAAAACTACTCAAGAATCGACTGAAAGAACTTGATCGGCAGCGAGCTAGGTCTCTGTTTGTTCTCAGCATGGAGCGAAAATGTGTCAAGAAAGATCACAATAAACTCCTGATGGATCGGAGAACGCTGGTTAATAGTCCTCACTTTGGAGAGAGCAGTAACTCTAGAATGACTCCAATACATCCCGCCCTCAATATTCAATCCGGCAATGGTCGTATTCAAGAACGCGTGAATTCATGGAAGAATGAGATGGCTCGCAGATGTCAAAGTGCTTCACCAAGAATCATCAGCACCACCCCGACAGAAAGCGACATTGATCAATCCCCGCCCGATCAACTATCTTCAGGAGATACAGTACATGTACCTCAACGACCTGTCTCATCGGTAAATATGTATTCAAATACGGCTGACCGCTCTGTAACACGAGATCGAGAAGCGATCCTGTCTGACGTCGACGAGCAGCGCGCTATCTCATCAACTAATCATGGTCCGAACTCGGAATCGATGTCGCCTAGGCGACGGGTAAGACGAGCAGAGACAGATCGGCAGATACAGAGTAAGGTGTCCCGTTTAAGAATTTTATCCCGGGTTCCTGCAGACATTAATCTACGGGCGAAAACTCCGAGTGTTTCTCGATCAAGACAACCACAAATATCACTCAACTACTTCGATGAGCAGAATGAAAAGGGAAAGTCCCATGTTAAAGCGAAGGATAGTCCAGCGCAGAGTCGAAGAAAAACACATCAAAATGGCAGATAACATGAAATAGAAGATGCTGCTTGCGTTGAAACTAATTTTCCTCCAGCAAAAAACATATTATAATCGACATTTCATTTCTTAATCAAAAGATGTTTGTCATTCGAAAATACTTCAGGTGTTATGAATTTCTCATCAGATTTTGCAACAAGATTTATTAAGTCAGAGTGTACCTACAAATGAAAATAACTCGTATTGATAAGAAACATGTCTTACATTTACGCTCTGTAGCACTTCCTGCTTATAAATGATATTTTTGTTAGGTTGCGTTGTTATTTGATGAGTTACAGGTTCCCTCAACTCTGCAGTCTCTAAAAATCGTTTCTTTTGCATTCGAGATTACAGCGAAGTAACAAACTCTATTCTGTACCCCAAAAAAAGATTATGGCAAAAAGGCAGAGCCAATCATTCGGGAAGTATCCATTGACTAGTGTTCTAACGAAAAATGGATGCTTGCACAAATCCCCAATCTGCAAATACAAAGGCTCGAGGATCTTTTTGTTTCTATTGCAGAAGTCTCTTTAACAGTGTTCAATAAATCTGGATTCATTAGACTAATCTTTTGGCAAAAGGGATACCGCAGTGTACCTTTTACTTTTTCAGTTAAACAGTTTTAAAGAGAAGGAAAGTTGAGAACTCAATATATTCATATTCATATTCATATTTATGAATAAACGAAAATGCCTGGAGTCTGCAGGGTAAATCTTTAGAGTAGTAATTTGGTCTAGCGGTAATGTCCCTGGCAGGCGCATACGCAGAGGGGGGGGGTGGGGTTTGGGGGTTGAACCCCCCCCCCCCCCTTTAAAAAATTTACGTGTGTGTTTTGGAGGAAACCCCCCCCCCCCCTTTGTTTTTGGTTTTGTTTTGTTTTTAAATAATACAAAAATAAAATAAAAATATAATTGTGGAAATGGTTGACCCAAAAGCTGACCTTACCCCCCCCCCCCCCCCTCCCCCAACGAAACGAAATATCGATCACCCAAATTTCCAAATTTTGAGACACAAAAAAATGTGCTCGATCACTGTGTGATGACCTGACAACCTCAGGCGACAATTAAACAAGGCTTTATCAGTTTTTTTCAAAGGTATAGAGTTAGTGTCAAGGATGCAATTGAGTTTTTAGGGGGTTATTTAAGGTTAAGGTTTAATATAGTGTTGTTTGTTGTCGTCGTTATTTTTTTTTTTCCACGTAGTGTTGTTGTTTGAAATTCGGTTAGTGTAAGGTGTTGACAACGGTGTTATCCATCAGTTAACCCATTCCATTGAGACACCTTGGTGTATGTTTCATTTCCTTCATTTTTTTAATTATTCCATTTAAAGATATAATGCATATGTTGGTGATACTTTATTATAATTACAAGTTGTTATAATCATACAAGTTTGCACGCTTTATTTCAAAGAATAGCCAAAATGCAGACATACTAAAGCTTGTACAGGACTTACAGAATGTACAGGTAGCCGAAATTATTATTTTATTCATATGATTTGACATAATTATGAATAAACTTGAAGATGTTATTTTGAAAGTTTGTGATAAAAAGATAATACGGTAATTCTATTTGAGTTTTCTCTGATATGAAATTAGAGTGCATCTTTAAAAAAATCAGCTTTACATTGACAATGGTTTGCAATAAAGTTATCAAGAAGAGTAATATGCAACACGTTTTATGGCATTTTTTTTTTATTAGTTAACAATTCTATCGTATATTGCTTTCCAACATTCGAATTGAATTTTGAGACAAAAATATATGCGTTTCACGAGGTTTCAAAATATTGATTTGCCATATGCTGGAAAGAAAAACTTTATACAACACGTTCCATGGCATTATTATTACTTAGCAATTGCACAGTGCTTCTTTTATATTTAGGTTGGATTAAACTCAAAATATATTCCAACAGGTTTTCAATCTGCATGTAATACTTTATTAAAAAAAATTAAACTTGCTAACCTAATATTTTTGTGACCATATTTTCGCTCAGCGCTGCGCGCTTTGGGAAAATACAACCACTTGGGAAATATAACTCCCTTCAGCAGTCCAAATAATGTTATATTACACACCCTGCCAGTCAATAACTGTATAATATTGACCGGGCATAGTAATGTCTTTGTACACGCGCGCGCGTAGCTATTTCAATTTAGATCGATCAGAATTACTTTACGGTACTGTATTTCATCTGTCTTTGAAATTAATTTCTGAGCCAACGAAGGATGCGGTATATAAAACAAATGTTAACTGCTTCTTTTTTGCGTCACGGTAAAAACCATTGGCCTCGGTGATATCACAACTGCGCTATGCCCCTCGACTGTCGTCGCGGGAAATAGCACAGTTGCGAATTCACCTCGGATCACAGTTTTTACCGTGCCCCTCAAAGCAGTCAACATTTGTATAAAAGTATCTTTTTTATATAAATGACAAGGGAAATGCGGTATATAAAACATTATTGACTTCTCATTTTGGGGGTCACGTTTGAAACTATAGCTCCTCGGTGATCTCGCGGGACTGCACCACGGCACTCGTCTTCATCTTGGTTCACAGTACAGTTTCGAGATCATCATGGGCAATAGTTTTACCGTGCCCCTCAAAACAGACAATATTGTATGCTGGCACAAGTTAGACCTGTATATTTTACTCTCAAGTAATAACAGAATTGTAAATTTTACCTCAAACTTACACATTAAACATGACTGTGATGAATTCATTTCAGATGTTTTGTGTTCATTTCCATATAGCACCTTTCTGTACTGGATTTCATGGTTAAAATTGGTAACTGACAATTCTAGTACACAATAGTCCGCAACTCTGCTAACAATGATACCAATAATAAGATCATTCCCAATATTTCAAACTATGAGTCGTTTTTATATCTAATTAAATACTATGATATTCAACTAGCGATTAAAAGAAAAATAAACTCTAACAAATCAAAATTTTCAACTCGTATAAATAGTAGGTAACGTTAAGCTTTTGTATTGTGATTGCTTGCACTTCGCGTGATGAAAACGGTACTTTTAAAGATAAAATAAAAAAGGTTGCGATTACTCCAGACGAATTTCTAAAACGTTGAATTAATGTGAATTCATTTGTTGTTGTTGAAGTTTTCTTATGTTTAAGGATAATAAGGGTTCAATGAATTCTATTAGACTTGCCCTCACGATCCAGTATAATTGCCGTTACCACAATGACAGATATATGACAAGCCCCCCCCCCCCCCCCCCCCTCCCGCCCCCGGCGCCCGCCCTGTTTGAAGAACCATATCATTGAAATCACTAGCATTGGTACTTGACTGCTCCTCCTTCTTCTCCTTCTCTTTTTTTCTTCTTGTTTTCTTCTTCTTCTCCTTCTTGTGGTTCTTCTTCTTCTTTTTCTTTTTTCCTTCTTCTTCTTCTTCTTCTTGTTTTCTTCTTCTTCTCCTTCTTGTGGTTCTTCTTCTTCTTTTTCTTTTTTCCTTCTCCTTCTTCTTCTTCTTCTTCTTCTTCTTCTACTCCTCCTCCTTCTTTTTCACCATTTCACTTTCTGGACACGCTAATGCCCTTGATCAGCTCTGTGTCGGCACATTACCAGAGGTGTATATTCCAACGAGTATAGCCATAATGCAACAAAATGGATTTAGAATCTTTGATGAAATATGCTGCCGCCCTCTATTGCCGAGGTTGCATCCATCCTGGTTACAGCAGAACGTACACACTTCTTCATCCAGCCCGAACCCTCTCGTTATACACCTTGGGTTGCATGTGCTGGCGCAGTTACGAACGAAGCGAGTGAATATTCGATTCACTTTGGTGTAGTCAACCTGCGGATTGCCAAAGAGAAAAGGAGAGGCAAGTTAAGAGAAAGCAAACCTGGGAGGCGATAGCTCAGTCGGTAGAGCAGTGGTCTCGTAATCCGGTGACCCAGGTTCGAAACCAAGTCGATGCGCTGTCCTTTGGTAAGGAATTAATCCTCAATACCAGGTCCCTCGGAGAGGACTTATAGCCGTCGGCCGTCTGATTGCTTACTTAGCATTAATTAAGCATTTTCTTTGCAATCAAGTAAAATACCCACCACCACCCTGATCTTACTGACTCATGCTTAATCTCGTATTTATTTTTTTTACTTCAAGCTTTGTCCCTCCCCCTGCCCCCTCCCTTCCCTTTCCATCGTCTTTCTTTATTACCTTCCCCTTCCTTTGAATAACATATTTAAGAAATCATTATTTTCACTAATTTCCATTAATATTAACCTTCTTCTGTGATGACGACGACGCAATGATGATAGTGGTGATAGTAATAAGGATGAAGATGATGATTTCCGTTTCAGTAGGCTATATCGTTCATATTTTTCATATATTTAACATTTGCGATGATTTCACGAAGTAAATAGCCCCAATAAACGTGGATTCTATTAACAGAATGTTGATGAAGACGGGGTTTAATATTGGCTAAATTGTAAATAAGCATGATTAAATGTCAAAAACTTAATTTCAGTGACATTGATAATACGCTTCGTCATCATCTGTGGTAATAGGTAATTAAGAATAATTTAATTTACATACCGTGCAGAAATGTTCATGTTCCTGGCAACTTCTCGGCATTAAGCTATTCCTAGGATTAACTACGCAATCAGTCTGCGTATAAACCTGTTTGAACTTTACTGCGCAGTCATAACACGATAGATTACTGGCATCTGCACCTATAACAAATATTACATTGAACAGTATGATTAGATGAAAATATTTAGACATCACGGAAGGTTTCTAAAAAATAAAAAAAGAAGATCATTAAAACAGTATCCTTAAACTGAGAATTTGTAAAAAGAAAATTATTAAAATTATATAAAATTATTATACCCCCCCCCCCCCCCCCGGGAATTGCTTTCCCATTTAGGCTACACCTAGTTGGAGAGTGGCAAAATTTAGATCAATGTCTTGCCAAAGAACGTTAGTGTTCGTTTGAGATTCGAACCTTTAGATTGAGAGTCAACTAAATAAACCACTTTTCCACGACACCTTCTCTGATATTCTTGTTCTCACCCCCCCCCCCCCCCCCCTCTAAAAAAGCCTTGATTGCGATAGCTCAATATTTTTCACTTTTATCTTGTAGCGAGGATAATCAAAAGGTATGTCAGAAATGCTGTCATCATAATTTTGGTCACCCTAACAAAGAGCATTAATTTGTCCAGAGCTCTCTTGCTCTTTAGTAACCTAAATTCTATGCTGCCCGTCAATGGAGATGATTTAAGATTGCGATCTCATTATGACCAACATAATTATTCATTGCAAACCTGAGACACATCGATTTAAAAAAAATCATGTACATTGTATACGCTAATTTTTATTTGCAAATTATATTTGTCCTCCAGACAGTGCTCTTGCCATTACACTTCATCTTTTCAGTCTCCCCTTTTTCATTAAACCTGCCCTTCGCTCCTTCCCACCCCCCCCCCCTCGCTCTCTCTCTCTCTCTCTCTCTTTCTCTCTCTTTCTCTCTCTCTATCTCTCTCTTTCTCTCTCTATCTCTCTCTCTCTCTTTCTCTCTCTATCTCTCTCTTTCTCTCTCTATCTCTCTCTTTCTCTCTCTATCTCTCTCTTTCTCTCTCTATCTCTCTCTCTCTCTCTCTCGGCCCTACCAACCATCATCATCCTATACAGATATGGAGCAATGATCGATGTATATGGACCAATCAGAATGCTCATCACCTGTCATGTGACATCATCTCATATATTACGGTTCATTTCATTGGTCCCTCACCGTCATTCGTCAATTGGTCTGATTAAACATCCATGGTTACTGAATAAACCGATGACACATAATCAGAGACGTGGCTGATTGCGTGTACTTAAAGCAAACATGATTCGAAACATTTCTATAAATAAAATCCCATAAAATGACATTAAAGGAGTATAGAATTCCTAATGCTTTCTTATCACTTTGGTTTTGAGATTTCTACTATTACTACTACTACTACTGCTACTAATGTTACTACTACTACTACTACTACTACTGCTGCTGCTACTAATGTTACTACATGTACTACTACTATTACTAGGCCTACTACTACGTCTACTTCTAATAATATTAATAAGGAATTTCTTCCTACCGGTACATATTTAACATATTGGTTTCGAGTGGTAAATTTGTTTGGAATGATTTTTCAGACTGAAAGTATATTGAAATTTGTCATTCTATCTCCCCCCCCCCCATATTTTTGGAATAATTTTTCAGACTGAAAATATATTGAAATTTTTCATACCACCCCACCCCACCCCCCCCCCCCCCCCAAATATTTTTGGAATGATTTTTCAGACTGAAAGTGTATTGAAAATTGTCATATCATGTATTGGTACCTTTAAGGTCAACCCAAACAATTACAGTCGCTATTCTAAATTGAATTAGAGCGATAGAATGGCATTCAGGATCAATATCTCTTCCCGCCTTAATGAGCAAGCGAATCAATTTTTTACCCCGTCTGTCAATTTAACGGAAAGAGGTAAATTTCCGTAGATCCATTTTAAACTGTGATGAAAATATTTCATTATCCAATTTATCCCATCGCCTGTGTACAATTCCCATAATTGGACTTAATTATTAACTGTCCAAAAAATTGCCTCCATTCATGGTTAGAATTCAATCTAAGTTTGATTTAATCTATAAGTCGGATGTAATACTGAATCACAATCTACAATCATGATTGCATTAAAAATAAAACGCAATCTTTGAGGACATCTGACCAATTTTTATGTCATATATTGTTATAATCATGTATAGGGTCAATGGTATATAATGTGCATTTTTTAATAAGTTAAATTATTTATGCCTATTTGACTGCCTGGATGTGCCTCGTCGTAAGCCTTGTGGTCTTTAAATTTATCCTACTCTTGAAAAAAACCAAAATAATTTGAGATTGAATGGAGTCACCTGCCTCTCTGAAACATTGTGAATATTTGATGCATTTTGGGGCACGCGTTTTAATTAATTGAAAACAGTGAGGGCAAATAACCTCCGCGTTGCACGAATGCGATGATGAAACCAAATAAATCTCACACGCTATACATGCATGCTCGACAATCTATAGACAGAATACTACTAATTATAATAATTGGATTTATATAGCGACTTGTCCAGAGGGGCTGTCCCTTATAGTCTAAGGAAAAATTAAGAATAGTAGAGATAATGTTTGAGGTATTTATGAAGAAATCAAGTGAAGTACAATTTCTCAGAAATACAAGGAGTTTGTTCCATAGGCGTGGGGCAACAGATTGAACTGATTATAAAACCAGACTGCTTACGGGATTTCGGAATGAGACATGTAGATCGAAGTGAATATGATGTTTCTGTTGCTGAAAATGAGGAGATGTATATTATATATAAGGTGTGGTTGACAACGATTTGAGAGGTTGAACATGTATCCGGAATTGCATTCTCTCAATTACTGGAAGCCTGTTTAGTTCGTTTAACAATGGGGTATAACATGATGGGGCCATGTCTGTTTTTTGACAAATTAGCCGAGCACACTTATTCTGGATACGAATGATATTAAATAAAAACGCGAAAGCGTCCCATTCATGACAAACTAAATACTAGAAGGAAAAAAAATCTCTAAGAGTTCAGGGGTAAAATTCAGAGTCACAATAATTTCTACAAAGTCTTTAAAAACAGTAAAATTTTATTTTGTATCCTTTGTTTAAAAACAAGACATGCTATAGGAATACAAAATGAAAACAGAAATTTGAATTAATTTCTCTTAATATACTAAATAATAATAACATTTATAATAATCATTATAATAATCATTTTAATGATAAAGATATGAAAATAGTAATAATGTATTTATATAGCGCTTTTTCCATAAACTTGTTCAAATGCGCTTTATAATAATACGTTATTAACAGAAGGGGTATTAAGAGTTTGCTTTAGTTGCGAAGAAATCTAGGTAGGTTACTTTACAGTTTGAAAGCAGCAATTTTGAATGCTCTATCACCAAGTTTGGGTAGCATCTTGGCAAAGGGTGGTTCAGCGTGATGCCTTGGGAGGAGAGGAGGGAGGAGAGGAGGGAGTGGTGGGACGGTCACCTGATAGTTATGAGTTCAGATATGTAAAGTGAGAGAGGCCATGGGTGCGTTTGAAGGTGGGGAGAAGTATATAATTATCATTTCCTTCATAGGTTTCATACAGAAACCACCGTGCTCCAGTAGGCAATGGGTTACCCTTCACCCTGACAGTTACAAATATTATCACATTACCAAATATCCATACTTTTTATAGCATTTTATAATTTATGAAGGAACAATAATTATCTAAATAATTTCGACCTCATAATCATTATATTGGCGCTATAAAAAGAACAACTCATGCTTCGAAATCGAATTTCTAATCAGGGAAAATAATCAATATGGAGACAGCAATCTCCTTATGTAACTTTATCGAACGAAGTTCAAAAGAGTCAGAATTCTAGTGTCCCTAATACTTATAATATGCATTAAACGTCTTCTAAACTCTAAAGTATGCTTACCTTCGTATAAACTTAAGGAGTAAATCAAAGCTATCCATATCAAGCAAACGACATATCTTTGAAGATGCATCTTGGAGACCCGTCCCACCAATTAGGGGCTGTTGTTCGCAGTCATAAAAAGTGGTATTTGCTGCTCCTGCTAATCTTCTCAAGAACGTTGGTTATAACTCTATCACGGTATACTTTGTTTCGTTGTCCTTATGGATGAAAGGTCCATATCACTTCGTTATCGTGGTTATGAAGAAAAATCGGGACTGAATATTTTTTTTCATCGACAATAATTATTATCCCTGACTATTGCTCTTGTTTTTCAAGACGTTGATTATTTCCTCATCAAGAATAATCAATGTGGCTCAAGTTGTTCAAAAATGTTATAAACATTTTGTCCGGGATATTAGTTTGTATATAAATCGTCATGATCATGTTAATAAGCCCGAGTAAAATCTACTCATCATCGTCGCTTGTCCAATCGAGTCTTTGAATAAAAAAAAAACTCTCAAAGTCGTACTTAACTTTCGTCGTGAAAAATCAAATGCTCGTAGTCCAAGTGAAAAAATGTTAACAAAAGGTCACCATGATTATTGTCCACGATCAAATAAACAAGCTCATGATCCAGTAAAAGTATAAACCTGTACTCAAATTACTTTTCCGTAAGTTAATATAATTAAGCTTTGGGCGAAGTCCCCGAGAAATGGAAGATAATCCCTCCATACATCGTGTCAGTATTTCATCTGCCTCCGATCGTTCTCCTTGTCGCTATCATTCTCCATGGGATGATCTCGGTGTGTCGTCATCATCATCACCATAGCTGTATCTCCCCTCTATAAAACCACTGACACTTTCACAGCGCTATATACTTGAAATGATATAAAATCAACTCCACCCGATTGGCGCCCAGGCGGGTTGTACTATTTAGTCACAGAATGTGACGTCTTCGGGAACGTTCCCATTACCATCTTTGATGTCATTATTATAATGCCCTGCCGTGTATATTTGTACAGTGAGCAAAGCAGCACCGTAAAGGCATTTTGATGAAATCGATGATTTATTAAGTTGGCAGATCGGGTGAAATCTAATTTGGAATTGTTAAGTGCTAAAGGATAATAATATGAACATTTTCCTCCAGACCTTCAATCAGGCAAAATGTATTAAAACTTTTTCTTCCTATCTTTCGTTTTTTTCTTTCATTCTTTAATTCTTTCTTTCTTTCATTTGTTAATAATTATATTTCTTTATTTCTTTATTCATTTATTTATTTATTAATCTATTTCGTTTCAGTCTGTCTTTCCTTCCTTTTTTTTTTTTTTTTTTTTTTTGTTCTCCTTGTTTTCCTCCTTTTCTAATCATTGTTGTACTTCTTCCTCTTTTTTTTCTCCTCACATTTATTAGTTGGCATGGATGGCTAAGTGAAAACAAAGGTTGGATTGGAAAAAGAATAACTTATGAAGGGGTCTATGATGAAAGCACTGCTCGTAAGTTATAGGCCCCATATTATGTTATGATATTGAGATAATAATAGTCTATGAAAGTAAACGGAACGAGCAATGTATGGTTGTATTGGCAAATTTTATATACAAATAACATTAATGTAAACTTATGTTAACATAATTCACACTAAAAAAAGAAGCAATGGATATTAGGCTAAACATAGAATAACAGTTCAAATTATTTTGATAAATTTGCATAACCTGTACGTCATAAGCTCATTTTAGACATGCATGGGAAGCAATCTATATCAAGAACAACCTTCATGTTAATAGCAGTGGGGACAGACCGCGTACCTGAATCCAGGCTAGGTATTAATTATTCGAATAAGCAGTCTGATTTGTGAAGAGTATTAATGGGACGTGATTCAATTCAAGGGCATTCAATTTATGAGTGACTGGCTTCAGTGAGTAGTCGATTAAAACAAAAATCGATCTCTTCATAATATGGTTGAATGACTGGCATTTCTTTCATGAAGGTAATCTATGTTCTTGAATAAATGATGATCCATTTGCAGGCCCAAAAAATGAAAAGGTTTAATTCCAGTGGCATTTGAAAGATAATACTAATTTAGAACTTCCAAAAAGAAGGGGGGCTTGAAAATGTCTTTAAGTGGGAAAATAACGACTATTAGTTGTCGAATCGACTTAAGAGCTATAGAGCCAGTAAGTAATAGTCTGATTTTCAGACCATTGTATAGAATGGTCGTACGTTTTATGCTGCGCAAAGATTCAATCAGTTTAATTTGGCCATCACAAGAAGTGGGTTATTGATCATGTACCCTTTACAGCACATTAATATATGTTATTACCAAAGAAGAGAAAAAGCTATTTAGTCATAGTGTCAGACAGTGAAGTTTAGCAAGTAAACGGGTTTCCTTGCATAATTTGAATATTAGGACATTGCTAACGTTTAAATTTCACAGATAGAACATACATGACATAATTCCGGCAAAGTTCTAGAGAATTCGATGTTGGCTGCAAAAGGGACATAGTATCTTTAAGTGAGCCTATGGACTACTCAAGAAAGAATTTGGACATTTGGAGTGATAGGTCGGAGTTGCACAGGGGTTCACGTCCCTACAACCCCCGCCCCCTCTGACCCAAATGGTTAGAAGAGAGAGAGAGAGGGGGGGGGAAGGGGGGGGACAAAGTGAAAAAGAAGATGAAGCCCCTTTCCACACCTTCCTCCTAAATTGTCATTGATTCGTATCTGGTGCTCCGGTTGACGCCAGAGCGCTCATAAAGGCTTGATCCACCACTTGACACCCTTATATTAATAATGCTTTATAGTTTATAGCGTTCAAGACTACAAGGGTAGTGGTTGGGGCTTCCTTGGTGTTATACCGGTGTATAGCCGTTTGGCCTACAATTAGCTAGTTTGTGTACTACCCATTAGTCTATTCCCATATGGTCCAGACCCAGCCAGTCTACTATCCATATGGTTCAATAACCATTTCGTCTAATTAGCATTTGGTTTAATGTCCATTTAGGCTAAGAGTCATTTGGTCTAATTGCCATTTGGTCAAATTTCCAGTTTGTCTAATGCTCATTTCGTCTACCATCCATCATCAAGACCATACGGATAATCTCAGAATACAGAATTGAAAAATTTGGAACGTGAAAATAAAAAACCAGTACACTCACATTAACTGTTTTTATTTTTGTTGTCCTTTCTGTTTTTTGTTTTCGCTGGAAAAAAAACGCAATACAAGAAAAAGGCAAACAAAAATCAATTAATACACCTACCAATACTCATTCTGCTTCAACCATTCGATATGCATTTATGAGCCAACCACTTTGACTTGTTTTTATTTGTTTTTAAATTATTGGTCAAGTACCTCCAAAGGTGATAATAATAATGGCGATGATGATGATCTCGTCGATTTTTATGTGAATCAATTACAACTAGATCTATTTCTCCTTTCGAAAAAAAAAATAGCAGGAAAAAAAGCTAAGAAAATTCACATAGGCCTAAAGCATTCAGTTTACGCATTCTGAAATGCCTCAGAATGCAATATTTTCCACTTGGCACACGCGATTTCGTACATCCCCCCCCCCCCCCCCCTTTCCACTTTGGAAAAACCTGGATCCGCCCCTGGTGAGAGAGAGAGAGAGAGAGAAAGAGGGAGAGAGAGGAAAAAGGGGAGAGGGGGAAGAGAGAGAGAGATGTACACACGTCCTCGCTTGGTTCCTTACGGAACGTTGAGGAGTACCCCAGAAGAAGAAGAAGAGAGAGAGAGGGGGAAAGACCGATGAGGGCGTTTGGTGTTTAGCCACCATCACCCATAGCAACGTGACGTATGAGCTTGACAACGATGCTGCTTCATTATTATTTTGGTGATGTACACACGTACCGCGGCGCCGTACTGCATATCGCGTTTGCACATAGGGTCTATACATGTGTGGACTATTTCAGTGAATATATTGAAGCGAAGTGACTGAATACGGCAAGCGCAAGTGCAGTATCGAAAGCAACGTAAACACATAGGATTTTTGCATTTTTACCCTAATTTCTGCATCAATATGGCCACGATGTATGGACAGCAAGAAAGTATCTACAATCTCATACCTCAAGAGGAGGTCAAACAAGAAAAACAAGCCAGGTAAGTTTGTTTTTTTCAAGCTATTCGCACCTCCACTCCACTCCAGTTAAAACTCAGATGAGTATTTTGGAGGACCAACCGGTGCTAATTTAGAATCATATCCATAGGTAGTTTAAGACGTATGCCTAGACCTAGGCCTATAAATATGCCCACCTTCCTTCATTCAAAATCCACTGCATGTGATATCGTGTCATGATCATAATGATAATCTGCAGATATCATTCAATCCCAACCAACTCAATGACAATGCAGATGAAATGCATAGAAATTAGAATCTAGTTCTACTGACCACTGTAGTACTTTCACCAGTAACTCTGGAGTGGAGATACGCTACCAAAACATACCAAAAATAATAATATTGGATTATTATATAGATCTAGATCTAGCGCAAATATCGACCTTACAACAAGGTCCTCGCGACGCTCCAACGTTACCGATTTCGACGCTCACAGCATTTTAAGGAATTCCTTCCTACCGCCCGGTACCGGTTCCCATTTCCGTGTAGATTCTAGATTAATGTCTTGCCAAAGGACATTAGTGCTGCGGCGGGACTCGACCAGCGGACCCTGTAATTCACAGTCTGACGACTTATCCACTATGTCACAACACCTCTACTCTCTAGACTTTTTTTTCTACTAGACTCTAGAAGGTCTAGACCTAGATCTAAATCTTCATCAATTTAATTGTTCAAATAATGGTCATGATTTAAAATTTGTTATGTTTCTTACCTGTTTTGTGTCAATTTTCTCATATTTTTTAAAGTATTTTCCACCAAAATAAAGATATAATATGCACTTTCTCACAGGTTTCACGGCAAACCGCAGCACAATACAATTGCATAACATATAGCGTACCGATGGTGGGGTGCGAGCGCGACTGAAGTTAGCAACTGTAATCTCAGATCCTCATAAAATTCATGCGAGTAAATCAAGATTGGGAGTCATTTATTAATTAATTACATGCATATTTGCATTGTGTGTGCCAAAGTCAAGCCACATTGCATTGGCATTGCCATTTGTGGTTCCTTTCATTTTGTGGTAGACATTTTAATGGGCATCAACAATTACTTGATACATGTCGGTAGAGCAAGCTTCTAACTCTTAAGTTCTTATAAATTCAATCTTCACTATTTTATACAATTTGCCAAATCAACTCCAGAAAAATTAAATGTAGGATCCAAATTTAAACAAAAGAATTAGACCTTAGGCTAAGCTAAGACACTAAATTAAAGCATTTTTAGCCTTTGAGTTTGAGAACAAAGTCTAGACCATAGTGTATGGTTCTCCATAGCAGCTTGCCACTTCCAGTCATGACAAAGCATTGATGTATTTAATCTATTTTCTTATCACAGGTACACATCTAAATTTCGAGGAAATGTGAAGGTAGAAGAGAAGACGAAGAAGACGTCCAGCAAGACGATGGGACCGGCGAAAGTAGAACTCAAGAAACCCGAAGAATTCCACAAGAAACACTCCAAGGAGCCACAGCTTCCTCCCAAGACTAAATTCAGCTACCCTGACGAAGAAACAAAGAGACCAGCTGTCCCAAAGAGAGATGAGAAACCACTCATGGGTCTCAAATCAAACAAGAACTTTGTCAACACTAATGCAGTGGAGAACATCATGTCTGTACCCAAGAAACCAGCTGCTAACTTTGTGGATACAGTGAACGGTGCCACACACCCCCTCACGCCGTCTGGTCTCATGCCCAAATATGTCAAGAAAAAGGTGAGGACTAGCGTCGAAAGTGTCAACAGTTTCTTTCAGAGAACTGGCAACACTTTGCTTCACACTATACAGTTTTGGAATACTCTATCTGCAAGTCAATTAATTTTTCCAATGTTTGCAAATCAAGCATGTGATCTCTACATTGTAACAAAAGGAAAATTCAAATTTTAAGATGTTCATGTGTTTGTGGATTTGATTAGTTTACATGCATGTAAAGGGTCCCTTCAACTATTTCTCTAGTCAAACAGATCATTACTTGGGAATGCTTGGTGTAAGATTTTTGCCTGTTTGCTTTTGTTTTAAAAAATAATAACAAAATAGGAGATAATGCTAAATTGCCTTCATAATTTCGTTCAAGAGAGAAGCCTTAATTCATTATTTGTTTCATGAGTGAGCTTGATGTTCCAAACATTTTTTGCTTTAATTTTCAGATGATTATGTGGTATTTTTTAGATCAGTTGTAGAACAAGGGCTGAACTGTAACCAATTTCAAATTTGTATGACTTTTACCAGAATATAATTGACTAATTAATCATGATTTGATCTATTTAATTTCTTTGTAATTAATGTCATTGTTATATAGATTCCTGCCATGTTCATTATATTTAGCAGAATATAATTACTTTGTGTTGGTGACTCATGAATACATGTATTTCATTGTTTATCTCAGGGTTATGGTGAGGTCCCTACCTACCTTCAGCAGCGTAATGAGGAAGTCCAGAGAGCTCAGGAGGAGTACGATGAATACATCAAGGAGCATTACAGAAGAGGAGCTATGAAGTGCCTTACTGAAGAAGAACGTAAAGCAATCATGGATGGACTCAAGAAGAACTGGGAGGAGATTCATCATCAATACCAAGGTCTCTCCGTCGTCACGGATACCGCTCCCAAGAAGGCCCGTAAGGAGAGGATGGAGGCCGAGATGAAGCAGCTGGAGCGAGATATTGAGCTCCTGGAGAAGCACAAAGTGATCTACATCTCAAACCATTGAAGCAATGATGCTAACTACTGAACTCATCCGGATTATAATGTCTGAGAAACATGAGCAGATCCACTTAATGGATGGAACATTGAGCAGGGATCATTCGTCTACTTTGAAGTATCAATGTGATCATTTCTAACTCATTGAATCATTTTCACATATATGGTTACATGGCAGCAGAGCATTGATCATTGTTAAGCAGATAGTTGTCAACTTGTGCTTTAATTAAGCAAAATAAAGTAGCACAGTCTTTTGTCCATACTACAAACAAAAAAATATATAAAGAGAGCCATATTTTTAGCGAACACAAAGTTGGTATTTTATCTTTTGCTGTAGCTGCAAGGATTTTTTTATTAGTAATTCTTCCCCCCCCCCCCCCCCCTCAGTTATACTTGTACACTATTGTAAAGTGCTCATTTGGAAAAAATTGTAACCCATGTCAAACGGTACGCTAATTTTTAAATGTATAAAATTACAGTGATATCGTCTTGCAATGTATATACCATGTGTAAATATTCAATAAATTTATCTATGGAATTCAAATGATGATATTACTTCTAGTTTTCTCTGCCCAAGTGAAGTTACTGGCAATTTTAAAATTGTATATTTAATATTTTTTAAAGTAGGCACTTTTAAAGTTGCTTTTTCAGTTGGTATATATACCGGTAAATTAATGCAGAGATTACCATTAGCCTCAGCTAAAAAGGAATCTAAATAGAACCTAGTCAAGAACTTCTAATTCTAATGATTTTTCCAAAAGAAAAAGGGTTGGGGAAGAGAACAAATGGACAAAGGATAAATTGAGAAGAGGGGAACATGAAACAAAGATAAGGGAGGAAGAAAGAATGAAAACAAAAAGTAGTGTTGAAATAAGATAGAAGCAGGAGCGGTTGAAGAGAAGAGACAGATGAATGTATACAAGATATTCAAAGAGAGAAGGGAAAAAGAGAGCGAATGGGAGTTTAGAAAGAAAGAATCAATGAGAGAAGAGAAAGATAAGAATGGAGAGATCATAATAGAATGGCCTAAGAGATACTCACAGAAAGTCAAAGCCACTCAAAAGTATTGGGAGCCCCAAATTCGCCAAAAATTTGATGGCAAATTATTTGGGGCTCACAACACTTTGAAGGGGCTTTAAGATCGAGAGCTCAAATTACTATGGTGATAGATATTCAATAGTGAAAGAAAATAAGAATAAAAAAGAAACTAGAAAAGAACACTTAATTTTTCAAAGAAAGAGTGAAGAAAATAGCTAAGATCTGAAGAGAAAGCGAAAGATATTACCTATTTTCCCCTCCCCTTTTGTTTCCCTCTTCAAACAAAATAAAATGCTTGAACCCTCCCTCTCGCTTCCGAGTATCTTCCTTTCTCTTTCCCTCTCATGATATCTCTAATATTGTGCGTTCTCCCCATCTCATACTCTTCCTAATCTTGTATGACTTTCCTATCTCTCTCTTTCTCCCCAAATTCGTATCTGTTTGATCTCTCGGTTACTGCATTCACCATGTTTTTCTTACATTAACTTTCTCTCTGGCTAGTCCATTGCCTGAACCGTTTCCGTGTTTTGCAACCAATCAGCTGAGAAAATAACACATCCTCAACATTAAACCAGAGACAGTCCTTGCCTTTCATTCTCACCCTCGCATATGTTGGGGTTGTGCTTTCTGTAGACATACTTAGATGACTAACGGAAAAGAAATATATACAAACTGACAGAATCTGGACTACTCTCTGGCTGGTTCTCTCTCTCTCTCTCTCTTTCTGTCTCCTCATCACCCTCCCTCATCCCCCCCCCCCCCCACTATCCCTCTCTCTCTCTCTATCTCTCTCTCTTTCTCTGTCTCCCCATCACCCTCCCTCATCTCCCCCAACTATCTCTATCTCTCTCTCTTTCTCTGTCTCCCCATCACCCTCCCTCATCTCCCCCAACTATCCCTCTCTCTCTCTCTCTCTTTCTCTGTCTCCCCATCACCCTCCCTCATCTCCCCCAACTATCTCTATCTCTCTCTCTCTTTCTCTGTCTCCCCATCACCCTCCCTCATCTCCCCCAACTATCCCTCTCTCTCTCTCTCTCTCTCTCTCTCTCTTTCTCTGTCTCCCCATCACCCTCCCTCATCTCCCCCAACTATCCCTCTCTCTCTCTCTCTCTCTTTCTCTGTCTCCCCATCACCCTCCCTCATCTCCCCCAACTATCCCTCTCTCTCTGTCTCTCTGTCTCCCCATCACCCTCCCTCATCTCCCCCAACTATCCCTCTCTCTCTCTCTCTCTCTGTCTCCCCATCACCCTCCCTCATCTCCCCCAACTATCCCTCTCTCTCTCTCTCTCTCTCTCTTTCTCTGTCTCCCCCAACTATCCCTCTCTCTCTCTCTCTCTCTCTCTCTCCCTCTCTGTCCCTCTCTCTCTCTCTCTCTTTCTCTGTCTCCCCCAACTATCCCTCTCTCTCTCTCTCTCTCTCTCTCTCTTTCTCTGTCTCCCCATCACCCTCCCTCATCTCCCCCAACTATCCCTCTCTCTCTCTCTCTCTTTCTCTGTCTCCCCATCACCCTCCCTCATCTCCCCCAACTATCCCTCTCTCTCTGTCTCTCTGTCTCCCCATCACCCTCCCTCATCTCCCCCAACTATCCCTCTCTCTCTCTCTCTCTCTCTGTCTCCCCATCACCCTCCCTCATCTCCCCCAACTATCCCTCTCTCTCTCTCTCTCTCTCTTTCTCTGTCTCCCCCAACTATCCCTCTCTCTCTCTCTCTCTCTCTCTCTCTCTCTCTCTCCCTCTCTCTCTCTCTCTCTCTCTCTCTCTCTCTCTTTCTCTCGCCCTCTCTCTTTCTCTCTCCATGAGACTGGCCAATTCATCAACACAAGAGAGGCACTCTATAATCATTTATTTTTAACATTCAGTTCATGTTTGGAACATTTTATTACATACATGTACACGTAAACTTGGAAAATGATTACAAATGAATTATGTCAACACAACATTAATTGATACTGCATTCTGACCCTTACCTTATCACAAAATTGTAATTTTGACTGATGTAGTTGCAATAAGTTACAAACAAATCTGAAGAAAGATTTATATCCCCCCCTCCCCCCCCCCCTTAACTAAAATACAGTGTACAAGGAAATCCATAACAGTATTGTATACTTAAATCCCATCTGCACTAGTTTGGCCAGGAGGGATTAGACCTCCCTGCATGGTCACTGACAGGTGGTTATCTGATCAAATCAGCTCTCAATTAACATAAGAGAAAGAGGATCATGGGGAACCAACGGTCACCGCTTAGGCATTGTTTGCTATATAGAGGCGCAAGTAGCTACAAGTAGTGCATTGGGGTTTTAAAGGCTTGTTCGTATATGCTGATAACACATTGGACCATTGTTGCAAGCAGCTACCTTTTAATCCCCATACCAGTACACGGTTTCCTTGGGCAAGTGTGAACAAACCTTGAGTAGCTTCTGGTAGAGGAATGTTCAACTTAAATCTCAAAATAATGCACTTGCATGTCGAGTCTTTACATATTACTTTACCATATGTCAAATTCATACGGCTACCTCTGTAAATCAAGATTTAAACCAAAATAAATTTTAATTCTAACAGGGATATTTTGGTTACAGTCACATCCTAAAAGAAATCAACTCTGAGTTGAGAATTCTGAAGCATGCCACTGCAGAGATCAATTTTTCATCCAACATTTAGTATATACTAAAGACTAGATAAATAACATCTCAAATTACAAAACAGAATTGAATAACAGAATACTCAGCTTGAATCATCGCTTCATGTTTAATCTCTATAGGTCTATATACTGCTCTCTCTCTCTCTCTCTCTCTCTATCTATCTCTTTCTCTCTCCACTTATCTCTCCCTCTCTTTCTCTTTGTGTGTCTCTCTCTCTCTCTCTCTCTCTCTTTCTCTTTCTCTTCTCATTTCCCTTGGTGATGTTAAGCTGGTCCCAATGCTATTCTACTTGTTTCATGCTGGCTTGGGAATCTACTTCCAGAATTTCTTGATGGACATGTTCTTCTCGGAATCCTTGAGCATAATCTGAAAAGAAATCAGAGATATTTTTGACCTGAAAAAAGATGTTCAAGCAAAAGAAGGAGAAGCAGAGATGCCAACCTCTTGACACAAAAAAACAGACTGAGTATCCTAAAAAATCAGATTTTGGAGAGAAAAATCAGATTTTCACGAAAACTCGACACTACCACTGGCCCGTCAGCACCGGGCCAGCAAAAATTTCTGAAAAATATTTGACTGGTAAGTACAGTCAAGTAAAATGTTTGCTCTTTCTTTAAAATTTAATGAGAAAATTGTAAAGCAAAGTTTTTTGTGGGGTTGCGCCGATTTACTTGTTTGTTTGTTTTTTGAAAAATCGTAGTTTAAGAGGTGATATCGTATTATCGTATTTCACTCTTATTATCGTACTAAATGCGATTTAATCATACTGGTTGGCATCTCTGTAAAAGTAATTGTAACTGCTTACAATTAGTAACAATGAAAAATGTGTTACTGTTCAGTTCTCTAACATATATATTGTGTTTCTTTGGCAAAGTTCCCTGATTTTCTCTGATAGAAAAGCCATCGATGCGATTCCTCCAGTGAATACAGAGTATGAGAACAAGACAAAATAATAAGAAGCTTTTCTTTTGGGGCAGATGAAACTCAATAACTGATCACGATTTGAATGATTTTTTATCAATTTCCCTGACTTTTTGTTGACTAGAAGAAGGGAGATAACATTTTCCACTGTTTTCCCTGGTTTCAAGGATAGTTGGAAACATTGCTTGTGTTATTCCTGTATATTAACAATTCATTCAAAATGCCATTATACCCTAGACCAAACACATGGATTATGAGTTTCTCTCCTCCTGAACAGAGCAATCCCACTACAGGTACAAGACAACCGGACCCCCTAAGGCTCATTCACATGATGTGCTAAACCATTGCATTTTTATTTTTCTGTAAGCACTTCCCATTTCTGCTTTCAAAGTTGCAATTCCAAGTTATTTCAACACTCTTCTATTTCTGTTTTCCACGTTGCAATTCCAAGTTATTTCAACACTCTTCATTTGGAACATACACATACAAAATGGAATGGGAAAAAAGACAAAAAAGAACAAGATAGTTATACAAATTACAATGGCAATTCATGACAGCATTTGGGATAGGCAGAAAGGAGAGATTCCTTATATGAAAGCCTACCCCTAAACACACACATACAGGGAAAAAACATACTACCATGTACAATCAGAGTAAAAACATTTGAACAAGAGAGTGTAACAAAAGAGTGTAAGACACAGATAAGTGAGTATACACCAGATATGTTGGGCATATAGCTACTGTTTTTCACCTCCAATTGCCATTCACCAGCATGTAAAAAAAAAATATGCAGTTTTCCTCCATTTCGTCTGAACAAGCCTTCACACTAGTTTTGTATCATTTGCCATATTTATAGAAATTGATGAAAATGTAACCAACAAATTGTGTTTTTCTTACCTTTGCGACAGCCATCTCAAAGTCTTCTTGTGTTACGTGAACTCTCCTTTCTCTGAGTGCATACATTCCAGACTCTGTACATACACCCTGTTGAATGTATCAATAACACCAATGTTATATGACCTTTGTTCATCGTATTCAAGTAATCACACGGTGTCAAACATATGTTAAACACTGATGATTACCATTATCATCATTCTTCTTAATTGTATCATACTCATAATCATCTAATTTTTCACTATCAGAAAAACAATAGCAGAAATCTACTCCTAACCATGAGTTCAGCCCTTGGAGCACCATGCATGAGTTCAGCTATCTTCCTTAAACTGATACCTGTAGTCAGAATCGTCTAATTACTATGACCATTACAAGCTCTGCTTTTTCGGGTTTCGCACCTTTTTCCTTGTAATACAAGTTCTTTAATTATGTTCATGTTCCAACATATAAATTGTATTGTTTGAACATATGTCAAATATGTTTGTCAAATTGAATGGAAGAAAATAAATGTTCATTTGAATTGAATTGAATTGAATAATCATCTCATTTTTACTATTTTGTAAACACTAGAAGATGTTTTGTTCTGACCTTGACCTCAGCCCCTGAAGCACCTGGCATGAGTTCAGCTATCTTCCTGAGATTGATACCCCTAGTCAGGTTCATCTTACGGGAGTGGATCTTCAGAATGTCAAGACGTGCCTCTTCGTTTGGTGGAGGGAACTCAATCTTTCGGTCGATACGACCAGGTCTGAGGAGCGCAGAGTCAAGGATGTCGATTCGGTTTGTTGCCATGATGACCTAAGAGAGATATCACAATTACAAATTAGGATATTTGTAGGAAATACACTAAACTACACATTCATAATGAACAAACAGACATTTTTCTATAAATTAAGATGAAATTGATGACATTATATTACAAAAAAAGTGAAAGCTATGTCCCACAAAAAATGAAATTCCAACCCCCTTTTTAGCATTTAACAGATTTTCTCATCAAATTTACATACTTACCATGATGTTAATACATGCAGTGTTGAAATATTGAAGGCTAGATAAAGTAAGAGTACATGTACTAACAATTACAACAATACAAATGTAGCAAAACATAACTCTGTCATTATATTATTATATCATTTTTGTCCTGTCCTGCTTTTTGTGTTCTGTCGTTTAGTATGGGGGGGGGGGGGTTCTTCCCTTTCTCTTCTTGGGAAAGTGGTCTGCTTGGTCTCCTGTACTATTTATTTTATCAGAATTTACATGTAAAATGAGTCATATTCTTATAATAAAAGTAAATTGATTTAAATTTGTTTCTGCCTACATACCTTGATGTTCTTTGTAGCTTCAAATCCATCGAGCTGATTGAGAAGTTCTAACATAGTTCTTTGGACTTCACTATCTCCTCCTGAGCTTCCCTCTATACGGGTCGAACCAATGGAATCAATCTCATCCATGAAGATGATAGACGGAGCATGTTCTCTGGAAATATTCAAGACATATATAACTATTACAGCAACTCTCTACAAGCTGATTGAGAAGTTCCAACATAGTTCTCTGGACTTCACTATCTCCTCCTGAGCTTCCCTCTATACGGGTCGAACCAATGGAATCAATCTCATCCATGAAGATGATAGACGGAGCATGTTCTCTGTAAATATTCAAGACATATATAACTATTACAGCAACTCTCTACAAGCTGATTGAGAAGTTCCAACATAGTTCTCTGGACTTCACTATCTCCCCCGGAGCTTCCCTCTATACGGGTCGAACCAATGGAATCAATCTCATCCATGAAGATGATAGACGGAGCATGTTCTCTGTAAATATTCAAGACATATATAACTATTACAGCAACTCTCTACAAGCTGATTGAGAAGTTCCAACATAGTTCTCTGGACTTCACTATCTCCTCCTGAGCTTCCCTCGATACGGGTCGAACCAATGGAATCAATCTCATCCATGAAAATGATGGAGGGAGCATGTTCTCTGTAAATATTTAAGACATATTCATATATAACTATTACAGCAACTCTCTACAAAACAAAGTACATGTAGTTATGAAAGAAATATTATGAAGTCCTTTGGCAAGACATTTATCTACATTTGCCACACTCAACCCAGGTGATGTAAATGGGTACCTGGTAGGAATTAATTCCTTGGAATGCTAAAGCGCCATAATGGCAGCCATGCTAAAGCCGGGGTAATAGTTGAAGAGCGCCGGGAGTGTCAAGTTTGACAGACATGAGCAATAAACAAGAAACCACTATTATTAATATTCAATCACTAAGCTAACATACGTGTAATTCTGGTTCAATACTTTTGAGATTTGGTACCACATGTATAATGTATTATATCAGTAATAAATATACAGATGCATCCACATTCAAAAGATGTGCAATACAGAAACCTCCATATTCCTGAAAAGGGATCTTTACTCTTCTTGTTTATCACACACTGTCAAAGCAAAATGCTGTAATTTTTTTATTTGGGTCATATTGTTTCAGATATAATTAAGGGCTCAAACTGGCATATCGGAAGGCTTATCAACCGTTCTGCCACTGCCCCCCCCCCCACCCCCTGTTCTCTTAAATGAGTATCCTACCTAGCCATGACAAAGAGTTCTCTGTAAGGCAAAGACCAGTATAAGAAACACCCCAATTTCAAAAAAATGAAATGGAAGCTCTTATTACCAATCATGTGAAAGAATATGTTTTGACTAATACATGATGATAACAATTTTGCCGGGAAACCGCCTACTAATTGATATATTTGGTAAATTAGTTTATCTATTGTTATGTGATAGATAAAACGCATGTGTCGCACACGTGTGCGTAGTCTCATATACATATTTCTGTGTACGGTCCTTGTAACTTTACCAAGACTGGGGCAAATTTCTTATCATTTTGACACACCAATACTTATATGCTAGATGATCAACCTTTTCTGATCGATTCCACAACGTTTCTTTCACAATGCAATCGCATAACCAGAACTGATCTTTATCTTTAATTGAGTATCCTACCTAGCCATGACAAAGAGTTCTCTTAATTGAGTATCCTACCTAGCCATGACAAAGAGTTCTCTGACCATCCTTGAACCTTCTCCAATGAACTTCTGGACTAGTTCAGATCCTGATACTCGTATGAAGGTGCACTCTGTATGATGAGCTACAGCCCTGGCTAGCAGTGTCTTCCCTGTGCCTGGGGGACCGTATAACAGTACTCCCTGAAAAGAGAACAGGATATGATAGTGGTGGTTATTTTACCTGACTGCTAAATGCTTGTACATGTAAGTAAGCAACCAGAAGACTGTCGGCCTCTCCGAGGGACCTGGTAATGAGGATTAATGCCTTACCAAGGGCACTAGCGCATCGACTTGGTTTCGAACCTGGGTCACCGGATTACTAGACCACTGCTCTACCAACTGAGCTATGGTGCCTATCACATAAAAATATCGGCATTACTAAACACTATAGAACGACAGTGGTAAGATAGAACATACACGAATGAAAGGGAACAATTGGTTGGAAATAGAAGTTAATTTCGTATGTCAATTAGTTATGGAAAAGAATGAATAACAATTCATGTTTGTTTAATCAAGTCTTCTATTTCAAAAGAACTTTTAATACATACATGAAGATACCACGAACATGGCCCAATATGAGATTCATTAGATTATACAATATCGACAACACAGTACAATAAATAAAATTCACATTTGTGTAATATTCTTCAAAGTTGAGTTACAGTTGTATGGACTATGTGTATAATACGACATGTATTGGGCTGCAATGGTGATACATCGAAAGCAAAGAATTAGATATATCTAACCCCTCCCCTTCCCCCAACAAAGACAAACATGTTTGACTGTGAAGGTGGGAGAATCGCATTTCAATCAATACAGTATGCTGTCCATTGTGAACAGGTACATTGAAGGTAGGGATTACGAATCTATTATACCACATAATCCATGTAAGCTGGGCTGCATAGATTGAAAGCAAAGAATCAGATACAATCTCACCCCTCCCCCCTCCCCCCTCCCCCTTCCCCTAACAAAGAAATAAGGCTGTAGAAGAGGGAGAATTACATCCTGTATTGATTGAAAAAGTCCATTGAGAATAAATGCAATGAGGGTAGGGATGTTCTTGTTCTGTTCTGACACAATATCTGTGTGCTATTATACATGTAGATGTTATTGTGTTATTTTTGAGAAGACAGGCTAACATTTTAAGACAAGCTTCCTTATCTAGTGGACACAGGGAAGGGAGATAGTCTCTGTAGTGTGCTTTAATACTTCAGAGTTGAACCCTAGGGCTATCTCTATCAGTTACATCATGGACGATAAATCCACACCTCATTTATGATGAAAATATGATTATTAAGGTGATGTTTAAACAAATATTTTCTTACCTTTGGTTGAGCGATACCTAAGGCATCAAAGAGTTCTGGATGTTTGACTGGGAGTTCAATGACCTCTTTAATCTCTTTGATCTGTTTGTCTAGACCACCAACCATCTCATAGGTTGAATCAGGAACCTTCTCTACCATCATCAAACTAACCAGAGGATCAACCTATAAAATCAAAACCAAACACTTTCAAAGTTATATGATGTCACATTCTAAAGGTTATGATCAACATGAATATGCATGTTTTGAAAATACAGGAACAAAAATTACAAAGTATTACCATTATTATCAAAAAAATAAAAATTAAATTAAATTTTTTATAGACTACGCCAACAACCGTTTAAATCAAGTTTAAGCTAACCAATACAAATACATGTACATGTGTAGCTTAATGTACAAACACCTTGACAATTCAGCCTTATCTTCATTTTATAAATGTTCCGCCATAGGAAACTTCACAATTCATAAGCCATTTCTGGACATCCAAAAATAAACAGAATCAAATTAGAACAAAGACGAGCTGCTTTCGGTCCAAAAGCATTACAAACGTTCAGGCACTTTAAACTGCCCACAATAACTAAAATTATAAGACAATGACGTGGATCCTAATCAAATGATTGGTCGAGAGCGTACATGTAACCAGGCATTTATTTTGCCATACGCGTAATTTGGATAATGACCAGCCATTATCCAATTCTAATGACCGGTCATTAGTAAAATCATGTTATCAAATATCATTTTATAAAACAAATCAAACATAATCTTATGAAACAAATAATACACATCGTTTTGTTCTAGCATTAGTTAAAATTACCCACACTCGGTACCTTCAAAACAGTCTAAACACCCTCGGCTGCCGCCTCGGGCGTGTTAGACTGTTCCAAAGGTACCTTGTGTGGATTATTCTTACTAATGCCCTCACTGCTGTGTATTCTTTGTATATTGTTTGATGTATTACCTTATTAGGGAGAATTTTGTGTAGTGTGTGGCTATCGTTACGTAAGGCTACTCTGCAGTTAGGTTGGACGTCATTGATGTCGATTGATTTGTCGATATCAACTACAAACTTGCCCTCTGGATGCACCTGTAAACATTAAAAAAACATAAGAAAGATATGTTCATTCTGTTTCTCCATACCCATAATAGTAATTCAATGTACAAGTACTTTCAACATTACCAAGATACAGCCTATAGATTCATATTGAACCATAAGGGTATAAACTCAATTAAAAACAGAGTTAAAACCCTGCTAGCTCTGAACAGCCAATATTTGGGATCGGTAGAATTACTATTCAAAAGTCCTAAACATGACACTTTTGTTCAACCTTACCTAATAATCTACCTCAACGCAAATGGCTGAAATAAAGTAAAGATGTGATAGATGCTTGCCAAATCTCTTCACTCATTTACTCATCTGTTTTCAGGTTTTATCTTATTTTTAAATAATAATGTTATACTACACAATGAAATTTGGATTATTGTCATATCCGAATACAACGCATTTCATTTTTTTCCATAAAAGGCAGCATTATTTGTGGTACGTTACATTGATATAAACACAAACAATTTTATTCCCAACTTGATTATACAGATTGTTATTTTGTTGCTTTGTTTTTAATAAAAACATTAAAAGAACTACATTTCAATATATAGTATGCATAAATATCCTAAGAAATATCCATAAAGTATGTACCGGTACAGATAAACCCTGTAAATCAATAATGGAGCCTCCATTTTGGATTATAATGACATCATTTTAGGCTACATGTATCCCACATTAACAATGTTGGAAAAAATTAGACAGCTTTGTCAAATTATATTGACAATGGAAAAGAAAATGCATGCCTACATTATCCAAAATGACGGCTTGCATGTTTTGCCTCTTCTCTTAGACTAATATCATTAATTTCAATGTCTAGAAAAGGCATTTAATATCAACGGAAATGGTCTACAATTCAAAATGACAAAATAATCCCAGCTACTATTTGATAGCCCAAAACTTGCAACTTTTCAGCCATTAAAAAAAAATTTCCCCCGATCCTTTTTCAAAGATCAACGATTGAAATTTATAATTTGATTCGCATGATCTGCCAGCAATCAGCCACTGATCCCATTATTGGTTACAGGGTTACAGCTAGGCTATAACTTCAGTTAAAATCTTACCTTGACTAGAACTTTCTTCTTGTCCATAGCTTTGACCACCTCTCCTACATGAGAGCCTTGTTCTTGTAGAAGCTGTAATTCTTCCCTCAGCATACGAACTGTGAAATACAATAAAATGACATGGTATTATTCATATCAAAAGAAGTGCTTGCACGTTTGAGTGCAAAGGGCAATCATTGAATGTAAAGCATGTATATTCAATAATAAGTATAATATAACCACCAGGCAAAAAAATGAAATGCACTGGCTTTTAGAATAACAGTAGGTGGTAGTAAAACAAAAATATATTCAATCAAAAGAATGACAACTGATGGGGGAAATGGGTAAATATGAGAGGTACATAAAAAACAAATGAATAGGTGGTAGAAATATATTTCTGAGTAATAAGAACTCATCACATTGCAAATCTACGATACATTGAAATTCGTTCTTTTTTGTTTATTGTCAAAATAATAAATTCATACAAGATTATTTATAAAGCTGTCATAATAATATGGATGCAGCCTTGTAGGGCCCTCATGGAGAACAGCATTGATACCGATAAAGCTATCATGGATAAACAAAAGACATACATCTAACATGTGTCATTGTAATTAAAATATTATTATCATACAATGTCTTTTTATCTATTTATTATTATTTTAAACAATATCATGCAACCATAATTTTCTGTACTGGATTTGATGTAGAATTTGTTTGTTCTTTTTTAAATCAATAAATATTGTTTTTCCATTTCTCCATAATATTGAATTCCTCACCTTTTGCATTGAGTTCATTTCTCTGAGCTTCCAATCTCCTCAGATTCTGTGTCTTGTCGGTGACAACCATCTATAATGAAGATTGTACAAAATAAAAACGAACATTATTACGAATTCCTTCTCCTCATACCCCTTTTCTTCTTCTTCTTCTTCTCCTCCTCCTTCTCCTTCTCCTTCTCCTTCTCCCCCTCCCCCTCCCCCTCCCTCTCCTCCTCCCCTCCTCCTCCTCCTCCTCCTTCTTCTTCTTCTTAGGCTTAAAAAAATAAGATGTTGTATTGCCCTTTAGGTGCCAAAACATGGGCTTTGGGCAGATATTTCTCAGTTTTGAATGCTTATTACGTTGTTTTTTTCACTCTAAAAAAACGGTTTAAAAAAATTATAATTTAAAAGCCGACAGTAGATTTCAAGATTTTTGGGTCGGTCGCAAAGGGTAATACAACTTTTTTTTGTTTTTTTTGGCCTTATCCTCCTCCTCCTCCTCCTCTTTCTCTTACACCCTCACCTCCTACTCCTATCATCAACATGAGTATAAGGATTGTAATATTCACTTGATGTAAAAAGAAATGATATACAAACTGACATTGGACCAAAAGACAATGAACCTATGAAATACAAAGTCAAAACTTTGTGGCATCTACTTTGTAATGAAACAGAGGGAAGCGAGAACAGACTGATTAAATAATGTTTTACCTGAAGCTCTTCAATCTTTGTGATGTAATACCGCTGAATGCCATCCTTGCGGCCAGACTCCTCTACTTCCATTTTCTGATGAGAGAAAAGAGAGAGAGATAAAGAGAAATTAAAAGAACAGCTAATGTAGATGTACAATTAAACTATAAATCACTTCATCCCTATGTTATGCATACTCATCCATGTTGTAGGGTAGGAGCCGAGGAGGTTGTGAACTTATGGGTCCCATTAAAACAAAAAAAAAGGATTAAAGCTCTCACACTTGCCATTGCCATTCTACATAAATTTGTGTGACTAAAAGCATTGGACCCTCTATCATAAATCTACTAGGTCTCATGCTTTTTGAAGCACAATCAAACTAGTCCCAATTAATAGCAGCTCACGTCACCAACAATGCTCTCATAGAGTCATAGCAAGCAATTCCAAATCACCTGCCGAACACAGTACAGGGCCAGGGGTCATCATTTCTGCCATTTTTCAGGACTGGAATAGCCTGAACTGAAGCAGGGTACAACTTCACCAGTCATCTTTTTTACATTTTTTTTTTTTTTTAAATTGAAGGAATTTTCAGAACAGGAAAAACTGGAAAGTAGTTTACATCTTCATGTACATGTAAATGCTACCTACCATTTTACAAATACAATAATCATCTCCTTTGATTGTGGAAAAAACAGAAAGACAAGACAAGACCATACATACAAGGCAAGATAATGAATAATATATTTGTTTTCAAATTTCAACGTGTAGTATGACTACGAATACGATGTAATTTCTAAATGAAAATGGTAATGTAAATGTACACTGTATATCAACTTGACAACTTGAACTTGTGTCTTGTCAACTCATCAACTAAACTCAAGTCAAAACTCCTATAGGCCTAATCAGTAGTACAGGCTGATCGGAGAATGAGGATCATCCGCATAAACAAGAATATCCTTGTAAACGCGGTCATACGCGGACAATCAAGTCCTAAAAAAATAAGGATCATCAGATTTTTGCTGAAGTTTTTTTTCTTTGGCGCTCTGCAGGTATAGGGTTCCCTATCCCCAGTTCACCGTCCACTTTTACGGGTTGTCCCTTGTCCATCTTCCCAAGGATTTATCGTTTATAACGTGAAGTCTCTGTGCTGCGTCAATGAGAACTGCATCATGGAGCATCATTGCGGAATCCGTTTTTCGCATCGCCAACGCGCAGGTCGTTAATAATGATTGCCTACATTTTCAATTGCGGACAGTACTTACTTTTTAGGACACTATTTGTCCACATTGACGCGGATAGATCTATATCCTTATTTATGTGGACGATCCTTATTCTCGGACCAGCGCCCCAACTGGCTGCCCCGGCCCTGTGCATGTTATTGCTAGTTTTTATTTTTAACATCTCTAGTCTTGCCGGATGACCAAAATGCTCCTTCTGTTTTTTAGTCTTTTTGACTTGTCATTGATTTTGTGTATCTAGGGTCTACTGCAACAAACTTCATGAGCTACACGATATAGGCTAATAAGAACAATTTTGAAATCGATACAAAGCCCAGCGCACATCAATCATGACAATGCAATTCTTGCTAGTCCGATGTATTGAAATCCACGTCTTTGTGGACTGTGATTAAGTTTTCAAGAAGTTTGAACAATTGCCCTCTTCATGACTGCTACATCCCTCATAAAACGCACATATTTATTCAATATGTATTTTTGAAAATAACACAATTTCTAATAATTGAATAATAAATAATCATCACAAAAGACAAATCAAGCACTTGGGGAAAAACAAAGTGAACTTACCTCCATGATTTTACACAAAATTTTCAACTCCACTTTACAACTTCGAAATGTAGAGGGCAGCATGCGCATGCAGATAATATTCGCTGAGCCCAAATCTTCGACTGGTACCCGTATTTATGTGAATTGTTGCTGGTACATGGTCCCTGACGTGAAGCGAGCAACTGGGGGTGGGGAACGGTATTGGAGAGTTAGCTAGCGGAGAATAGGTGGTTTGGCTATTGTATCTGCGCCAGAATCAAATTGTGGCATCAGCGAACTGCAACGCAAACAAATGATAATTAAGATTTGGGTGAAGCAGAATTGCAAGAACGCAAAGTTGACTGGTTTTGTAAGTTTTTAAAGCTGATTTATGAATTGATATGAACAATAAATAATTCAAAATGGTGATGAGAAAGTGTTTTAGAATTCTGGTGGGGCGTTCCCGGCCAATATTCCCGATTGCGATGGGGATTTGTTTGGGAATCACGCTGAGTCTTCTTTGCTCCCCTCTGCTGGAAAGCAATTGTGGATTGGAGAATTTAGTTGCTGTCAGAACTGGCCGTAAAACTCACACAATATTCTATGGAACTGATGAACATGGGAATATGCTGAGTGAAGACGATTTTGAGCCTATTTTACGCGTGGAGGAAAATCCAACGGACAGAGTCGTCGAGAAACGACGTGTCGTCCGAACACGTTTCATAGCAACCGAGCTGGGCATCAAAGAAAAAATGTTTGTTGCGGTTGTGGTCTCCCGTGGTGAGATCCATTCGGAATCTATGACGGTTGGCATCAATAAAACTCTTGCTCATTTGGTGAATAAAATCGTCTTCTTCACCCGCACAACGCCAGACCCCATGCCAGCAGGAATGACTGTCGTCACTTTCGAAGGAGATCAAGCGATCATGCGAACATTCCAGATTTGGAAGTACATTTACGATCATTTCGGAAATGATTATGACTGGTTCTTTGTGATGTCAGATGACACTTACGTCTTTGGAGAAACTCTAATTGACTTTGTTAATCATATCAGTATTGGCAGAGATATCTACATGGGTATACCAACTCGTGAAGAAGACATGGAAATCACTTATTGTCACAAAGAATCTGGTAAATATTTGGCATGTTTGGAAACCCCAGCCCAGCATTCACATGTACTTCTTACCATCCCTCTTCTTTTTTTATATTTATTTGACAGGTCCTTTCCACAAGTTTTTAAAGCAGTCTATGAAAAATGTCAATTCCTTTGCCAAAGCAAAACTAGAGTCTAGATCTAGATCTAGATCTAGACCCTATGTAGGATTAGGAGTCTCTAACAAACAAAAAACAAAAAAAAAGCTATCATATTCTTAGACAGGATCGATTCAAAGCTGCATTTTACTAGAATGGCTGATGATGGGCCAATTTTTTTTATTTTTTTATTTTGTGGCAAGTGCAATGGGGCCCAGTAAAGGTACTTAATAAATTGCCTCATTCTACAGAAAACAAAATTAGATTGTTTTTTAATGTTTTGTTTGTCTTTATCAACAGATGCTGAAAGAATGAAGTTACCTGTATAATGTGTACAGTAGGCCTATGTGCTTAAAACTAAACAACAGAAATGAATGAATACATTGTAAAAAAAAAATGTATTTTTCACTGTAGATCTACATGAAGGTCCTCAGCTCTGTACATTTGTAAATTGTAAGTGACCCACCAGTTCATGAAATTAAGAATTGCTTACTTTTTGTTAATGCTGTATTTACACTTAACTTTACTTTACTTTAATTCAGGGATGCTATGACTACCTATGTATTAGAAGCCTGTTCACCCTTTCTTTCACACCTAGGTTACTTGGTTTCTAAGAATCTTCTGAATAAGGTTGGGGAGTACTGGGAGGAATGTATGCAGAAAGCTTGGAGTAGTCTGCCTGACCTGGAAGTAGCACGCTGCATCAAGGAACACAGTGGAGCGCACTGTGTAGACAACTATGAGGTACAGTATGAAAGACCTGGGGTCGTTTCACAAAGATCCTAAGTTGAAGTTATCTCTAACTTGGACTTAACAGTTTATGGAAAGCCATTAGCATTTTTGAAAATATTTTGTAAAAGTTATTGTAAAAGGCATAAAATGTTGAGTCAAATCATTGAGATTTCATGTTCTTGATGTGGAATTTATGAAAGTCTAAAATACCAGAGTTTTTTTTCTTTTGAATATATTTTATCTTAAGGCTACAAATGGCTCTCCATAATGTTCAAGTCCAACTTATAGTTAAGTTCGACTTAGGATATTTGTGAAACATAGCAGGGGGGGGGTGGTGTTTCATGAAGCTGTCATACATTAAAGTTCATCATTGTAGTGTTTACCATTGAAAACCATGATAATAGATTGTGTGTTTCAGGGGGATCTGTGAGAACTTGTAATTATAATGGTTCATGAAATGGTGCCTAACGCATAGCTTGATTGCGATGACCCTGTGTAGGAGCCACCTTGTTGCAACCAAAATGGCTTGGTAATGAAAAATGAAAAATTAATAAATAAAAATATACCAGTCTCATCATCATCATTAGTGATCTGTCAGTTTATGACAGGTTCAGTGACCCATTCAAAATTCTATATCAATTGTCTCTCCAAGTTTCTCTCCAAGTTCCTCGGTCTTGAGCCAACCGTTTCATCATTTCATACCCTGTTGCTTAATCCACATTATGTGATTACATCATCTAGAAAGCCTTATGGGTCTCATCACTCATTTAAAAAAAGAAATTTTGGGAGAAATGATCCTGTAATTTTTATTTGACTATGAAGCATTGTAAAAACCCAAAGCCACTGAATAAAAAGTTGTATAGCTCTTATGTTGTAGTATCATAATATTTACAAATAGGAAAGGGCCAAAGGGGGTGTATTATTTGAAGGGTACACTTGTTTTTACCAAAATTACATACATGAATGCGTATTGTCATTCTATTATGAAATGTTTGTTCTTTCCACACACAGGGAACAACCTTCAAGGCACTCAACTTTCAGGACAAGGTCTTGACTGCAAAAGACATAAAGGATAAGAAACTGAAGGAAGTTCTCACTGTGTTCCATGTGATGGATCAGCGCATCATCTACAAGCTACACAAATACTTCACTGAGGTATCCGTCAACCGGTCCTACGCTGAGATAGCTCGTCTGCAGCGTGACATCCAGGTGACCAGTCAGTATGCACCAGGAGGAAAGGCAAGCATCACATGGCCAATCGGTAGACAACCTCCCTTCAAGGCTCAGTCTAGATTTGATGTCTTTGGTTGGGAGTATTTCACCATGACTCACATCTACGCTATCACTGATATTGAGTCCAAGGTGCCTCTTACCGGAGCACATAAGCAGGACATTGATGAGATCGTCACAACAGCAATGGGGCAGCTCAATGATAAGTATGAGAAGGCATTCACGTTAGGTCGGTTGGTCAATGGATACAGGCGATTTGATCCTACGAGGGGGATGGAGTACACCTTGGATCTAGAACTCAAGATGACGGCTCAGAAGAAGACCATTCAGAAACGAGTCCATCTCTTGAGGCCTCTGAACAAGGTGGAAATCCTTCCTATGCCGTACGTCACAGAATACACCCAGGTGACCATCATTATACCTGTAGTGGCCAGTAAACAGGAGCAGGTCAAGACCTTCCTGGACATCTACACCAAGGTGTGTTTGGAATCCAAGGAGAAGGTAGCTCTCATGCTCATCTTCATCTACAACCCTGTCCAGGCACGCTCAATGGCTACTGATGATATCTTTGGCGTTGTCAAAGGTCATGTTTCATACCTTGAGAGGAAGTACACAGGTGCTCACATCTCCTGGTTGAGTGTGAAGACAACCATGCCATCTCTGATTGCACTCATGGATGTCATCTCCACCAAGTTTGCTTCAGATACCTTGTTTTACGTCACTAACGTCCACCTTGAGATCAACAATGACTTCTTGAATCGGGTTCGTATGAACACCATCGCAGGCTGGCAGGCATTCTTCCCCATCCCATTTGCTCAGTTCGACCCAGAGATCATCTATGCAGACTCTCCTAACCCTGGTACAATCGATATCAGCAAGCAGGTCGGTCGCTTCGATGACAGTTCCTACGAGCATGCAGCATTCTACAACTCAGACTACAAGACGGCTCGTAAGCTGTGGGACGAGAAGCATCCGGGTGTCGGGACGGACCACATCCAATCCGATGAGGATTTGTTCGATATGTTCTTGAACTGTAAGCTTCATGTCTTCAGAGCCGTAGATCCAGCCATGAAGCAACACTATCAGAAGAGAGTATGCAGACCGACCATGACAGAAGATCGCTATCACAGGTGTCTGGCCAGCAGAGCTGATGGCCTGGCATCAAGATCTCAGCTAGCTGTTCTGATATTCCAACAGCAACAGCAGCTGAAGCAGCAGCAAAGGTTGTGAATAGAATTTTAAAATTGCAATATTTAATGTTATTGTAAATAAGGAATTATAAAGATGTTCAACTCACCATCAACCACTGTCAAAAACATAATTTGGTTAGAGCATGCAAATGTTTGAATGTATGACTGTTTGGTTTTGTGTCCCTTATTGAGTCTGTACTATCACTGTATCAGTATATCACCAATGTTGTGCTTAAATCTTTGGACATGTCAATCTTCTTTCCCATCCCTGTGATGCCAGGGATGATGCTCAGGCTCCATTGTACAGTCAGTGTAAGGGGTTACAAATGATTTACTCAAGGTAAAATTAGTTTGGCACTAATCTAACCTCAAGTTTAAGTTTTTATGAAAGTATAGTACCATTTCATGTTGTTCTCTTTTCTTTGTTTTGCTTTAGAGAATTGAATAGAGGAAAAGAGCAATTGGTGCTTCTTTGTACAAATGTTCTCAAAATTTCAAGCAAAACTTGTCAGCAATGTCATGTTCGTGAAGAGGACTCCTGTATCAATTTTGAGCAAGGCATACAATGTATGCAGTTAACTCTGTTTAATTCAAGTCTGTTGTGACCACACAAAAATAATTTTACATACTGTATACACATTTTTACTTAGGAAGTGTAAATAAAAACTTTTGCATAGTGAAGATTTTCTTTTTTTTAATAATGATTCAATACTGAAAATTTGACTTGTGTGACTAACATTTTTGCTGAAGTTACTGTAGTTCCTTCTTGTAAGTCCCCATTGTCGGTTTGAAACAGAATGTACTCACTGTTTTATAAAAGTTATACAAGTGTAGACTAGGAGTTGATCTTGAGTTGAATATTTGACAAATATATTTATACCTACCGTATTACCTAACCTATCATTGGTCAGTAAGCTAATGCACATACTTGTAAATATCACAATGTTCTTAATAAATTATGACTGTTTTATATTATTGTAGTGTCACTCAGCAATCAATAATGTAAATTTTCCCTGTGATTGGACAACCGGTACCTTGATTTTTATACATAAAGTTCAACTGTGAAGGGGTCCTAGATCGGCTCGTCATCATGTACATTACATGTACATGTAGTATGCAAAACAAAACTTTGAGGCAATTGAATTGATGTTAAGGAAAGTGTTTTGGAGACCAGTGTATACAGTGTAAGGCAAGTTAGAGAGTCATTTTGATATGCACCCAATATCAGTGTGGTGTACGTTTGCTAATGAGTTGTATATCGGTTCATATAAATCAAGCCTGATAATTTCCTAATTTAAATCGGTTTCCTGATTTTTTTATCTCCAAAAATGGAAAGACAGTGATGTAAATCCAGTTTAAAAATAGGGGGGTGGGTAAGGTGCCATTTTTTTCATGACTTGCTTGAAAGCCTCGCGCATGCGCTCGAATCTAAAACCTTTTTTGTTTAACTCACTATCTCCCCTGATATAAATCTGTCACATGAGGCTGAATACCTGTTATCCTGTGAGTCAAAATAGCTGGCTGCATATTACAAAACAATATAATTATGCAAGGGTATTGAAGCATTGTTTCATATTCGATATGCTGTGCAAAAGCTGAATATTTATACATGAGCATTGAAAGTAACTTATTGACAATGACATGCAAACTGTTGACAAAGTTGCTTGTAACATACTGCAAATATGTTGTCCCTATGCATCTTTTAATATTCTAAATATTTTGTTATTTATTTATAAAAACTCAGTATGCAATATTATCTAATGCAGGTTTGATATAAATTGCTATAAATTATAGAAGCACTAGTAAAGCAAGCCAAAATAATTGCACTATTTCAATCTGTGTTGTGTTGTAGTACATGTACAGGGTAAGGCTTGTTACATGTAGGTAACCATTTTGAAGGGACTTGCATGTATATAAGCATTACTAGCTTTGAATTAGCAACACCTAATGATAATCCTCTGCAAACCAAGTCGATGTGCTGGTGCCCTTTTAATTAAGGCACTAATCTTCCTCCATAGTTGCTTACTTACAAGCATGTATACTGTAATTGCTTTCTTGGCAGTCAGTTTGAGTAAATCAACATCGCGTGATTGCAATTGAAGTAATGCAGTTTTGGTTTACAATTTAAGCATTAAAATTCATGTTATTTAAATGTGTAGTTTTCTACAAGTAATGTGTGTGGTATTTGATATGTTATACGTAATGTAGGCTACAAAATACAAATACATCATGTTTGTACCTGTACATAAATATATCATATTTTTACCTAGAGACTATTTCCTGTAGTAGGCTTTTTACATTTATCAATCACCAATAGACTTTAAGTGCATTTGCTCTCTATTTTTGTACATCTCAATCAGTGACTCAGATCTATGTTGTTTGATACCCAAAGCTTTCATCGCAACTCTTCTTATCATCATGTGTAATCCAATGTTGCTCTAGCTTTTAATGATGCAGATCATAGTGAAATGAAATTGTAATAAAATTGTGATAAAATTGAAGCGCTTTCGATTATCAATACTTTTGTAACTTTCTTAAAGCATTGTATTCCCCACTGATTGTTTAGGTCCATGTTTATGATTCCACGGGGGTGTTTCACAAAGATCATAAGTCGAACTTACCTCTAAGTTGGTAGCCTTAAAATAAAATATTTTCAAAAGCGAGAATTCAAGTATTTTAGACTTTTATCAATTCAACATCGAGAACATGAAATCTCCTTGATAATAGAAAATATGAGTGATTTGAATTAACATTTTATGCCTTTTAAAATAACTTTTACAAAAAATCTTGATATGCTAACGGCTTTCCATAATTTGTAAGTCCAACTTAGAGATAAGTTTGACTTAGGATCATTGTGAAACACCCCCAGACGGCAAAATCATGACCAACACCTTTGAAAGTTGAAACTCGCAAGCTTTTCTGAAGAATGCACTGTAGATGTGTATACTACATCACAATATACTAAGCAAGAGCAAGAGAGAGGAAGAAGGAGTGAGAAAGAGTAAAAGAAAGGAAGCCGAAGTGAGATGAGAGGAGGAGAGAAATAGAAGATGGAGTGGGGAAGGATAGGGTGATAAGTAGAGAGGGGCGAGAAAGGAGGAAGTGAGGGAAAAGAAAGAAAAAAGGAGGCAGTTACAACGAGAGATGGGGAGGGGAGATTCACAATGGAATACAATTGATGTACCTTTTCCCTTTTTTTTTCTCTCTCTATATAAATATGTTGTATCTTACTCAACTAATATTTACGAAAGCCCATTTCTGCCACTGAAAAATATATATACATACGTTTTCTTTGTGTTAATGTTTACTGGAAGAAAAAAAATTATGTACGCTGAGACGGAAGATAATAGTTGCCAACTTGAATATATCGAAAATAAATTGAATAAAATGGAATGGTCTTTATTTATTTTTTTACAGAGTGGTGTTTTTCTTTATTATTATGTTATTGTTTTGTTGTTGGGTGATCGTTATAAAATGAAGAGAAAACAAATCTTTAATTTCAGTCATAGTCGAGAAAGAGAGGGGAAATGTGTCTGGTGTAGCCACGGGAAGCAGGGTGGGGGCTCTGTATTAAATGAAGATAAAACAAAACTATAACCTTAGATCCTGTATTAGGCGAGCCCCCTTCCCCCATGGCTACGCCAATACTATTTCCTTACTCTTTCTCGACTATCATAGTATCATAATGATACTTCCGACTGAAATTACAGTTTTGTGTTCTCAGTCTTTACTCCCTTATAAATACCAGTGGCCACCGCAACAGCCCCTTCCTCGCTGGGTTCTTCCTCCGATACACCACGGCTTCGAAGCCGACTCTTTCATCCGAAGAACTGAAAATAGAAGAGAAAGAGACAAACATGCGAGACAGAGAAATGAGAGAGAGAGAGAGGGAGAGGAAGATTGTACAGAAAGGAGAGGGGGTAAGAGAAAGAGAGACTGGAGGAGGGGTCAGAATCGTAGACAGAGATAGGGAAGGGAGATAATATATAGAGAGAGAGAGAGAAGGGGGGATGATAGAGAGAGAGAGAAAGGGGGGGGGGTATAATACGCAAGAGAGATGAATACATAAGAGGTATTTTAAAAGACGGAGAGAGAATGTTAATCCTAAATCACACTGAAAAGCCTAAAATACAGAGTTATAATGTTGTATTCCCTTCTATTGGTTTAAAGATAATGTCTATTAAATATGTCACTGGTCCACTTTTGCATATTTACATATGATTATGATCGTGATGCATTTAATGTAAAACATTTTACAAGTAATTTCTCATGAAAACGTTCACGCTTTTTTTAACAGAGAAATAAGGTCGCGATTTGGATTTATGCTGGTTCCCGAGATGAATAAAAATTGTTACCAATAAACGTTGCAATAAAATAGTTCTGTTCATGTGATGATTGTGACAATCATAATTCATCATTGATAAATAAAGTTTAAATCTTCTCAAAACTTCATTTATCCATAATAATTGATCAATACAGAGGTGTTCAATAAAGATTGATCCATAAAGTTTTGAGAAATATTATCTATCGAGAATAAGTCCTTTTGTCCCAATCATTTAATGAATTCCAACTTTTTGGTGTAATGATATTAATCTCTAATGATAAATAACAGTATAAATCACATTATAATGAGGAGAATCTCAGATTTGCGAGACGTACTATAGCCCTTGTCTTGTCATTAATTAATGAAAGGGGTAAGGGTTGCAGCTCATCCTAGAACTTTGATATCATTAATAATAGTCGCCACATTATATTCGGGTCGGGCAGCTGTCAATTCATATTCGAGCAATACCCTTTTTGATGTATTATCTTGTATATTATGTGATGTCATTGTAATATTGTCCAATTCTTTATGTGTTCGCTTCGCTCGCTCCTACAATTTAGAAACTAGGAAGTTAAGATGCGGGCAAGAAAATTCAGCCCTATAACGAAGTGTTGCCCGTATACCTTTGCCAAGCAGCCCATGCATAATCGGGCCAAATTAGTCGGCATTACACTCAGTAATCCAATTATTACATGCATAACAAACAGGAAAGAAAGAAAACATATTACCCCCCCCCCCCCTTCCCCCTTCGTCGTTTTATTCACTTAATCTTCAAAACTCTCTTTTAACACGATACTATTATGACATCGAAGAGTTCGTTTTTTGAGGCAATTATCATGCAAAGCACGTTTAAGATTACTTAATTTTTATATTTTGAAGAGCGCCACCACATGTTTTTAATAATTGTGATTGCTGAAAGAGTTCTATATGAATAGTTACAATATTTCTTAAATTAGTTTGTGTGTTAGTGGTAGTGATGGTGTTGGTGTTGATGTTGGCAGTGTTGGTGGTAATAGTTTTGGTGTTGATGTTGTTGGTGGTGATAGTGGTGGTGTCAGTGGCGTACGCAGGATTTTTCAAGGGGGGGGGGGGGGGGGGGGTTTAAAATCGGGTCCAAAATTTCGCAACGACTCAGGAAAATTTGAAAATCGCGCCGGCCAAAAAGTCGCTCAGTGGGGGGGGGGGGGGGGGGGGGGGGGGGGGGGGGGGGGGGGGGGGGGTAAGAGGACACTTTTTTTTTGGGGGGGGGGGTCTCGAAATTTGAAAATTTGACATTTTGCTCCGTTGGGGGGGGGGGGGTAAGGTCACCTTTCTCAGTTCAGCCATGGGGGTAATTTTTTTTTTTAATAATTTAAAAAAAAAAAAAAAAAAAAAAAATCCAAAGGGGGGGGGGGGGTTTTAGGGATTTTTTAGGGGGTTTAAACACATAAAAATACCAAAGGGGGGTTTAACCCCTAAACACCCCCCCCCCCCCCCCCCTGCGTACGCGCCTGGGTGGTGTGATGATGGAGGTGGTGGTGGTGTTGGCAGTGTTGATGTTATTGTTGTTGTTGTTGTTGGTGGTGGTGGTGTTGGTGTCGGTGGTGGTGGTGGTATTGATGCTGGTGGTGGTAGTCCAGTTGAAGTATGGTGATGAAGGGGAATGCGGGAGGGGCGTGACTATGTTTTCAGTTTTCGATCCACAATTTTGAGAAGTGATGAAGTCATGTCCAACCACTCTTCTCGTTTCTTACTTTCAGATGGGAAGGAGAACCAACCCCAGATTCCCTTTTAAGCTTAGAAAAGCATTTTGATTTGTTAATCAAGAGATCAATAACACTATTGCATGAAAATGGAAAAAGCAGGAATAAAACATTTTCTACCAAGTCATTTTGTTTTAATCTCTTTGCTAGCTCGCAGATTATATTTGTCAATGGACTAATGTCAGTGTACATGTTGCATAAAATAAAGGATGGAGGCCAATCACGGTACACCCTTTTGTGAAGACTCTGAAATTAAATCGATCTCCGTCTCTGTGTATCTCTTCTCTCTCCCTGACTAAGAGAGTGAAGAGAAAGAGAGAGAGAGAAGAGAGAGAGAGAGAGAGACAGACAGAAGTCCACCATATCTCTCTTTTCTTATTCCTCTCTCTCTCTCTCTCCCCCTCTCTCTTTCTTTTGTCTTTTTTTTCTCTCTCTCTCTCTCCCTCCCCCCCCCCCCCTCTCTCTCTTTTTGGTCTTTTTTTCTCTCTCTCTCTCTCTTCTCTCTCTCTCTCTCTCTCTCTCTCACAACGAACATTATTGGGTTGGTTTGTTTTGGGATTGGGGTTGGGGAGGGCGTCGATAATTTAAACTCACGCTAGCTGGATATGCCAAGCAGCTGCTATTAATATTACATTTTTTTAAATGTTTTAATCAAAGAAATGAAGAGAAGTACAATATAGATTTTAAAAATAATAATAAAAATAATTATTGCTGCCAAATTAAAAACATAATGACACAATAAAGGTATTACATAAAGAATGGATAAGAACGATTTTCTCCATTCATTCAGCTTTAGTTCAAGATAAAAGAAGACTGGGTCAGGAGAGGTTTTGAAGGAGTGAGGAAAACGTTGAATTCGAGATTCCCACACAAATAGCCCACCACCCATATTAAAACGACCGGCTGATCCAGGGAGCCAGGTGAGATTTGGGATGTCAAGTTGCGAAGTGTGTTGGAAACATGAGTCGAAATCGATAGACCGCCTTCTCTCGTTCACTCTGCGTGCTTTATAGGGGCTTTTCCCGTTCACTTGCTTGGCGGAAACTGTGATCTCTCAGAGCTTCTCATCACGTGCGAAGAAAAGACATCACCTACATTCGTAACGTGGTGGAACTCCGCCAGCTAGATCAGTGCAGAGAGTGTGCTCTTCTTCATGTGTGTGTCCCGTGCGTACACGTATGGCGAGGGAAAGCAGACTTGGCAACTCATCCAGATGTGTAGTGCTGAGGACTTTTAACGTTCATCGTATGTGGTGGCAAACAGCGCTCTTATCCACTAGAGAACCAACTGTGGGACTCCCTGTGAAAAGATATCCATTTGGTGATTTCAAGGGTTATTTCTCATCGTAGTTATTCGTGTTAGAAAGTTATCTATACAACAAGGATAATTTTTACCAGCGTATTGTCGCAAAGATGGCGACCCAACCGCATCAATCGCCTCATCCTCCAGCGGTGTGCGGACGATCACCATCGCCACTTCGTCAGGCGAAGATTTCGACTGACTGGGCTATGAGGTTGGATAAAAAGTGAGTTGTTAAGTTGCTAATGTAAATGAATGCCTCCGAAGTCTTGTAATTTTACTTGATATTTGCTATGTGAAGGAATATTGTGAGACTAGAATATGTTGATTTTGTTCAGTTTGATTGTTCGACAAGCTTACTGCTTATGCATAAATAGTCTGCTCAACTTGTTTTAATCATGAGAGAAGAGAGGGGAAGAGAGAGAGAGAGAGAGAGAGAGAGAGAGAGAGAGAGAGAGAGAGAGAGAGAGAGATAGAGAGAGAGAGAGAGAGAGAGAGAGAGAAAGGGGGGGGGGGGGAAGAACGTGATTATCAGTATGATCATGTCTTTACTTGATATTCAGTTACCATCGCCAGCAGCAGTAATCTCCCCATCCTCATTGCCATAAAGGCATCATTATATTCATCGTCTCCTTCTTGATGGATGGTCTTTATCGTCTTTATCTTCGTATTCATATTCAACATTAACATTTGTATTATTATTACCACCAATCGCCACCACCATCATCATCATCATCATCATCATCATCATCATCATCATCATCATCATTGCATTAACATCATCATCATCATCATCATCAACATCATCATCAACATCACCACCACCATCATCATCAATATCATCCTCCTGATCATCATCCTGATCATCATCAAACTCTGTCAGCTTCAATTAAATCATCACCATAATCATTATCATCTATAATTTTCAAAACTTAATAATCACTACCATCTGCCAGTTTAAATGTCATCATCATCATCATGAATATCTACCATAGTTACCATGTTCTCCAAAATATCTAATCTTCCTTATTATTGTTTCAACATCAACAAATTGTAATTTTGAGGTAGTAGGAAAAAAGACTTCTTTTAATTGATTGTATCTCTTTTCTCATATACATGAAGGCTAAACTTGTCAAACTAGAATTATCAAAGCTACTATAAGTTTGTCAATGTTTTCAAGAGAAGTTGAATGGCTGGTTGATCTAAGATTCATCTGATAAGATGATCCTTCCTATCTTTAAGAAAGTGATCAATTAAATTAAATTCAAACTGTAATATAGAGGAATTACCATGGCATTGTCAGCTCACCATGTAAACTCTCTTCCCCTTTAGTTTGTTTTATTTTCTCTTTGGTTTTTTAAACTATGTTTTAAACATTTCCTTCTTAGTTTAACATTGTCATGTACATTTTGTTAAAAGATTATTGTGTGAGCACTCAACATGAGTTAGTCCTAGTTTTCTCTTCAAAATATATGCTGGAAATTGATATGAAATAATATTAGAATACACAACTTATTAGAGCATTAAAAAAAATGTATATATGCATATGAGTGTGTGTGTGTGTGTGTGTAAGGGGGGGGGAGGGGTGGAGTCAAACACTCCTAATGATTGAAAAGTGTTCTCCAGAAACAGGCCATGTTAGGATTAGTAATTTTCTCCATGTTGGATTTTGTTCTGTCAAAATAAATACATGCTTCATTTCTAAGTGTTCATATCGTGCCCTACCAAACTATGAAATCAACTCCTTTGAAATCCCAACCACTCATCTTGCCATACCATCTCTACATGTAATGTGAAGTCATGGGGCTAGTCAAGGGCTGTTGACCCCATTATCAAGTTGCAGAGGTTTCAAGGTATGATGTTCTCCCCACAGGGATGAATCTATCTGAGATGGTCTCTTAAAGGGACTGGGTATCTTTGTCTCAGATTCTGAACAAAATCCTGAATTTAGCTCATACTGCAATGATGATTATAAACCTTTTGGTCAGTCAGGAACCCCATGACTTTTACAAGCCTATTGCCTGTCTGATTATCAAGATATTTATGATTGGAAATTGAAATTTCAAAAAACATTTTCCTAACTTTTTTTTAAATAACACTACAGTCTATGGGGGAAAATTAGTATGGTAAAACCGGGCACTTGAAATTTTTACTTTTTTGAGGCACTTCATGATCATTTGAAGTGCAATTTTCAATATTACACCATATCGCAGACACTGATAACATGTAGGGCCGTGCATCTCAGATTTAACATTGTTAAACAATGCCTTTAAAAAGATGCAGGCATGCAGGCTGGATATGGCTTTCTATACATGTACATTGATCCTGTGATGCAGATAGCTAGCGGACAACCTTCAATTCACTTCTGAAATCGAAGCTTTGAATATCACTTCCCCGCTTTCATAGATGCTTCTTGGAATTATCCTGTGGTTTTCACCGAATAAGTCATCGTTTACAAATTGGATTAGCAATATTCAGCAACAGCATTGCTAATACAGCTTTGCTAGGCTTTGAAAAGCCCTGTTGACATGTTATCAAAGTCATTTGCATTTTATATGTTTGTTAAATCTCTTGGGCAAATAATGAAATGGGGAAAGAAAAAAAAAATCAAATCAAGTACATTTAAATAATTTTATCTGTAAAAGATTTACTGAAGGCCTAGAACCAAATTTAAAAAATATAGAGAGAGAAATATTTAGAAAAAAATTGACATCAGTTTGTGGAAATATTTATGTTTTTTTGTTTGTTATCGTTTCTTTAGAAAAGAATTACAACATCATAATCGTTCAAGGAGAATCATAAACACTTCTTGAGTGCCCCAAATACCTGATAATTGGCACAGTTTGCCATTTACTCAGTTGATTAATCTGTTTATCCCCATCTAAACTATAGAGCTTCATTTGGCGATGAAGTGGACAAACTTATAGACTGACATGATAAATTTGCATTAAAATTTCATTATATGGAGCTTTCAATGTAATCATGCTTTATTCATATTCAATGTGTTTCATGGATATAGTGGCCTAATTTGTTTGAATGTGTCAAATGAAAGTGGTTCAGAATAGGAGACAGACATGTATGGTAAGGGAGGGGGAAACTATTGACAGGGATGAAGCGATGGGATAAAATGGTAGACTGAATATTTTACTGACAGTAATAAAGATGCTAATGATGATATCATTATATTCTTATTTAGTTGAATTACTTTATCCCTCCCGTGCATCTCCTTTTTCTACCGACATACTGTTATACAGTCTGTTCTGTTTGTTAATATTAATTTCATCTAGGATTTTATTCCATTAATAGCATCAGATCATAATTTGTGTATCTCTCCTCTCTTTTGCACAGGTAACTGTTATCTTCTGTACCTGTCTTATATAGGCAATATGCATTTCTTGTTTCTACTTTGATCTTTTTCAATGTTTTTCCCCACCCTTCCTGTTCAACGATACCTGCATGTTGTTTCTTTTCTATCACCCCTTGAATCTTTACCACCCCCCCCCCCTCTCTCTACAAAGACTAGTTTGAGCACAGACTTTAATTGATACTTTATCACAATTCCTAAAGCCTGGAGCAGAGTCTAGATCTGTCAGTTTCTAGCTGTTAAGTATGACGCCTATTGTAGTCTCATATTACAGCCTCTCTTATGCACAATGACAGACAAGGATTTGTGTAGACCTGCAAACTATACATAGACACCTTAATGCTTTTCTCTGTTCTCTCTCCCTTATGACAAAGTCAACTGCATTTAGAGTTGAAATTCCAAGATAGGGAGGTAAAATCTGCTGTGTTCATCTCTCTTTTAAATCTAGGAACCTTTTGTTTACTTCAAAGCCTTTAGTCCCAATTGTTCAATTGCTTTTCTTTTCACTATATTTCGCAGATAGATTTGGATGGGTATGTAATAAACACCATGCTTCCTGGTACTGGATAGTTTGTGTGTGTTAAGATCAAGGAGATAAACGTTTGCCTGTGAAACGCTCTCTCTCTCTTCTTTAAAAAGGAAATCTTTTGTGTCTCTCGTGATAAACGTTTGCCTGTGAAACGCTCTCTCTCTCTCTCTTCAAAAAGGGAATCTTTTGTGTCTCTCGTTCATCATCCCCTTTCTTGTATGTTACTTCCCCATCTTGAGAAACAAGCTTAGAAGTGTAATGTGTGGGGGCATTTCCTACTTACATGAACCTCTGTCATATCAATGCTTAGCTCTGCATCTCTTGCTACCATTAAAGTATTATCATTTTTCCCCTTTTCTTTGGGCTTTCCATCAGCTCTTCCTGCTCTCTTTCTCTTTCATGCCCCCCCCCCTCTCTCTCTCTCTCTCTCTCTCTCTCTCTCTCTCTCTTTCATACACCCTGTACCTACTATGCAACAGTTTGAATATAATAATGTAATTATTATAAATTCCCCTTACTTTATATTTTCCATTCTTACCATGTATGACTTCTAACCTACTTTTCTGCTTATAATTCAACCACTTTCTTAATCCTTTACATATATTATAGAAACAGTTGCTTGGATTTAAAAAAAAAAAATGTAAATAATATATAGTGATTGATTTTAAATGCTACACATAAATACTGTTAAATGTTACCAATACTGTTTGAATGAATGATTGTAACAAGTAAAATATAATGTTATGTAATGAAGCTCATGTATACAATGTATCGCATGACATGTAAACATGCACAATTCAGCATTTTGGCTGCGAGGCATTGTTTTTTAATAAAACCATTATTGAATTGAATTGAATTGATTTGTCTCATAAAATAAGTTGACCACAACTAGCTCCCACAGAGTGCACGTGCCACTGGCTTCATCAGGCAGGTAGTTCCATTATGTGAATGGGTAAATTCTGACAACAACATACAACCAATCAAAACAAGTTTAATACAAGAAGAAAGCTAACGATTACTAGTAGTATATTCATTAGCCGCTCACCCCAAAACCGCCTTTACCACACTGGAACGAGTGAGAGCTTGCGAGAGCGACCAAAGTGCAATTGAAACTCACTCTTTTGCTCCTCCCCAATGCTAAAAGAGACAACGTTGTGATGGATAACTATGTTTTTTTCTGAAAAAAGCACAGAGAAAGTGCATATTATTTTGTTATATTATAATTTTTGAAAGGTTACCCAAGTGACTCCCAACACCCAAATGCTGTAAAGAAACACACTTTTTCATGCAAAAATACTTATTTGTTCTTTGCGTGCAAGTTAGATTGAGCGGATGATACAACGTTTTCATATGTAGGTCAAGGCTTTATTTCGCCTCCTTATTTGGAATCTTGTTTGCCTTTCAAGTACGTTTCTTGGTCTTCTTTCCTTGCCATTTTACAGGAACTGTAGTAGTTTAAATTAAATTGAAAATTGATTTTGTTCTTACCAGTATGATGTTGACTCAACCCATAGATGCCTTTTGGAGTGCTCTTTTAAGAAGATACACACACGTATCTACATGAAGGAGGAAGCCTGTAGCTATGATCAATATTACACACTAAACAGCTGCGGTTTCTCTTTCATCTCACTCTCAGCTAAAGCACTAAATTGATTCTTTTACCAAGAATACCTCTCATAAAAATAGCATCAGCTTTTGCGCAAGGAGGTAGCACTACATGTAACTCATGATTTTGCTTTTAAGTCTTATGAATGCTTTTAGATATAATTCTTCAGTTTCTTCACCTAAAGTGATATTTTTATGTGCTTTTTGAAACAAAACAAAAGGGAAAAAGACTTGTAGATTTATACAGACTTTAAATAAAAATCTTTAAACGATCTCGGAACATAATTTTTAAAAAATTTTGTGCAGTATTTTACTTACTATGTACTGGCCTTGTAACATCAACAATGTACAGTATGTGTACAGAATTAATGCAGTAATGAGTCTCCGGTTATTGGCTTAATTCAAAGCTAATAAGTACCTTCATTTAGCCAAGGGCATGACTGTTAATTTCTACTACATGTAGTTCTCTTCAACCCCCCCCCTCTCTCTCTCTCTCTCTTTATATATTATTATCTCTCTCCCCTTTCTCCATTGCCCTCACTCTGTCTCTCTCTGTATTTCTGTCTGTCTCTCTCTCTCTGTCTCTCTCTGTCTGTCTCTGTCTCTCTCTCTGTCTGTCTCTCTGTCTCTCTCTCTCTCTCTCTCCCTCGCTCGCTCTTAGTCTGTCTCTCTTTATATCTCTCTGTCTCTGTCCCCTTCTCTAATGCCCTTTTCCCATCATACGTTGAATATTACCAGAGAGTATTACCATAAAACCTCTTCATTGCATTTGTATTCAATTATTTATTGATACACTGATAGAATTTGTTCTTTGTATTTAAAATGTTGTTACTTATAAAGTTATAAAAAGGTTGACATTTGGTGCTCTATATATACATGTAGGTAAAACAGCAATCTCAACAATTTAGTTGCAGTCATACAGGTTTTGAGCTAGGTATAAATTGCATTTCCATAATCCATTTCTGAGGCATTGTCAGCAGTGGTTAACCTGGCATTAAGTTGGCATGACAAACCAGAGATAGAAGTAAATGGAAAGCCTTGATCACCAATGTCTAGAACAGACGAGGCACCTAGCTAGCAAGCTAACTAGTTTGTATGCTTTAATAATAAATAACAATAACAACATTTATAATGCGCACATATCCACCCCAAGAGATGCTCAAGGCACCTGTGTTACAACGTACCAAAATGAGTTCAGTGTATGAATTTATTATTATGCGCTATATAAAAATTACTTTATTATTATTATTATTATTACAAGTTATGTCACCATATTACAAATGGTATAAGAATGAGGATTTACGCTGATTTCCAGAAGATCAGTGTAAATCCTCATTGCGATACCATGTGGTCAAACTGCAGTGTTTTAATAAATATGATGATGTAACTTGTAATACGCTGAACTCATTTCGGTATGTTACAACACAGAGCTAAGTGCATATAGGACCTTTGTCGAGTGCAGTTACAATGCATTTTAATGAACCTACAGAGTAAGAGAGGACCTTGGTTGATTAACATCCATGCATTGTATTAACATCTAACACTCACATCAAGAGAGGTATCTAATCACTTTGTTTCTTCCTTTTTTTCAATGATGCCTTCAATCTTCATGCAGACGTTACCATGGTGATTTTTCAAGGCAATGAATACTGGAGATTTCAAATTAACATGTAGATTGGCAGGTGGAATTATAGAATTCATCTCAATATTGTAATTATGCAAAGACAGTTATCCATATTGGTGTGTTCATATCTTACTAAGATAGTAATTGGTCCTTCCATCTATCATTGGCACGGAAAGAAATTTAATAAAGGAGAAAGGCGAGATTTGGATTGAAATCTATAGAGAGTGAAAGACTGAGGGATAGATGGAGAGGAGAAGAGATGAAAGAGAGAGAGAGAGAGAGAGGGAGGGAGGGACAGAGAGAGAGAGAGAGAGGGAGAGAAAGAGTGAAAGAATGAGGGATAGATGGAGAGGAGAAGAGATGAAAGAGACGGGAGTGGAAAGAGAGAGAGAGAGAGAGAGAGAGAGAGAGAGAGAAACAAACAACAGCAAACATCATCCATTGATAGTAGCTATCTCACCTTGGGAATTACCCTTCCTTCTCATCCATTACTCATACCCAATACCATTTCATCTATTACCCCTCCCTTCTCATTAAAACATGAGACCACCTTCCCAGACATTGTGCATGCTTTCAGGTGCACGTAATATTGACAACATCACCTTTTACCTCAAAATGCTTCCAGGAACTTTTCATTTTATCTCCCATGCTAGTTCCCCAGGCACTTTCCAATATTCAAATCCTGCATAATCCAGCCATGAATTTTTAAAGTTGCACGTCCCTAAGCAAATCACTTCTCTGGCAGAAAGAAGTGCAATGGGGAAAAACAGAAGCTAGTGTGAGAGAGAGGGTAAATTAGGGACTCTGATAGAGATTCGTAGATAGAAACAGAGAGAGGAGTAAGAGAAAAGAACTAAATAAAGAAAGAAAGGGAGATTAACAGAGTGAGAAAATAGAGAAGGAGAGAGGAGAAGAGAGAGCTGGACAGACAGACAGACAGACAGGCAGACAGACATAAAACCTATACCACCTTAACTTACAGAGCCTTGATAGATAAGAGGTTTGAATATTTGACTGGAGAGTGCAGATGTGAAGGCTATAGGTATTAATTACATTTAGCCTTGCAGGTGTTTGATTGCTACCTGGTAATATACCAAAATCCATTGTCGTTTTTATTCAGCATTGTGAGTGTTTTTACAATGGCGCCTGGCTGAAATGGTTTTGGTTATATTTATACATATGAACGTTAACAAAATGGTCATATAAAAAGAAAGAGGCTGGTATAATGGTTTTGTTATTTTGGTTTGGAAAAATGCTCCTTACGAAGTTGAGGGAGTGAATTACATTGTGTTCCTCTTCTGATCCATCCTCACTTCCTCTTGTCCACCCACCTCCACCTCCTCTTCCTCTTGTACAAGTTTTGCTTTTTATTTAGGATCCTCAAATTTACATTGTGTTTTTTTTGATAAATATTGTGTATCTACACTTCTCTAGGAACACCTTGGTACATACCACACATCATACTTAACTTCGGTTATCTACCCATTATGTTTGTTACTCTGCAGTTTGTATGAATCTTAAGTGTTTTTTATGCAAATGTTGGAACAAATAAACTTCAACACTAGTTGTCTCCTCTCCCCCCTGAATCTCAAGCTCTTGTCTCAATCCTCTCTCATCCTTCCTCTTCCCCTCCCTGTTCCTTTCCCCTCTCCTACCACCTAATTCTCCCCTCCCCCTTGCACTATTATCCCCATTGTCCCCATTGTCCTCCTTCACCTGAACCCCTCCTGTTATCCCCTCCATCTATATGTACCTCTTCCCCTCTCCTCTCGCCCCTTCTACCTCTCTCTTTTTGCCCCTTCTACCTCTCTCTTCTTATCCACCTTCCTTCCTTTCCTCTATCCTGTTTACCTCCCCTTGCTCTCTCCACCCTCTTATAATTATCACCTCTTCCCCTCCTACCTCTCTTCTCCTCTCACCTCTTTCTTCTCCTTCTCATCACTTCATCCTAACAATCATCTCCTCATGTCATCCTTGTCTGCCTCCTGTATCATATCAATCCCCCCACAGGCGCAAGCAGAGGTGTGATTTTCAAGAATAAACTCTCCAAATTGGACAAAAATCTGTCCGTTGGCCCTGAAGCCACCAAGCATATTTGTTACGCGTGCTGATGCGAACCTACCTGACAGTGATAATTTGATGAAGTTGTTCGTCTATGCGTGTATTCATCCTATTAGCGCATACTAGCGAGCGAACGCATTGCATGCATGAAATACCATAACTATCGGAACAACATGAAAATCATATCCAACATGCTCGATGATGATCATGAATACACAGGGCTCACAATCAAATGCTTACATGCAAAGAAACATATTTTCTATTTTTTTTTTGTATGGCTATTGAGCTGATTACAATATTATTTACATGTATTGTATGTCCTCAATCATTACCACTATAAAAATAGCAAAGACACTGAAAAGTAGTGTGACCAATAGAATACTAATGGAAGTGAATACATGGTTAATTGGTTATTCATTCATTTGTCTTTATAGATAAGTGACACTACAATGAGATTTATGATCTAGGACTTTATTCATCCCTTGAATGTGGCTCTTTGATATAATGGCAAATGTGGTGGTTAGTAGTGGTGGTTATTTTACCTGACTGCTAAGAAAGCATAAATGCTTGTTAGTAAGCAACCAGAGGACTGACTGCTTTAGCCCTCCGAATGACCTGGTAATAAGGATTAATGCCTTACCAAAGGGCACTAGCACATCGCCTTAGTTTTGAACCCGGGTCGCAGGATTACGAGGCCACTGCTCTACCAACTGAGCCATCGCGCCATCATAGGGAGAGAGAGAGAGAGAGAGAGAGAGAGAGAGAGAGAGAGAGAGAGAGAGAGGGGGGTGGGAGAGAGGGGGAGGGAGGGAGAAAGAGAGAGAGAGAGTGTGAGAGAGAGAGAGAGACAGACAGACAGACAGAGACAGACAGACAGACAGACAGACATAGACAGACAGACAAAAAGAAGCATTAAAGAGATGGCTTTGGAATATAAACATGTGGAGAGTGAAAGTGAGGATAAGAAGAAGTACTTAGAAGAAGATTTAGCATTTTCCTTACCAAAACCAGTCAAAATGATAATTATTTGTTTTCTGGGTGAAAGTAAGAATACAAATAGTTAAGTGGTTGGTGAATGTGTCTATGAAACAATATGAACTAGGCAATAATTTTGTGAACAACTTCACTGTGACCAGGACACAAAACTTAGTCAGGGGGTGTCAGATAAAAGAGTACTCTTTTGATCATGCCTGAAAAAAAGAACAAAACAAGTCCCTCCCAAAAGTCAAAATATAAATTTCAAATCTGTAATCTTTTGCGCATAAAGCTCCTGTCATTGTACTTCAGTTTCAGAGCCTGGGCCAGAAATATTGTGAATTGTGAATACAAATAAATTTGATTGCCTAACCATAAAAGAATCCATTTAGTCAAACTCAATTTAAATGTCAGATCCATAGCTAAGACACTTCAATATGGTGATATAAATAATATGTCATTGCTTAATCATTAAAAGTTACAAGTTAACCTGATCCGTCCCTTTAACAAAGAGGATTGATGAGAGCAATAGGCAGGACTAATTTCCTCATTTCATGGTTGAATGATTACCCAGAATGCATCATGATTGAACTCATTGAACTCTGTTTCATCATTGAGGGCTTCATCTTAGAATCATCCAAGTGGACCGGAAACCCTCTCCACCGTTAATAAATTGGCAAAGCTGCTGAAATCATTATGATGCAGTTCATTATTACACACTGGAAGTAGGTATATAGATCCTCTAGAAGGACTTTGTATAGAATGGGCAATATTCAATCAATCATTTACCTATTTAGAATTCATCAAGATATAAATAGCTTAAAATATGACTGTGTCAATGTGTCCTCCACTCAGGGATGTAGCTGGAGGGGGAGCATCCCCCCCCCCAAAAAAAAAAGGAAAATTGAAAGGAAAAACAATGAGGAATGCAGAAAGGAAGAGAGAGAATGAGAAGATGCTGCAACTGCTTCTCACTACTCTTCACTTCAAGGCCTTATTTTCAGCATCTTATTCACCAAGAAAGATTGTTGCACCCCCCCCCCCCTCTACTCCCCACCTCCACCAATACCCTCTCAATGGCCGGACCAATGCTATCACTATGAACATGACAGACAATGAAAGCGGACACAATATACAGTTCCTCAGGTAGACAAAGGAACATCCCTTCACTGCTATTATGTAAAAATGTGTAGAACAGGTGAATATGCATGTGACACCTGTTCTACACATTTTTACATAATAGCAGTGAACGGATGTCCCTTTGTCTACCTGAGGAACTGTATATTTTGTCCGCTTTCATTGTCTGTCATGTTCATAGTGTATACCTCCGTTATTACCACACTGTAATAGGTACCAGTACATTTGAAAAATTGACAATTTTTTAACTTGTGTACCCCTTTAAGTTCTATTCTGTATATTAACCAGTAAACTCCTTTTAACATGATAAAAATACATGCATATGAACAAATTAAATAAATAGAACAAATATTTGTGGATTTGTTCTTATATACCTTGACACAAAAGTTACTAGATGGTTTGAAAATATTTCATAGAATTGCTTGGCCTGTGTATGCATGAATGCAGAACATACACCTTCATAGATTAATACGTTTCATTGCAGATTCATTTGAATTGAAATGGAGAGGAATCTCTTGTAGATGCATGCTTCTTTTCATTTATGATGAAAGAACTTGACCACAAAACCCAACTAACATGGGTGTACTTCACAAGATAGTTAAAGCTTGAAATGTATTTCGGAGCTAGTGGCTAGATTCAAACCAAATGAACACTTCGTTGGTGAAGTGATCAACTTGTAATTAAATCATCAAATGCATACCCCAAACCACATTGACATTCAAGTTTTAAGTTCATTTGTTTCACATTTCACAAAACAGAATTTCACATAAATAATAAAAAAATTAGAACATGAAGAATCAGTGCTGTAAGTCAGACGCCATGTTCGTGTTCGGTTCGGTTCGGCAGAGTTCGGCAATTTTTCACCCGAACTTGGTTCTGTTCGGGATTCGGTAATATAATAGCAGGCAGCGTTATAGCCACGGTGGTTGGCACTGGGCGGGCCGGCCGACCGGGCCTGACCAGCAGGGAGGACTTCTGCCCACTCCTGATGAAAGACACTGCTTCCGACCAGCACTAATTTCACATAAAAAAACTGCTCTAAACGTAATTATTTGTGAAGAAAAATACTACTTACATTTGTATTTCCGTCTTGAATCGTGTTTTAGTTTCATTTTTAAAAGAATCATGTTTTCAATTTGTCAATTAATGATATTTTTTAAAGATTTGCCGACACTGTTGTTGTCAAATGTTAGAGTCAAGAAAGCTGCCATCTTGAATAGCGGCCCAGGCTTGTCGACTACTGTTTTCTATAAGTGTTTATTTTCAATAGGAAAAATATAAAATCCCTACTTTCCTGAATAAATAAATACCATACTATAATAAATATTTATTTCATTATTTATATTGTAAAATTTGTCCGATATTGTTACAATGAAAATATTATTTTTGTTGTTGAATGGGTTTGAGCTGAACTTGTTTTGATCAGCGCCTAGAACGCACTGTTTATGGCTTGCGATCGCGACGTAGCAGAGGTCAGGATTTGGGATTTAAATGGCGCCAGTGAAGTCGCGCCCACTACTGGATAGGCATAAATCATAAAGGAGGAAAATGGGAAAAAAGTAAATATAAAATGAGCAATCATGACATGAAAATTAGGTTCAATATGACAAGTTTTTAGCTTGCGAAAATGTTAACATTTTTCTGCCTGCCGAACATCCGAACCCGGCCTTTGCGTTCAGTTCGGTTCGGCTCGGTTCGGAAGTGCCATGTTCGGCGAACTTCCGTTCGGTTCGGCGGTTCGGCTACAGCACTATGAAGAATACTCAAAGTATGACATTATAGTCATTGTAAAGATGTCGAAATTGATTGTTTTAAATGGTAGTTATACAGGGTGAAATGTGAGGAGCCTATACAAAAGCTTAGCTTGTAGATTATAGATTCCCCTAATTTCATATAGCCTGTTCCAAACGTTATTACTCATCATTGATAATATTTCAGATCAATTCATATTTTGAAGATATGAAAATGTACATGAAATTTTAGCATTATGTATGGAAGTATAACAAGTTAATTACATGTAGATGTACATTGTTGAGACAGAGAGAGAAAGAGAAAGATAGGAAGAGTGAGGGAGAGAGAGAGAGAGATATATATATAGAGAGAGAGAGAGAGAGAAAAAAAAAATAGGTAGAGACAGAGAGAGAGAGAGGGATGGAATGAGGGAGGGAGGAAATGATCATAATTTGATATAAAAAAATAAAATACAAATATAGATTTTTTGTTTGGTTTAATAGCCCTATTAAATATAGATTTTAATGAGGGACAAACTGTAATCAATTTTAGCATGCTTTGGTAAACAGCTTCAAGCTCTCGTGGTTTCTTCTCTCAATTATAAGGGATGGAACGACTGTCAGGAAATTAAATTTATCCTATTTTCTAAGAAAGAAAATCAATAGTTCCTCTAGAGAGAGCATAATTGACTGCAATGTTTGCGTTTCATTTCAAAATTGCACTCAATTTCACCGATATTGATTATAGGAGCTAAAAAGCACATATTGCAGTGTTTTGTGTCAATAAATCATATAGCTGAGTTTACCGACAGACAGTGTTTGTTTGTGCTTTTATGTACATTGCCTTCACTGTGAGAAGAAATAATGATATAGATGCATTCTATTTTCAGCATTCTGTTTTTTGCCATTTGTCCTTTTATGATTCCTTTACTTGATGTTGAAGTTTTGTTTTGTTAAAGGTAATGCAAAGTTGTGGGAAATTTTGAAAATTTTTGATATATTTGGATGCCCCTGTTGATGAATAATAAGCACTAAAAAAATCAGCCCCTAAAACCTTTCTGCTTTTAAGAAATTTAATAATCAAAACTTTACCGGTGCTCCCGGTAAATTTGAAATGTTTCAAATAGCGCCTAAGACCATTCCATGATAGCTGCGACCATGAAAATCTCAGAATATGCAGTTCTGATATATAATTTCGAAAATGGGAATAGCAAATCGGTCGATCGTAGTCAAGAAACATTGTTTTAGAGCTAAAGTAATATCAGTCTTGAGAGGGCGCTTTACAACATAAAGAGTTTATTATTTACAATTTCATCACTTTAGACTTGATTTTAACCAATTGTAAAATTGCATATGCTTCCAATATGTTAATTTGAAACAAATTCATGACCCCATACCAAAACTTTGAAATACCTTTAAATCGTATTCATCAATCAAAATCTTCTTGTATTTGAAATGTTACTACAACATTCTGTTACCACATATCTAGAGGAGGAAACAAACTTGCTACTTTGTGTTTGTTCCTCTGCTTATGTCCCAGACAATCAAACTGTATAGGAGACATACAAATTATTTACTATTATATCATATAATTTTCTTGTCTTCACACTTTATTATCATCAGACCATACAGTGAGATTATCCATTCTTTTATTATATTACTTTTATATTGTGTCTCTCTTTATTTCCAAGATCTATCGGCCATACAGGACTCAAATTACTTTGAGATTATCTACTCTCAAATCATTTCATTTTGTTGTATTTTCTCTGTTTTATCATCAGACCTCTAGATCGTACAGTTGACGACATAGAGATCATCTACTCTCGTCTATGCACACTCAAGGTGTTTAACCGTCTTCCTCCCACGCTCATCCAACAGATCTGTAGATGCTCACAGTATGAAGACCTAGACAAGGATGTAACATGTAAGTCATTGTATGCCAGGATCTCGGCAAATAATTACATGCCTATAAGTGACTCGGTACAATGTTAAAGGTTGATGAAAAAAATGTGTTATTTTTGTATGAAATGTTATTTTTATTATATTCTTTCTACTGTACTTACCCTCTAAGAGGCAAGAAATCCTGAGAAAATTCTCAAACCACAAAGATATTTATGCTTTTCTTTGAAGGCATCACTGTTCAACACCCTCTAACAGTGATTAACAGTAAAACTCTGGGACAATTCCATTACACTATTGTATATCTTATAGAAATCATGTTAATAGATATTATGTAATACATCATTTTAATGTTTGCACATGAGCTGTCTTAGATATTTCATTTCCCATAATAGGTGTTTTTTCCTTTCTTTTATGTATTTTCTTAATGCTGCGACTATAGTCTTGAAAACTTAAAAGATTTTTCCTCTTTTATTAAAAGCTATGACCTAAAAATGTTTTAATTATGAATACATTGGCCCTGGAATCAAAATGTATAGTAGGTATGATATTCAAAAAGTACATTCAGGTTGTCAGTGAAAAAAAAAGAAAAATGAGAAGGACAAGCAAGAAGTTAATTTCTTGTAGTCATCTTATGTAGAGTATGCATATTCACAATGACTTTGCAGTAATTAAGCACTGCTCATCACCTCAGCTATATAGGTGAACCGGTCAGTTCCACATGTTATGTCGTCACTGAAACTGTAACGTCACGGCAAATTTGAACCCTGTTGACCAGTAATTTAGAGGGGTTCAGAAAATGAGGTTTAATTTGCATTCCTGCAATAATGAAAGGGTAAATACTTTCATTTCTTTATATTTGTATTCTACATTCATTCAGTTTTCCATTTAGTTGTATTTTCATTGGATAGGGTCTTTAACACCCTTCAGACTCTGAGCAGACCAAATGTAAGAAGTTATTTCAGTCTAGTGGGGTATAACAGGCATGTGTTTTGTAATTTATTACATAAGCAAAATGTGATGGTCAGGTGTTTCTTACGATTTATAATGATATTTAAATCTTTAATGATCTGGATTATTTCCCCCTTTTCTATATCAGCATCATTAACATTTGATCAGATGTTGTTAGACCATAAGTATGGCTCTAATAATGTGCTTTCCTGAACTACATGGTATGACGGCAGGCATAATGACTCACCATTAGCCTATAATAAAGTATTTGTTCTTGTCCAAAAAGTGTTAAAATGAGTTTGAATCTGTGTAGGAGTGATATGCTGAACATTTCCTTTGTTTCAAGATGCCCTTTTTGTTTGTTTTGGTTTAAATTCTGTAGTATTTAGTTTGTTAATGAGTTCTACTCAGGATTTATTTTTAAAACAAAATATGAACATAAATTTTGAAGCCTTAATTTTCAGGTACTTTTTCTCTTTTAATAATGTAAAAGAAAATCAGTGATTGCTTATGTTTGTCTCTCTTTGTATGTTCATATATATGCCTCTGTCTGTTGCTCCATATCCCCACTATCTCTTTCTCTGTTAGCCTCTTTGTCTTTCTCTCCCAGCCTTTCTATTTTTTCTTCTCTTTCACCTTTCCACTCACATTCTCTACCCATATTCCAGCTTAAATCCTTACACCCTCTCCCCTCTCCCCCCTCTCTCTCTCTCTCTCCCCCTCCCTCCTTTCTCTCTCATTATTTTTTCTCTCCCTCTCTCTTTCCCTTTATTACGTTCTCTCTATATATTGTCATTCTAAAGCAGTCTCTATTTCTCTGTCTCACTTTCTCTCCACACCTTTTCCTTTCTCTCTCTCCCTGTCTCTCCCCCTCTCCCTGTCTTCCACCCCTCCTCTTCTTCTCTCCTGCCCTCTCTCTCCCTCTATCTCTCTCTTGTAGTGTAAACCATGTCAGCACCATTAACATCAATATAATGTATTTGATTGTATGGCTCCAGCCTACCTTCTTGTGTATTAGGTCCCAATAAATGCATCATTGCTCTTCATAAGAACGCAGGAGTTAGGATAAATGAAGTCACATTAGGCTTAAATAAGTCAGACAATTGTGATGTTATTATACTGGAAGGAAGGGGTCAGGATTGAAGAACAACCTTTCAAGAGAACATATCAAGTCACAAGGACTCTTGACCTCCTGCCCGCATTATTAGAAAATAATTTGTTGATGCAGTGCAGTACAATATTAGCTGTCCTCTACATGTTTGTATGATAGAAGAAGAAAATTGTATGGTATCTTGATTTAGCAATGCAAAGTGTTGTTTACATTGATTTGAAATGAAAACAGCAGATGAGAAATTTAGATTTTCCTTTTAAAATGAAATGAAATTAAATGTACAATTAAGTCACTAAAAGTCACCAAAATTAATATCAAATTTGAGTAATAATTGGAACCCATCTATGCAACATGTAATGATAATGTTCAAGTAACCATATGGTTTATAAACGTTGTGACCGAGTTCTATAATTGAGAGTGAGTCTGTTATAGCAGAGTAGTTTGTACAGGAATAAAAGGAATACACACCAAAGACACGGTCATTTTAGCTCAGGAAGCTGACCCGTACCTTTGAAAGAAATGGATATAAAATGACTTTCCTCCGGGGAGTACTGGATAGATTGCCAATCCAAAATGGCTTTTGGCGACATCCTAACACACACACACACTCTCTCTCTCTCTCTCCCTCTCTCTCTCTCGCTCTCTCTCTCTCTCTCTCTCTCTCTCTCTCTCTTTCTCAACTCTCAGTTTTGTGACTTTATGCATTGACTTGACTTTGACTTAGGTGCATAGGACGGTGTGTCCCCTTGCTCCCCTACGAGAAATCATGTTCCAGTCTGATCTGTCCTGGGCTCGTTGCTCTGCCTCTTGTGTGGATAATCCCACATCGTATTGAACCTGGTCCTTCCATCTCTTTGGAGGGCGTCCCCGAGGTCTGCGTCCATTAAAGTCATTTTGGAATGCTTGGTATGGTAGGCGGTGATGCGGCATGCGTAAAACATGGCCAAACCATTTCAAGCAACGTTTGGTTATTTCCTCGCATATGGTGCTTGGGATGTTCAGTCTCTGCCTGATCTCTTCGTTCCTAATCTTGTCCATTAGGTGAACTCCAAGGATGGTCCGGAGACACCTCATTTCAAATACTTCAAGCTTATTTCTATCAGATTTTCGGAGAGTCCAGGATTCTGCTCCATATGTGGCAATAGGGAGGATAAGTGCTCTGTAGATCCTGACTTTGAGACTCCTAGAAATATCTTGGTTGGACCAGATGGCACTTTTCAGTCTTCCGAATGCCCAAGCAGCCAGTCGTGTACGTCTCTTCACGTCCTCTTCTATGGATGGAACTGTGCTGCCGAGAAAGACAAATTTTTCCACTTTCTCAATGTTGGTGTTGTTAAGTGAAATATCTTGATGATCCTCTGTCATGACTTTGCATTTTGTTGCATTGATTTTCATACCCCATCTTCTACAAGCCTTCTCCAGTTCATTTGTTGAGATTTGGAGGTTTTCAAATATGAGTTCCATCAGGGTGGTGTCATCTGCATATCTGATGTTGTTGATACGCATGTCACCCATCTGTATTCCACTTTCTAGTTGTTGGATGTCCTTCATCACATATTCCAGGAATAGGTTGAAGAGACTTGGAGAGAGGAGGCAGCCTTGTCTTACCCCAGTTATGACATCAAACCATTCAGTTATCTTTCCATTCACCATAACAGAGCATTTGGTTTGTTTGTACATGCTCTCTATGAGGTCAACTAAGGGCTTGTCCACTCCAATGGAACGCAGACATTTCCAAAGAGCTTCTCGCCATATGGTATCAAATGCTGCTTTAAAGTCAACAAAGTTCAGGTGGATTGGTATCCTTCTTTCTCTGGCCTTTTCGATGATCTGTCTGACGACAAACACAGCATCTGTGGTGCCCCTAAGACTTCTGAATCCACATTGTTCCTCCGTCAGATGATTCTCGATAGTTCCTTGGATTCTCATGAGGACCATTCTACAGAAAACTTTCCCGGGTATTGAGAGTAGAGTTATAGCTCTGTAGTTGGATGGATCCAGCTTGTCTCCTTTCTTAAACACTGGGGTGATAAGACCCTTGCTCCAGTCTTCCGGGGTTTCACCTTCCGACCATGCTGCATTTATTATTTTGAGCAGGAGTTGTCTCATTGGTTGTCCACCAGCCTTTAGAGTTTCAGCAGCTATTTTGTCCCACCCGCAGGCCTTGTTGTTCTTCAATAGTTTTATTGCCGTCTCTACTTCTTCAATTGTGAAAGGTTCACTTGGATTATCTGTAGGTTGTGGGTCAGGTATGGTCAGAAGAGCATTTTCGTCCCTTGGAAATTGCGTGTTAAGGTGAATGCTAAAATGTACTTCCCAGCATTTCAACACATCTGCGGGAGCAGTTTTTAAGATGCCGTCCTTGTTCTTAACAGCAAGTTGCATTTTGTCTCTCTCACCAGATAGTTTCTTCACCTTCTTGAAGAGCTCGTGGCTGTTGTTCTTTGTGTGAGCTAATTCCATCTCTTCCACCTCCTTGTCAAGAATTTTCTTCTTCCACTTCTTCACTTCATACTTGACCGCTTTATTAAGTTTTGTGTAGCTTTTCTTGTTGCGGGCCGAGGGATTGTTCATCATGAGGATTCTGGCTTTCCTCCTTTGTTCACAAGCCTTACAGACCTCCTCTGGGAGACCTTTAACTTGTCTCGACCTTTTGAAGCCTACAATTTCCTCTGAGATATTATTGGTTGTATCTCTGAATTTCTTCCACAGCTCATCCACATCTGTATCCGGGAGCTGAAGTAGTGGTTCAAAGGCACCTCCAATCCTGGCTTTGAATGCTTTTACAATGTTAGAGTCATTAAATCTGCCCACATCATAGCTTTTCGGGAGGCTCTTCATTCGCTTGGCCTTTGTAGGTGAGAACATCACATTAGCCAGTACTAGATTGTGGTCTGATCCAATGTCTGCTGAGCAGTACGATCTGCAGTTCTGGAACGACTTTAAATTGTCTAATTTGGTGATAATAAAGTCTATCTGGTTTCTGTAATGTCCACCTGGGGATGTCCATGTTGCCCTTCTACATTCTTTGTGTTGGAAGTAGGTGTTACACACTGCCATTCCTTGTAACATGCAGAACTCCAGAAGTTTCTCCCCTCTTCTGTTGATCTGACCTAATCCATACTTGCCCAAAGCTGGTGCCCATACTACATGGTCTGCTCCTACTTTCGCATTAAGGTCACCTATGACAAATATGTTCTCCTTCTTAGGTACCTTCTGAATATGCAACTGGAGTGCATCATAGAAAAGGTCACTTTCTTGCTCACTATGTGCAGATGTAGGGGCGTAGACCTGGATGATATTCATGATCCCTTCTTTCATGTTGAATTTCGCTGTGATGATCCTCGGTGAGACTGCTTCATAGCTCACCAAGCAGTGCAGGATTTGCTGGGAAATCATGATGCCGACTCCCTCCCGACTCGTGTTATCTTTCCTGCTTGATAAAAGGATTGAGTACTCCTCTTTGTTTATAAGCGTCTCTGTGCCAGTCAGGTGTGTCTCACACAGACCTAGAATATCCAGATCAAATCTCCGGGCTTCTTCAAGGAGTATATCCCAGTGCCCTGCTTTCTTCAGTGTTCTCACGTTCCAGGTTCCGATGTTCAGCACACCAGATTTCCTTGTGTTGTGAGAGGACTGTGAGGTGGCATCTTTAGTCATGTCATGTACTTTATCTGTTCGTGGTCGATGGTTACCCTTTTTCTGGATACTTACTCCCTTTACATTGTTCTTCTTCTTCTTCTTCATGGTGTTCTCTTCTGTCGGTGTACTCCGCTTTTCTGAGTTCTTCTCTGCTACGTTGTGTACCTGTGGAATTGGCAGCAAATCATCCGGCAGATTTCAATTCTTTATGCATTATCTCATAAAAATGCACAATTTCGTCCTGCAACCACCTGCCTGTAACTTGCCTCGTCCATTGCATTCAGGCAGCGTGACTAGACCATTAAGATATCGACTGTCCAAGACTGCCTGCCTACCAGCATTCAAGGGATTTACACACCTGTATACACCGACATTGAGCCTCTATCTATAGCAGCACATAGTTTTAATCTTTCTCTCTTTTTCCATCCTTACTTTTGAGCAAAAAAGCAGAGAAAGACTCATTATGGTAGCTTTCCCCTTGAGCGATAGCTGATCTTCTGAGAGACAGATGTGACCACACATTGCTCCCGGGTTCTTTCCTGATTTGTTATCAGATTGCTGTATCAGGCTTGCAGGCCGGGAGGATAAATCTTATTTAGCTCTTCTATGTAATCAGTGATTTCTGTTTATATATCATCATGCTTGCCCCCCCCCCCCCAGGTACAGCACACCAATCATGAACATCATCCCTTATACCTGTCTGGGCCAGCTTTAAAGGGAATTTGTAACATAAAATATGCTCATAAGTAAGTGACGCTAGTGTAGTCCTTGTTGCTAAACAAATAGAATAGAGCTCATTAAATGAAAAAAAGAAATACATAGGTTTTTGGAAGTAGAATTTAGCATTCTTAAGACACTGATAGTGCAGACGAAAAGGATAACTGTACTTTGGTTTTCTTAAATCAGCCGTGCTAAATCTGACTAATTCTAAGAAACCTTATTTTGTAAGTTATACAAGGTATAATGAAGATCTTTGTTTATGCAAATTATTTTTTATAATAGTTTGTCCTCCTGATGAGCTATTCATCTACATCTGTATATTTAATTTTTTCACATCGCAGCAAACTTATTCTTTTTGGTATGATTTCCCTTGTGGGGCAATTAATACTCATCCAGATTAAATCCCTTGATAATCAACTCTAATATTCCTTCTGTGTTGTACTAGAGTCACTGAATAGATGAAGTTTATGATACTCTTGCATGTGGACTTTGTCACGATCTATTGAGGGCAAGAAGGACATGACTTCAGTCTAAAACTAAATGAGTTGATGTCCATCTGGCACTCAGTAGATGATGTTGGAATACTATAGCTCATGTAACAGACAAAAACTCCTGCAAGGTGAATAGCTTGGTTACTAAGAAGTTAATCAAATGTCTCTGTTACAATCGACTCCTTAGTGTAAATATCATTTTTTTTATATATATGATATTTTCCCCACTACTCTATGTCATTTTTATCTAACATGTTTCATTTCAATAATGAATGGAAAGAAAAAGAGAGCTAGACTGATATAAAGAAATATAATGAATTTAGATTTGTCTTTATTATATGCAGTATTCACAAATGAGAAATACACGTACATATGTAGGTCATGATAATTTCCGTATAAATTGTTGAGCATGTCAAACTCCTTGACTGGATTTATGACTTCTTTTCAGCCATGCCTGTGCGTCCTTCATCCAAGCAATTCTGGACTTCCTATTGCATAAGTCCAGGGGCTTTCTCGGTCAAGAGAGAGTGCAAGGACACTCTAATACCCCTTTCATAGTGGCCTGATTTTCATCGGATGTTTCCGGACGCTCCCGATGAAACGGCCAATATGAATGGTGCAGAGGAGAAAAAGCTGATAGAATAGCCGATGAAATAAAGAGAAATAGGCGTATAAATTCTCTTTTTATCGGTGTGACTCTGACGAAACGCCTACTGTGAAAGGGTTCGGGAGTAAACACAGATGAAAACACAGAAGAAAATGGTCAAAGTTGTTATGTTGTTCTGGCTAAAGCTTGTGTATGCCGCCCTTTTGTGGAGCCCGGCTAGCTGCACACTGCGCTGTCTGCCGAATAAAAAAAAGCGTGCGCCAGCATGCAGCTAACAAGCGATTGCGCAAAAATTGTTCACTTCCTGCCGGGGCTCGCCACAGTGTGTGAATTTCAGCGGCAGTATGAAAGGGACAGCAGGGAAAGCGGCAGTTTCACCTTTGTTTACGTAAGGCAAATTCTATCAGTATTTTTATTGGTGTGACTCCATAGAAGCACTATGAAAGGGGTATCAGTCGCCTATCCCCCCCCCCCCCACTGACCTCGAGTGGAGGTCAGACCTTGTCCTCAGTTTGAGGTCAGACCCTGCCCTTCGCTCAAGGTCAGCTTGTAATATTTCTGGGAGGTTGGCCTGCTTGAAAACAGTATGAATAAAGCTCCCTATAAAAGCCGGGAAGATCCATAAGCAATGAGACTTTTTTTTTAGTCTTTGCACAAGTTTGCTAGCGTTTTGATAATACATGTAGTTGCAGAGGACTAGAGATCCTTCAAATATGGAGCTGCATGCCTTTCCACTTGATAATCAAATAACTTGATGAATGGAATTGAAATCCACTGACTCTTCTCTTCTGTTACCTATGGTTTGTGTGGTCAATGCTCAAGCGAGATCCGCATACATAGTGAGTGTTTATAGACAAGAGCACTGAGATGGACAGTGCATTATTTGTTTTAAATTTGTTACAGAAACACATAGAAATAACGAGGATGCATGAGATAGGGAGAACGAGAGAGAGAGAGAAAGAAAGGGGGAGATGGAGAGAAATAGAATGAAATAGATAGAGAAAGAGAGATGGTAAAGCAAGGAAGCAAATAAGAGATCAGATAAATATAAAACATGATACAGTGTAGCTGAAATAGGCAGTGACAGTCACATAAACAGGTTCAGACATTGAGACCAAGGCTTTATTAAGGGCTGTTTGACATAAAGACATCTACCTTGGCCTTTAGCTGAGAGTATGATACTTAATACTCAATATTGATCAACAACAACCTTAGCTTGTTATGTCTGATAGAAAGGGAGGAATGGAGATCATTGGAGGAAAGGAACTGTCAAGCAGATGAGAGAAAAGAAAAGAAAAAAAGGGAATGAGACAGATATGTTTTTGAAGGAGTGAGGAGGATTTACAATGACTGAGATAGTGATTTGATTTGATTTGATTTGATTTGATTTATTGGTTTCTGCATCTTTTTTTTTCTTTTTTCATCATACATTTTCATGAACATAATATGGTTTGATACAATATTTTAAATGTATATAATTTTATACAGATAATGAACGAATTTAAACAAATATATTGAATGCATAATTAACATACATTAGATGCAGGAGGGCTACAGAAATAAGAGGGTGAATGATGCTACTACTAATGTAAATGAATATTGACATTGTTTACTGTACATTTAGAATTGAATATGAAGAACTATTTTAATGGTTTGACAAAGTTATTTCCAATGAAGTAAAAGAATGGAATCAGAAAGGTGGATTTAACATTGAAAGAGACATCAAAAGAGGGTGAGACAATCTATAGCTTATATCTAATGAAGATGAACACTCAAGATGTGTCATCTATGTGAGATGGTGAACGTACAAACCTGATTCATTCCCAGCTTTGGAGCTACAATGATCCATCTCGTCATTTCTATTCCTACCGAACGCTCTTCCATTATGACGACGGGTGAAGATAAGACATCCGCATCCAATTTGGAATGGGAGCTCCCTCTCCCAGGGTGTGAGTCTAGCTGTGATGAGCACACCGGATGTTCTTTAGCACCTCTTTCTATTGCAATGAGATAGGGTCAAGTCACACCTGCCCAGGGCCAGTGGTTTAGTGTGTGTCCAGCCGTATGGAGTGGGTGGGGGGGGGGGGGGGGAGGGAGCACACCGGATGTTCTTTAGCACCTCTTTCTATTGAAATGAGATAGGGTCAAGTCACACCTGCCCTGGGCCAGTGGTGTAGAGTGTGTCCAGCCATGAGGAGGAGGGGGGGGGGGGGGGGGGCACTGCCATCACGGGGGATTGGTTTAACTGGGTAGATGAAATGCAAGAGGAGGGCTGGGAATAATGAGAGGGGTTGATATGAAAGCAGAAAGTACCACTAAGCTTCTTTTCATGTTACCTTCCTTCTTTCCTTTCTTTTCGTTTTTGTCTTTCTTTCCTTCTTGCCATTCTAGGTTAGGGGTGGGGAGGGAGGGGTCTCTGACTGTAGCTGTGCTGGTCCATATAGTTTCTAGTAAGATGTCATTTGATTAGATAGCAGAAGCTTTTTCCCTGTTAGTTGATTGGCTGACAGCTTTAGGGATTACTTTGCTTTAGATTTCCAACATTTCATTTCATCCAAAAGTCATTTTCACTTACTAAATAATTTATTTTCCTTTAAAGGTTTAATTTACAAGATAATTATTGTGTAATGTCTCTCACATAGTATACACTTCATGACTTTACAAATACGGTCAGTCAATTTCGTTTATTGCTAAATGTATCTTTGAAGATTAATGGCCTCGCAATAGATATAGGAATTATCTGGAGCCTCTGCTAATTGAAAGTTAGAAGCTTTAAATTTCATTCTGTTTACCTTGTTTCAATGTCGAAGCCATTATCCTAATTGGTTTTCTGTATGATATATGGCCAACCAATATCTTTAAATTGAACCTGTCTATCAAGGTTTGTGTTTAACATGATGAAAACGTAATTTCATATTGTATTGCAGGTAGAGTCATATTGTACAGTGTCCTCTGATAATCAATACATGTATAGATATAGTTGTGATATATAATGACTTAGTATGTAGTTATTAAGTGTTCTATAGCAACATTATTTTGCATGTCTCTGTTCCTTTCATACCAACACAACTCTCCCATTACAGCTAGCATAGGGCTGGTGCTCATAATGAGATGTTAATTGAAAGATCCAATAGTGCAAATGGAGGCTGGATATTGAGATCAGAGAGGGACTTTGGTCATTCATTAGAAGGTGTTCTACCACCTGTAGAAAGGGGGGGGGTGAGGGTGAGGGGGTCCCCCTCATCCACCCCCTTTAAGTTTTTCAGTACCGGCATTTACCCTTTTCTCAAGCGATATTTTGTTATAGATATTTCAATGTCCTGTCCATATTTAAGATTCTTATTACTCTTTAATAGCAGGTAGAGTAAGGGTGAGTCATTCCAGCTTGAGATAAAATACCCCCCCCCCCTCTTAAACTTTGTAATACCATCTATGCCCCTTTATTCTGCTTTATACCAGAGGAAGAACCGATTCTATGATCTAATTCTTTGTCTATATAGTAACTGACTACATGTGACTGCTGCACTGTGGCTGTGTGAGTTCAATACATTGTTGTCCTCCCTATTTGTATCAGTGAATCTTGAGGTATCATCTATTTATGAGTGTTTGGGGCCAGAAGGATGTTAACTCATAATATAGGAATAAGGACTCTTTGACTGCAATCAGAAAACTTGGATTCTGTGTATCAGCAGTTTGTGTTGATACATGTCTGCAGACAAGAATAGAAATCATCTTCAGGTTGTCTTCGAAAGAATAAGGTAGATTTGCATTCCCAACTTTTTTTTCAAGTTTCATGAAGTTAGCCCAAAGTTAAACATATTGTATGCACATTGAATGCTTCACAAGCATAAGGGTGCGCATTAGAAATAAGTCATTCTTCATATTGTCATTAATAAGTGGTATACTTGTGTATACTAACATATACATTGTATAGTCTGTATTGATTAGTTGATTCTTTCACGATACTTAACATTTCAGTCTGGTAAGACACATCTATAACAGTTTGCTGGTAGAAACATGTCTCTTTCAAATTTCTGAAACATTAAACTGTATTAACCCTAATAAGGCCGGGGAAGGGGGGCCATGATTTTTCTGATTGCTCGGGAACGCATATAATATGGATGGCGCCCTGCCGCTCGCTGACTTTTTTCTTTCGAGTCTTGCGCAACTTTTAAAAGAATTGTTTGAAAATCGGACCTGCGGTTACAAAGTCACATGACCTTTTGTCTTTGCTTGTCAGCCCAAAAATCGCTCATTTTCGTGATTTGTGTACAAAACATGGAAAAGTCATTTTTCCTAAAAACAGATCAAACATGGGTTATTGGGTCTTGTTTAAAGTTTAGGTGGTTGTTTTTGGAGTCAAAATAGTTGAATTGTAGTAAGAAATGAAATAAAACAACAAAAACATTGAAATACATAAGTTAAAAAAACAACGAAATACATAAGAAATTACAAAAACAAGGGATAACATAAGGAATAAGCTGGCTGTTCCAAATTTTTTTGTCGTATTATTATTCAGAATGGTCTAATGAATATATGTAGCGAAAAAGAATGCTTAAATATGAATAATATATGATTTATGGGTAAAAATGTGATTTTTATGACTTTATTTGCATAAATTACCATAAATATGCAAATGAGTGAATTTTTCAAAAAATTGAAATTATCATATTATTCTATACACTTCACTTGACATGCGTGCAAATTTTCGCAGCGACTGAGATCTTAAGGGGGGGGCCATAATGCCCCCCCCCCCCCCATACTAAGACCTCAAATAGCCCGGCCTTTTTAGGGTTAATCTGTAGAACAAAACAAGAAATGAATTGAAATTACTCTGACTACGGAGAGAGACAGTAGAGAACTAAATTTAATTGATTGGGAAATATCTTCAATATAATTTTGGTTTTATTGTTAAAAGAGTACATGGCAAACGTCTGGAGACCAGTAATATTGTCATATTGACAGAAGAGTACAAGAAAACATGAAATAAGATTTAAAAATGTACATTCATAGTAGTTCAATAATAACTAAAATAGGAGATCGTGAGTTCATGCATTAAAAATATGATCTTTAAACAACAGTTCTTTTTATTGAATTGATTTGGATAGATGCTTACAAGGGTATAGAGTGGTGAAATTTGACGGCATAAAAAATCTAGTTTTAGAATTTCTCAATTTGAACTTTATTTTCCGAAAGAGCAGAAAAAAAAACAATTGAATATGTGAAGTATTGGCTGAGATATGACCATCTGAATATATAGATTTCCTATAGGAACTTAGTGTTATTTTGCTCTGGCTCATAACATTACGAACCAGAGAAAAATGAAGTTCAAATTGAGAAATTCTAAAAATAGATTTGTGTGATGTCACAGCTCGATACTCTATTGCTGCAGTGGATGCCAGTAGTATATATATTTTGCATAAATGTTTCATTAAAAAAAAACACAGTCTATTTGTGACAATGGTTTTAAATAGAAGGGAAAAAATGCAATTTAGTAGTCACAAAAAAGTACCAGTTTGACTAAATTTGAGTTAATGCTGTAGATGAGGTAAATTTGGATAATGAACAAATTACATGTATATATGTATATATGTATATATATATATATAGTAGGCCTAAGCATTTCTATGATTACAAGATAGGATACCAACTTGAATTGACACCATTTAGAGTTTTTTGTGCCAACATAGCCAAATATTTGCTTTAAGTTTCTATAAGTGTTTCCTTTCTTTTGTGAATAAAATGTCACTCTCAGCTTGCTCTTCCTTACTCCGTATCCATCTATCATCCTAATTCCTGTCCCTCATTCTCTCTCTCTCCCTCCCATCCTCTCCTTCTTTCCCTCTCTCCTTCCCTTTCTCCATCTATCATCCTAATTCCTGTCCCTCGTTCTTTCCTCAAGTCTTCTTGTGTTGTTTGTGTTCCATACATCCCTGTGGACATGTTCCTTGGAATTTGCACTCGCCCTCTTTTATTATTTGATCAAGCAGTTGTTTTTCAGCACCAAAAGTTTTACTTTGGGGAAAATCTGCATAGAATAATTTAGTTTGTATGGCTGGATGCTTACCAGGGGCATGGTTCTATGCTCAGTTGCTCACGAGTATGAGGAACAAACTTGATTTTGCTTTCATTTTGTGCTTATTTCAACACAAGCAGGAATATATAATGTAATGGAAAGCAGACTGGCGAATAAAGAATAAAGAAGAAAGTGAGAGAGAGGGATACAGAGAGAAAGAGAGAGAGAGAGAGAGAGAGAGAGAGAGAGAGAGAGAGAGAGAGAGAGAGAGGTTGGGGGATTGGGGTGGGAGGCAGGGTGAGATATTTTAAAAGATCCAAAGTGTTATACCTCCTCTTCATCATATTCGTTATTTTCTTTACCTGCGAAGATGACCTTTAATGAATAGTGTTTGAGTCTTGCATCAATCTTGGATTGATTTTTATAGTTCTTTGTATTACTTTTAGCAAGTGGAATAGAAACTATAAAATTTGACAAAGGAGCAGGGTATTATTAGCATAGATAAATCTTGATATAAACCATGTATACTTCAATGATTACCAATGATTGTAAACGATATAATTCTTTGATTTTCACAGTATTTCGACAAGGGGACCTGGGTATTAACTGGTATGCAGTCCTAAGTGGTAGTTTAGAAGTACAAGTCAGAGAAACATCAAACAATAAGGTAAGTTAACTCTCATTGTAATAATAATACTGTGGTTTGTTTTAGTGATTACGCTAAGTAATAGTAAAATGCTTTTTAAGAAACAAGTATTATTGTTATTACTATAATATATATTCTAAGATTTAAACAAATTAAAGAAAAGATTTGACACAGAATAAGGTAATGATGAAGCCAAATTTGAAGAAAAACAAATTTTAAGAATACTATGGATATTTTTTCTTGTCGACAGGCTGATTTTGCATTCTCGGCACTGAAGAAAACAAACAAAAGAGTCAAAGTTTTTCATGAAATGTTAACCACTTGAATGATTTAAAAATAAGTTCTAGAGTTTATTTGAGTTTATCATTGTCTATCTGCTGAGAGGCACAATGGAGTTAACTTTCATTACATGTATGTCCATGCTCTGCAGACGATCTCTCAGACAGTTCTAGTTCTAATTACCACTGTGTTGTAATGGAGAGGAGAATCTCATTTCCTTTAGTCCAGTAAACTGTACACCTGTATTAGGCATGGTTGAGCCTAGCTGTCACACTAAGTATGACCAACGATGCACTCTCTGTAACCATGGCGCAACATCCACCCTATAGCCTTCTTCAGGGATGAGAGCATGGTTGATCCCGCCTCCTATTCTCTGCGTTACGCTGGTAGATTATGAAGGCTGTTTTAGAGCTTATCTCATCAAGAAAGCAAGCAAGAGACTCATCTGGCATCCCACTCATCAAATTGACTCAGGCCGTTATGGAAACATCGATTCGGGTCGGGCTCGCATCATTGCCACCGGTTGTCGTGGAGATTACAGCATGGTAGATTTCCAAATCAACGGTGATAGGATAACCATCTGATCACCATACTCTTTCCTTTTTGAAAGTGAAAGTGAGATTCTTCTCCATCTTTACACTGGATATGTGAGGTTTAGGTGTCTGATCCTCCCTAAGTCCCGTTGGCAATTAGGGTTAGATGTTAGTTGATTAGTCTTCAGGCGTTTCGAAGTACAAGTGGATCAGCAGGATTGAAAAAGAAAATTATTTTGTGTGAGATCAAGATTTAAGGACACAGTCTTTTGGAGACCTTTCCAGCAGAAATTCAGTCTTGCCAAGATGATAAATTCATTCTGTTACAAGTTTATAATACATTTAGCATTTATTTATGTTTGTTATTGAAATTCTGTTTCTAATTTTAATCTAGTTTCATCTTCGTCTAGTTGATTTTTCAATTGCTATCTTTCCTTCTTTGATAGAACAGCTCTGTTTATGTTTTATCTTTTTCCTTTTTCTTTAAACAAAAAAAATTGTTTTAAATATTTTCTCTCTCTCTTCTCTCTCTCTCTCTTTTCTCTCTCTCTCTCTCTCTCTCTCTCTCTATCTATCTATCTCTCTCTTTTCTCTCTCTCTTTTCTCTCTCTCTTTTCTCTCTCTCTCTCTCTCTCTCTCTCTCTCTCTCTCTCTTTTCTCTCATTCTCCCTCTCCCTCTGTCTGTCTCTTCCCTTCTCCCTCTCTCTCCCCCTCTTTCTCTGTCTCCCTCTGTTTCCCTCCTCCGCTCTATCTCACACTCTGTTATTCTCTTATTATTTAACTCTTCCCTTCAGTCTTGCTCTCACTCTCTCTCTCTCTCTCCCACTCTCTTGTTCTTTAACTTTTCCCTTCAGTCTTGCTCTCTTTTTATCTCTCTCACTCTCTTGTTCTTTAATTCTTCTCTTCAGTCTCCATCTCCCTCGCTCTCACTCTCTCTCCCACTCTCTTGTTCTTTAACTCCTCCCTCCAGTCTCTCTCTCTCTCTCTCTCCTCGTCCCCACCTGCCATGCTCCAGCGATTGATTCCTCTTGTTCTCTTCCTCTCTCTTCCTCTCTCTCTCTCTCTCTCTCTCTCTCTCTCTCACTCTCTCTCTATATCTCTTTCCCTCTCTCTCTTTCTCCCCCTCGTCCCCACCTGCCATGCTCCAGCGATTGATCCCTCTTGTTCTCTTCCTCTCTCTCTCTCTCTTTTTTTCTCTTTCTCTCTCTCACTCTCTCTTTCTCTCCTCGTCCCCACCTGCCATGCTCCAGCGATTGATCCTTCTTGTTCTCTTCCTCTCTTTCTCTCTTTCTCTCTCTTTCTCTCTCTCTCTCTCTCTAACTATCTCTCTCTCTCTCTCTCACTCTCACTCTCTCTTGTTCTTTAACTCTCTCATTCAGCCTTTCTCTCTCTCTCTCCTCGTCCCCACCTGCCATGCTCCAGCGATTGATCCCTCTTGTTCTCTTCCTCTCTTTCTCTCTTTCTCTCTCTTTCTCTCTCTCTCTCTCTCTAACTATCTCTCTCTCTCTCTCTCTCACTCTCACTCTCTCTTGTTCTTTAACTCTCTCATTCAGCCTCTCTCTCTCTCTCTCTCCTCGTCCCCACCTGCCATGCTCCAGCGATTGATCCCTCTTGTTCTCTTCCTCTCTTTCTCTCTTTCTCTCTCTTTCTCTCTCTCTCTCTCTCTCTCTAACTCTCTCTCTCTCTCTCACTCTCACTCTCTCTTTCAGCCTTTCTCTCTCTCTCTCTCTCTCTCTCTCTCTCTCTCTCTCTCTCTCTCTCCTCGTCCCCACCTGCCATGCTCCAGCGATTGATCCCTCTTGTGGTTGAAGAGGTAGATTTTCTCTTCCACTTGACGTATACCTCAAGAGTTTGTTTGACAATCCCACACACAGCTATAGTATGATGCCCCATACCCTCTCACACTCAGCATTTAATCTTAAAGTGACATCCCTCAAGCCCTTTCACACTTGATGTGTAAACTACTCTTTCACATTCAACATGAAAGCTTATTGAATGTTCATGTACCTGTAACCTTTTTGTTATTGCAATTATTTATACCATGTATTTTTTTCCTTTACTGGGAACTACTCCATACAAGTTTTTATAAACTTTTTTGTAGTTTCCATTTTTTCTCTTACTATGTATTGTTTAAATTATGCTTGAGAAAAATTAATAAACTGAACTGAACTGAACTGAATATGTAAGGTCCTATATGTAGTACCCTTTTTCATTCAACATAAGAAAGTCTTACACTGTTTCAAGCACTTTTCTACTCATTAGGCAGGGTACTCTTGAATCGTATTGTATTCAGCAAACCTTTTGAATAGACAAAAATGAAATAGGATTATGTATTATTTAAATTGGGACAGAGAGCATATTAACATCATTTTCTTCAGACCATTTAAAAATGCTTTCTTTTCTTCCGCTTTTTAATCTTCAATTTTACCAACATCAAACATTGCAATATTGACTATTGTTTGTATATTTCTCAATCCTTTAGGGCTCAAAATTCTAGAATTTTTCATTATTTTTGTATTACCTTATATGAAGAATAATAGCCCGAGGACTCATCCCTCATTGAATGATTTAGTGTTTTGTAAGTATTATCTATGTTCAAGGTCAGACCCCCTTCTTCTGCAAATCCCCTGCATCAATTCGAAGAAGGGTCAACAAAATATAATTTTTTCTGGTCCCACTATTTGGAATAGTCTCCCTTTAAGCATTCGTTCTTGCACCTCAGTCGCGTCATTTAAGAGAAATTTAAAAACTCATTTGTTTTCTTTGTAATTGTTATTTTTTAGAGTGTAATGCACTTGGAGAGTATATAACTATTCTGTTTGTATTTTAAAATGTAAAGCGCCTTGAGCATGCTCATGTAAAGGCGCTAAATAAATACCAATATGTATGTATGTATTAGATGTGAAATGGTGCCAGATCATCCATTTTGTTGCTTAAGGCTTGTTTTACGTTGTGTCCTTACCAGGAAACCTGATCTGATTGTTTTCAGAAACCAAATTACATGCAGCTGCCGAGTGCTCTGTCTTCTTGTTCCATTCTTTAAGAAAAATGGGAGGAAATATGAAATACTTTGTGACAGTGGACAGTGGGGAGGATATCAGTTAACCAGCTTCCATAATATAGATGCCATGTTGCTTTGCATGCATCTTTCAAGATTCAAGATTCAAATGACTTTATTTCTCGTGCAAAACATAGTACAATGACATTGTAATGTTATTTGCAATTTAATATTAGTATATATATATATATTACAAATAAAAGACAATGAAACAAGACAAATTTATATAATAGTAATGGCACGAGAAAGGAGGAACTAACTAGAAGCAGAACTCGTTGAAGTATTAGTTCATCAGAGGCTGTTTTACAATACATCTTGAAAACAAAGTGTACATAGCAGGGAATAATTTTCCTCAAATTTTTTGATTAGCAATTTCAGCCGATGGATTAATATTTCAAATGAAATTCTGTACATTTCTATGGAAGAAAACTGCTACACAAAAGATATTTTGTAAAGCAGTCATGCAAAAATGCATAGCAAATTGCGATGCGATACCAGGAAAATTATTCCCTGCATAGAAAATCACAAGTTAAAGAAATATGCAACAATAAAGAAATTATGAATTTGGGGAAGGAGATAACAAAAAAGAGGATAAAATTAGGGGAAAAAAAGAAGGCAAAAAAGAAAGAAAGATAGAAAAGGAAAATGAATGATTGGAAACGCTCTAGAAAGAGGAGTTTAGATCATCAGAAAGACAGCGGAAAGATGGAGAAAGGGATTGAGCCGATGAAACATCTACTATAGATATGAACTTAGCAGACAGATCAGATTAGGTTTCAGCCCTCTAATGCCTCTATGTATCATAACTGGTTTAGACTCTCTGATTTTTACCCTGTAATAAGAAAGTATATTAACATGGCAGACAAATACTTGCTTTTAACCCATGGTCTTATTTTTAATACTACATTTGTTTATTAATCCAATTGTTCCTTGTCAAAGAAGAGCATGAGTACATCTTGAAAGTATGGTTTCACAATCGCGAAGTCATATAACGTAGTACAATTTGTTCAGGCAAAATAAATGATCTAATTCATCATTCAGTTGGTGATATCATTTTTTTCTTTGTGTAGGGGTTACAATTTTTTTAATACTATTTTAGTCTGATCAAAGAATAGTGGGTTCCTGTATAGGGCTCATATCTGTCAGATTTGACACTCCTGGCGCTCTATAACCATTACCCCAGCATTAGCATGGCTGCCATTTCGGCACTCTAGAATTTCAAGGATTAATTCCTGCCTGGTACTCATTTACCTCACCTGGGTTGAGTGTGACAAATGTAGATTAATGTCCAGCCAAAGAACAAGGATTCAAACTTTCTATTCAGTGGTAAACAGTCTGGTGACTAGTCCAGACCACCATTCTTTTTCATATGAATATAACTAAGCATTGTTTATCCTACTAGTATTAAAGGTAGCATGATGTCATCAAACTACCATAGTGAAATGTTGTTGCATAGTTAGATGCATCGAGAATGTAGAATGGATAATTTTAGAAGATGATTATGTCATGGTATGGATGTAGAACCACATTGTTAAGATGATGGACCCAGTGAACCTTTGTACTACCCTTATTTGACTAAACAATAGCATTAATAATTTGAAAGCTTGGGCCTTGTGCTATGTTTGGTGAATCTTATATTTTATTTTATTTCATACTACATGTCATTTCTTTTCTATTCTTCTCTAACAGGAAGCAGTAACTGTTTGTAAGCTTGGTCCTGGTGCTATGTTTGGTGAATCAGTTCTGGATGATACTCCACATCAAGCTACCGTCGTTACCAAGGAAACGTGTGAATTGATAAGAATTGAACAACCAGACCTCAGATATCTGTGGGAGGTAGGTAACAAGAAACCTTGATTGATTGATTGATTGCTTGATTGATTGATTGATTGATTGATTGATTGATTGATTGATTGATTGATTGATTGATTGATTGATTGATTGATTGATTGATTGATTGACTGAATGATTGATTGATTGATTGATTTATTGATTGATTGATTGATTGATTGATTGATTGATTGATTGGTTTATGGATAGATGGATGGATGAACGGATGGACGGACGGACTGACGGATTGATTGATTGATTGATAGGTTGATGGATGTAAGTATGGATGGATGGATTGATCAATGACTGGAAAGGATGGATCAATATATGGATGTAACCACTCAACCTAAGATATCAATGAGTACAAAGAAAGTTGATTAATGAATGAATTAGTGGATTCGTATATGGATAATTTATTCATCTTAATTATTTTATTGATTGATTGCTGGTATTGTATTGATGATTCAGTAGACAACATTTGCATGTACATTGATGGATCATAGCATATACTTATATTCAGAACAAATTAGGTTCAGAACCATGTTGCATTATACATTTTCTAGAAACATTTTAGATCAAACTAAATAACCGTACTGATAGCTACTCAATAAGATGGTTGATAGAACAAGAGAAAGAGAGATATAATTAGGCTGAGATCACAGGAAAATAAGGAAAGACAAAAGGGCATAGTTTGAGAGAAAGAAAGAGAGATAGTTTGATTAGAAAGAAAGAGAGAGAACAGCAGAAAGAGAGTGAGAGAGATACTGAGTTAATTAGATAGAAAAGGAGAGAGACAGAGAGAGAGAGAAAAAAAATATGGAGATCATTAGATGGAAAAGGAGACAGAGACAGAGTGAGAGAGAGAGAGAGAGATACTGAGATAATCAGTTAGTAACAGAGGGAGAGAGAAAGAGAGGGAGAGAGAGAAAGAGAGAAGGAGAAAGAAAGGGCAATGGCTAGGTGAAATGAAACAAGGACCGACATTTTTTCCCATCATTGAAAACCTCTTTAGTGCTAACACCTATGTAACATGACCTAACTGCGTGCTATTTGCATGGTCTTATGTTACATGCTCATTGCTACTCTTGAGTTTAAATCTTAAAAACAGATGTGAAATTGTTTTCAAACACGATCAGAGATTCTTCCAAAGCCCTATTCTCTGCAGCTTTCCCCAGCCTCAGGTTACTTCTATCAGAGTGGAAATTTGAGAAGTATGTAATGAAATCTAAATAACCTAAAAACATAATTTCAATTGCTACACATCACAGCGCCATCCCGTACTAATGTCTTTTGGCAAGGCATTAATCTACATTTGCCACTCCATTACCAGGAGAAAAATGGGGATCTGGTAGGATGCTCAAAGCAAAGCCTTTGTGATAGTAATTGCCATATGCCCTCACGGTGCCAATATTGAAGGAATGCTCCCCAGGGTGTGGAGATGGTGCACACTGTGTTTGAATGAAGCCCATGACCGAGAATATAATATTTGAAATGCCCTTAGAGACAGTATTTTGTATTAAGCGCTATATAAGTCCATATTCACTATAAAGAGAGAGAGAGAGAGGGGGCGGCTAAAGAACTACATGATAAATTCTCTGAAAATACGACTTGTAGAGAAAGGAAGAAAGTGGTGAAATAATGTGATGATTGGAGACAAAAGGAGGCAGACAAGGAAGAAAATTCACTGAAGGATCGAGGTGCAACCACAAAATTGCTGAGGGACGATACTTTAGGGAAAAACTGTTTTTGATTCGATGGGAACAAAACTCAATTACAATTGAATTTTGTCGTGTATTGATCTTGATGTCATTCAGATGGTAGGTCGTTCACATTGAGAGATATAGTTTCAATGCTTGATAGATCACTTTGAGCTGTTAAAGGTAATACAAAGTTTTGGGAAATTTTGGAAATTGGATGGATAGTGATTCTTTACAATTTTGATATATTTGGATGCCCCTGTGGATGTTTTATAAGCACTAGAAAATTAAGCCCCTAAAACCCTTCTGCTTTTGAGGAAAATTGAACATCTAAATTTACCGGTGCTCCCGGTAAATTTTGATAAATTTCAAATAGCGCCTATATACGACCGTACAATGGTAGCTGAGACCATGAAAATCTCAGAATTTGTAGTTGAGATATATAATTCCAAACGGGAATAGCTAATCGGTCGTTTTTAGTCAAGAAACATTGTTTTATAGCTTAATTAATATCTTGAAGTTGAGAGGGGCTATGCATCATAAAGAGTTTATTATTTACAATTTCATAGCTTTAGACTCGATTTCAACCGCGACAACGATTACCGGTACTTAATATTGTAGGATCGCATATGCTTCCAATATGTTAATTTGAACCAAATTCATGACCCCATACCAAAACTTTGTATTGCCGTAATTAACGTTGTATAAACCGCCCTCGTGTATTAACCGCACCCCTCTTTCGCCCTAAAACTTAAAAAACAGTAGAGGACCCAGGATAGAACCTTGTGGTACGCCGTGTAATAGAAGAAAAATTGGAGGAATTATTTTTATCAACTACATATTGAAATCTATCAGAAAGATTATTTTCAAACCAAGATGACAGACACATTTGAGGTGTTGTTCTAGTTTCCGAGTGGTGAGTCAACACACCGATTACTGGGCTGGGAGACATAGCGCCAGGTGGAGGGGCATAAATCGAAACTTTAATTTTTTTTAATTTTATTTTTTTGTGTACCGTGTATAAACCGCACCCCCGACTTTGAAGTTTTTTCGGCGGCAAAAAGGTGCGGTTAATACACCATTAATAACGGTACCTTTAACTTGAGCTGCAAATCATACTATAACTGCGCAATATATCTAAATGTTTGACAGATCTTTAGTTTGACCCATATCCAGGGTCTTTGAGGTGTTCACACTGAAATAAAAACCACAATATTGAAACATTTGACAGACACACGATTCACACTCATGATACAATAGATGCCTGCATATTTGAAACGTTTAATGTGTTTGACGTTTATTGCAGTTCTTTAAGCTGTTCACACTCATAAGATGAAAGCACTAGTAAATAATTTGATCTTATCCCTTTAATCTGTTCACACTGTGTAACTTAACATTTTGACAGATGATTTGTTTGCCTGAGATCACAGATCTTTCCGGTCCACGCTCTGCTCTAAAGTGTCCTCTTGATGTATGGTTGTCATTGGAACAGCAACAATTTATTTGCTTGATTGAAATTGATCCAAGTCTACTCTCTCACTCCTCCCGGTTTTCCTCTTTTAGATTTGATTACGACCATGATAGATCACTTTGGGGAATCACAAACCTCTTTAACAATATACCTTTACCTTTCCTAAGATTCCTGTAACTGTTATTTCTTGTGTCCTAAGCGCAAAAAAAGGCCTTTTTACTTGACAGACCTATAAATGTATGGAATAGAATAGAAATGTCAAGTTTCTGAGAATACTGCATGGAGACCTTGATTATTAATTGCAAAGTTTAGAAGGCATGTATTATGATGATATTTGTGCCATGGCATGATAATTTGATATCAGAGTGTATCTTGTCTTTTGTCTTTTAACTTCAAAAAGTTAAGTTCATGTAAGCAATGGGATCACCATTAAGCACCTATAATACCCTTATCTTATGTTCTATGACTTTAACCTACCTTACCTTCCCCAAAGAAATCTTCCTGTGTGTTCTCATGATCTATACCTGTAGCAGCTAGAGTGCCTAGTGAAATGAATTTCACTGCTTGGGTGACTGACTGACATCACCTTCTTTCATATTGAGAGGTTAACGTCAGGTTTAATCTAGAGCTTTTGTCACTGTCTCATTTTCTTTACAAAGTTCTTTCTTCAGATCTGTAAACACACTCTTCATCTATGAAAGCTTCTCTGTCTATTGTCCCCAGACAATCATAAACCGTCTGCGTAAAAAAAGGTTAAGTCGACCTTAATAACTTCCCCTATGAATTCTCTCTATAGAACTCACAATGTCAACACCTTCAGGTAAGCCAAGTCCCCTGGGTATCGCATGTCGCGAGCGAATAACACATTCTGCGTGTCATCAGTAAATTTCATTAAAATGACTTTCACCATGCTCCCCTCCGTAAGGCAAGCTTTTTTTCCTCCTCTTACGAGGTCAAAATTAAATAGAGAGCGTAAAATGAAATTTCTATCCTGTGTAAACAGTGTTGGAAAAAGCTGCGTAAACAAGAGATTTAGCAAGGTAACCATGTCGTCTTATATTCAGGTATTAAACTTGCTATAGAGTTTACCCAACCTACATCGTGTTTCATTCTTTGTGTTATAAATTGGAAATCCTTAATGTTCAAATACTAGAGCAATTCGATCAAATATGAATAGATTTTGTATCTTAGATATTTTTCAGAAGCTCACACCTAAGCTAATTTTATCAATTTATGAAAGTGTTGTCTTATTATAACTGCATCTTTACAATGAATAGTCACTACTATTAATTCTTTTCTAATATACTTTTCTTAAAGAAATAGTGACATCATCATGTATTCTATGGTGTTGTGGACAAAAGTGGTCCATTGTTCAAAGATGTGTGATCATAATCTGGGTGATATCTGAGCCCCTTTGTGGCATTGTATAGTTGACATGAACAATGAACAATGCTCCCCATTGATAACAATAAATTGAAGTAATTGGGAGATAAGAAAAATCATGATACTAGCTTGTTACCTGCTCAAACATATCCCAAATGGACTGATTCCAGATCTACTGTAGATAGCTGTTTGTTCAGAAGCAGGAGGTGCACTCTACATGGATTACTTGCATCCAAGCTTCAGCATTGATGATACAGGGAATTTTTTTTCAAATAGGGGTTAATGTCACCAGGGACCCGTTTCACAAAGCCTTTTTTGATTGACAAATTACAACAATCAGTGACAAATCTGCTGATAACGAAAACTGTCATTTGTCACTGACGACAAGTTCTGTGAAATGGGGCCCAGGAGTTAAAAAAGTAAATATGTATCGTGCTGAAGTATTCAATACAATAACAATCATTCTAAAAAGTATTAAATAAAAAACACTCATTGGAATGAAAACCTCTCGAAGTGTCTGATTAGGCACTAACCCTCAATCAAGAACTTCTTTAAGAATATATACGTAATTCACTTTGAGATTCACTTGTAGGGTGATACATGATGATTGCAAAATCAAAAGAACCTGTCAGATTCAAGTTAATAATTTTTCTCTCTATCAAAGTGCAAGACAAATAGCAAGAAATCTCTTGTTTACATTAAAAAAATAGTCAAATGATATATGAAGAAATAGTACAGGATGAAACTATAGGTTAGTTTATTAATGTTCATAATGGTAGTTAAAAGCAAGAGGTTCAGCCAGATGAAATGGAGTATTGATGCTATCCATAATGCATGGTAAGGATGCTGCATATCAACCATGGATAGAAACTGTTTGGGGTCTAATCCAGGAGGATTTAGAATGAGATTCTGTGGATTTCCATAGGATATTTTACCTTCAATATAATGCTTAAATGCATTGGAGTTATTTTAAAAAAATGATTCCCCTTTCTCGATACTATCTCTCTGTCTTTCTCCAAATCTTTTTCCTGAATCCCCTTCTGTTTTAAGCATTCTTTGCCTCTATTTTACTAATACTTTACTATGCTTGATCATCTTTTCCCTCACATCTCAATCCGCAACTTGAAATGGATCATAGAAAATTATTAATATTTATAATTTACGCCATGCTACACAAATATTAACATAAGATATATACAGTGAATAATGACACAGGAAAGTTACCTAGAAAGGTATAGATAGTGGGTTGTGGCTAGTTTATCGCTGACAGCCAACCAACTATGATTATTTTATTTGAATACTGTACATTCATACTTTTCTCCCTGTTGATATTCAAAAAATCTTAATAGACTTAATTAAGTCTTTGAATTCAAAACTAAATATTTACTGAATTCCTACAATAAAGTTTACCCCTAAGAACTATTATAAGTCATTTTCTTTCATACTACTCCTTTGAAATCATTAATCCAGTAACCTATAACACAGATAATGAAAGATAAAACCACCTTAGCGATTGATCTACCTAGCATAGTGGTGAGATCTTCCCCAGTTATACAACATTGTGGAGGAGTTAAAAATGAAGAGAAAGTAAGAGAGACTCTTTTGCTGCTTTCCAACAAGCCTTATGGTTTGATGCATCAATTATTTTTAGAATGCAGAATAACATTTAAATTCAGAAATAGCATGTGAGATTCTGTGGTCTGTCCCGGGGATACATTCTTGTGGTTTTGTGGTTTTATTAGGAGTGATTAATGATGCTTAGCTTTCCCCGCTCATGAAGTGCCTTATTACATTTAGGGGGATTTTATTTCACTTCATGCCTAATCCATCATTTTCAGCAATATGAAAATTATTCTTGCCATCGTCACTTTCTTCATCACCGATTTCATCACCATCTTCATTGGCAATCAGCATCATCATCATCATCACTGTCATCTTTACCATCCTGATCATCATTTTCATCTTCCTCCTTCTCCTTCTCCATCTCCTTCTCTCCCTTCTCCTCATCATCACCACCATCATCATTTCAATCACTGCATCATCTTTGTTGTCATGTTTGTCACCATCTTTCTAATTATCAAAGTTTAACATTCAACAGATATTTCAACCCTCATTTTTCTTTAAGTTTCATCTTTGAGCATGACGTATATGGCCCACAAAATATGACATTTTACTTTAACAGTGTCTGTATAATTGAAAGTCAGTCAATAAGTTGTGCACTTGAGTGTTTGCATTCACGTCTATCATCCTTCCTGATTGTATATCATCATATAGTATGATGCTCAGTCTAAGTGATACTTGGTAAAGTTCAAATCTATATTCATGTAAAAAGAGCAGAAGGATTCAATAATCATTAACTGCATCATGAAAAACATACTCATAAAATCTATGAATTTACTTTTCGCGATATTGAGGATGATGTTTGCATTTCTGAGTGCATTTTGCAATCGATATGGCATTTATGATCTCTTTTATAATCAGGTGTGTGGTGAATGTCAAGTACATGTATATATAGTCTATGGAGGAAAGGAAACAGAACACAGACCAGTCACTGTGTATTAAAGCTTCTCTAAAGTGTTGGGAGCCTAAAATTATGATGGCAAAATTTCACTTAAATTTATTTGTATGAGAAAGAGAATGTCATTTAAGACATGTTTCTGCAAGGATTTTCAAAACAAATGTGTTTGAAGTCGAATATTGATGAAATAATTCAAAATCTAGGTTTTCTGCCTACAACAGAAAGCACAAATTAATAATTCTTTTATCAATATTTGTCTTCTAACACATTTTTGTGGGGGAAATCTTTGCAGAAGTGTGTATTTAATGATATCCTCTTTCACATTATGTTTAAATTTAGTGAAATTTTGCAATAAAATTTGTGACGAGTTCGGGGCTCCCAACACTTTAGAGGGGTTTTAACTCATTAGCTGCTGAATCTTAATCTTCAATCCCATAGGCTTTAATACAGGAGCCACCCGTTACCTATATGCAAAGGGTTAAATATGTTTTATTCAGTCAGGCAAGTAAGTCAAAAGATTACTTGCTGGGATACGAAAAACAACAACATTTTATTCAACTTGATTTTCAACCATAATATATGATTTGTATAGATTGACCATTGTTTGTTGGCCAAGGTTGTTTTCTTAATTGTAAGAATGTATTGCTGGTGAATTAAGAGTTAAACTATTGGACTTCTGAATCAGTCATCTTGCCCTGTCTAAAGTACTAAGCATCATTGAGCCAAGGCTCCTCCTACATGTATGCACTACGGCATATATTGATAGTGAAATCTTCTCACTTTGAATTCATGCAGACAGAAAGAAACAGGTCGAAGAGCATGCAGGCAATATGATTTATTCCGCATCCCTTCCGCTATAGCTGCATTAATCTAAATGCAGCGTAAATCATTGATTGCATGTAGCCTAGGCGTCCGAGTGTCAAGTCAGTGTCGTGTTGACCATACATACCACATGCCCTTCAGAGCTTTTGTCTCGTCTTTTGCGCATTTCAGTCTCAGTTTCAGTTCAATTTTCATTTCCAACAGAATAATCAATATAAAGAATTATGACAAGAAATCTATGGCAGAAATCAATGGACATTAATATAATGCATTTTGCAAATCATGAGTTGAAAATACAATAGAATGTAGGTCTATATATTTGCTGTAAGTTATGCTTCTCTTTTTTTAGTAAACACTGTGGAAAATGAGGTATCTACTGAGAAGCAGAGCTTGGTGACAATATTGCTTTGAAGTTAATTGATTAGAAGTAAATTGATTGGAGAGTATAATGTTGAATAAATAGTATCTAAAGAAAATATACATCTACAAAGTGATTGATGAATGTGTATATATCAGAGAGATACTCTCTTTAAAAAAAAGGAGTGAATTTTCACTCTATTTTCACTTTCTTGGGAGTGACGTCCGTGATCACTTGTTTAGGAGTGAAAATCGATTGAGTTTAGAGTGCTCTCTAAGAAGAAAAGAGTGAATGTTCACTCTATTTTCACTACATTTTCACTCTCCAGAGGAGTGACGTCCGTGATCATTTTTTTTTAGAGAGTAGAGAAATAGAGAGAGGCAGAGAGAGGGGAGTATTGACAGAGAAAGGGAGAGAGGAAAAGAAAGTTAGGTAGAGAAAAAGAGAAAAGTGTGAGTGTGTGTGTGTGTGTCTGAGAGAGAGAGAGAGAGAGAGAGGTAGAGAGAGAGAGAAGGAGAGAGAGAGAAAGAAAGAGAGAGAGAGAGAAAGAAAGAGAGAGAGAGTAGTAGGTGTTAACCTTTTAGTTTAAAGAAGTACGGAATGAAGAGTTAGCAATAGACTGTTTGACAAAACGATGTCATGAAAGCTGTGTTAGATATTTATGAGAATGAGCCATTTCCTCTGCTCTGCTCTCCTCTGTTGAAGACACATTATTTCTTCATCAGCCAATGCTTCTATATTTAGACCCACCCAAGGCTTTATAGACATGGTTTCCTAGCCATAATGTGTTAATGCTACTGTTTCTCGATCGATCGTAGACAGGATGGGATAAAGTTAGTGTTTTTAAGGTCAGCATCAGAATCTGATTATAGTACTAACTGATCATCTAACTCCATGGAGACAGTATACACATCAACTCAAAATCTTCTCTAAAGAAATAGTATTTCATGAATTTTCATATAAAGTAAAAATTGGGTAAAATTAAGGCCTGTTTATATGTGCCCTTAAAACCCTACATTGGCTCTCACCTACCTACACAATGCCTCTCATCACATAGAGCGCTTTGATATTCTCCTCTGACACCACAATACTTCTCCTCTCTTATCAACCTTAAAGATAAACTCCAGTACTGGTAAAAAAAAAATAATAATTCTCACAGAATCAAACGAAACTTACACTGAATGTTCAAGATTACAAATAAATGACATGTGCCAAACAATTTTGGAAGAAAATGTATACTGGCTGAGTAATGAGCATAGAAAGACAAGGAAATCAAGGTAGTACTAGCCCCGACACCATGTGTGTTGTCCCATATGTAGCTTTCTATGTGAGTGCTTGTTACTTTACCAAGACTCGGTCAAATTTATTATGATTTTGATGACTCCAGAACCTTGCAGTGCACACCAATACTTACATGCTACATGATCAACTGTTTCTGATCCTTTCCACACCTTTTCTTTCACAATGCAATCGCATTACCAGTACTAACGTTTATCTTTAATGAGCCATGTCGCTCTGGTTTCTTTCATCCAATCAATCTACTCTACTTGTCCCCAAAACTAAATGATCATGGGAAGATAGAATGTTTATCTTTGCATCTCCCAGGATGAGGAACAGACTCCCAAAATCATCGAAAGATTGTAAAACTGTAGATCACTTTAAGAGAATTCTTTATAAACATCTTAATGATAAGGGTTTTCCCCTAATTTTGTTCTGTTCTGTTAGCACTTTCAGAATATTTGTATTATTTTATTTAATCTTTATATTATAGGTGTCTTGGGCACCATCTGGGTTGATATGGTGCACACTGTAAATGTTTGCATATTATTATCAAAAAGTCATGCGATTCTGCCATTTGCCTTTGTAAGCAATCAATGTTGTACAATTACAACTTTCTAATACTATTATGTTTAGGTCAGTATTCTCTCAAACTATGCTTATTTTTCTTTTCTCAAACCATGTTGAATATATTATATAATCTTGTATATTGTATTCTACTTTTTTGAATCAATGTCAACAACCGAAATAGATTTCTTTGCTCCCAAGGTGCCATAGTATAAACATCTCAACGTACATCCTGAAGTCACATAGCTTTCTAGGTATACCATTGCTATATGATTCATCCTCTTTAATATTCCGGAGTTCAATAAAGTACTTCTGATGTACATTATGATGATATTTCCTTCCTGGAATGGCTCTTGTTGTCGTATCCATTCTGAATCTCACCTGAACCCTGATTGATTTCATAGAAGCAAAGCCTAGCTTTCTGCACTGTGAATCACCTGCCATGTAGCTGTATGTATACACACATAAAGCTTGTAGCCATTAGGTAAATGATGTGACACGGACGAGATGGTATTGTTATTCTAAAGGATGTACGTATTCCCATCACCAAAGAATTATGAAATGTCAGCATTAGACACACATGTACATGTATGAAAGCCTTCTATGTGAGTTGGTACCAGATTGCTAGTTGATGTATTTTTAATTAAGGGAGTGGAAAATGCAATACCGTGTTTGCTCGCGATAAGGCCACAGCGCCGTATAGGCCGCACTCCCGATTTTGACATTTAAAAAAAAAAAAAAAAAAAAATTGTTGAAGTCGGGATTTGATCTCTTGCGTACAAATGTTGATGTGACTAAAATCACCGCCTAAGACCACTCGAAAAAAGAAAAAAGAAATATTTTTGTGGAAGTCGGGATTCGATCTCTTGCGTTCAAATGTTGATGTGACTAAAATCAGCACCTTAGACCGCTCGGCCATGCCACACTGATTGCTAGCAAATGGAGTTTTCTGTAATGTATACATTGCGCCTCTCTCTTGTGTATTGAAATGGATTCAAAATAGCGACTTCGTGTGCTAGATGCTTCGCGGCAGCTCCGTTAAACGGGCCCTTCTTTTACTTTTGCAATGCATTGGCACGAGCTTAGATCAAGATCTATCGGTAGATGTTGTTTTTGGAAGTTTATTTTCATCTTCATGTCAACAATGCAAGATAAAATTGTAGGTAAGATGTGTGGAAATGTATAGTTATTGTACTGTTCGTAGATCTAGTCCCATATGTGCAAATTCGTGCTGGTTTTGACTTTTTTTAATTTTTAATTTTTTTAACTCTTTCGCCGCATAGGCCGCACCCGACTTTTTGATATTTTCTCTTCCAAAAATACTGCGGCCTTTACGCCGGCAAATACGGTAAACCCTTTTTTGAGGAGAAGATGGTGCTTTCAGATTTAGGTTTTATTTTATTTAATTTTGTATTATTGGATGTTTAGGCTCTATGTACAGTCTCTGTATTAAAAAAATTAAAGAGATGAATATTATTATTATTTATAGTTATGATTATAATACAGATGATAATAGAGTTGTCTGTACATTTCTTCCCTGTGATGATAACATGCCTACCTTAATCCAGGGTGATAATAATGATAATGTGGACTTATATAGCACATAATACAAAATACTGTCTCTAAGCACTTTACAGATATTATTACACTGGTCAACAGGTTTATTCATGCACGATGTGCACCATCTCCACTCTTTGGGCAGTATTCCTACCACAGCATGGTCACTGTGAGGGCATATGGCAATTACTTCCATAAATGTTTTCGCCATCCTACCGGGTCCCCATTTCTCTCTGGGGTATAGAGTGGCAAATGTAGATTAAAGCCTTGCCAAAGGACGTTATTGCTGTGTCGGGAGCGAACCCACAACCTTTGCATTTCAAGTCAAGTCCTTAAAATATAGGACTACAACACCTCTGATAATATGGGAGGGCTTTTAGAACCATGCATATTAGAGATAATTTTTGTTTTTACCAAAATGGTACTATATATGTGTTACATCATAGGTCATACAAGATTTGATATTTTTGAGAAGATCCAGGAGTGGAAAGGAAATAGAATGTGATGATAATAGTTAAATTAATTGAACACATATCTATCCCAGGTGATGCTCAAGGCTCTCACAAAGAAAATAAAGAAAGAGAAAATAGAATGAATCAGTAATGCCCTTGTAACATGTCATTGAAATGCAATAATTTATTTAAATGCATCCAAGATATCCATCCTGGCTCAGCTAGGATGCCCCATGTACGTGATCATAATTATGTTCTCTACACACGCCATTAGCTGAAATAACCAACCATTATCAGAGGGGTTTTTATTTGCCAGCTCTTAGCCTCCCAAGGACGTGTGTATCCATAGAGAGGGAGAGTGGAACAACTCTACAATCTGGAAATATGATATCATGCAGAGGAAAATACCTAATGTGGAGAATTGAAGGGCATCCACTTAAGATCTGCAAAAAAAAGGGGGGGGGGGGTTAAAGATCAGTTCTTGTTTTGTACAAAATTACATATAATCTGCTGAAAGCTAGGAGGACCTAACTACCATCATTTTATAAAGAATTAATGACTTTCTAGTTCTAAGCCGACAGCGTTTCTGTCTGCAGTCTGTGGTAATTACAAATGCTAATATCTGGCTATGTATAATTGTTGGATGAAAAATAAACTATTTAAATCAATCAATCAAATAAATTATGTATGATAACTTTATTTTTAGTAAAATCATACTACTAATCAATTCAAATTATTCCCCCATGTGATTTAGTAGATTGATTGATTGATTTTTATTCGACAAGCTTCCAGCATACAACAATATACACACCTGTACAATAATAACAGATCAGAATAAGTCAGCTTGAACAGGATAACCCACGAAAGCTCGAGAGCTTATTTCCAGTGGGGTCCCTAAGCATCTCTAAATCACAGATCATATGTTTTTCTAGCTACATCATTTCATTTTCATCTGAACTTCAAGTTAACCTGTTAACTACTGAATTCTCATATTCACAATATATCTAATTTGGGAACCATCAGGACCCAGTAGACAATGGGTTAAATACATACATGCAGACCTCTTGCTGCGTGACCTAGATAAAAGTTATTTGAGGTAACAATGTATTGATTGTCAAGATGTGACTTTAAATGTTGAATTACTTTCTCTATGAGGGAGCAGTCACTAAGAGCTGCTGCCGTGGATGTCTGTAAGTTTTAATGTTAATGCCATTTTTACTGTGCTGAAGAATATACATATTATATAGAATGACACTTTTCTTTTTGAGCTTTGCTTTGTTTTTATGTTTATTTGATAGCATATATGGCTGCTAATAACAAGTTTAAGATTAGGACAGACATTGTAGGATTCTTACCTTGAGTTATGCTCAATGTGAAACAAATTTTCTTTAAAATTATCCTTTATAGATATTTTGCAAAAAATTATTCATTACACCATCATAAAATGTGCCTTTAGGTTTTAAGAAAAGAAGTTGCCAAACTGTCTTTGTTGGAGCCAATGGGGTGTTAACTCTACAGTAGTAGACCTTCTGCTTCTAAAGGAGATGGTACCCTGCATTTAAATGAACTCAATAGGACACACAGTGACTCTCTTAGCAGGTGGTACTAATACATGGATAGCCGTGATGAGAATAGAACATTGAGGTCAAGAAATCAGTTCTCATTGTATACTAAACACGCTAAGGTCTGTCTACATCACAGCCAATTCTTCACTTTCTGCTTTCTCTTCTTTGATAATTCACAAGGTTTTATGAATTGCTCAGGGCAACGACTTGTCTGCTTCAAATCTTGGCACAGAGTGTTTGTATAACATCAGGGTCCTAAATGGCAAATTGTACGGTGGGCTGGACGTCCAATTTCCTGTTACGTCTGGTATGCAGACACAGCATGCATCAATGATGTAAAAACCAACGTGGTTACTCGTTTTAGAGTGTCAGAGTAAAAAAAGAATTTATAATCGAGGATGGATCCTTGGTATTTGTGAATATGTATGAATGTCGGGTATGGTTATGAGCATTAGGGGATGGAAGCTGGGAATTTATGAATAGCCACTGTCTGGTCCTTGGATTGCTATTGTTCGTCACTATGTTTTTTTCAAACTGTCTTTCCATTTGGAATAATCTTTTGAGAACCAGGGAGGTGTTTCACAATGATCCTAAGTCGAACTTAACTCTGAGTTGGTCTTAAACATTATGGAGAGCCTTGTGTAGCCTTGCAATAAAATATATTCACAATTAAAAAAATTGAGGTATTTTAGACTTTCCATAAATTCCACATCAAGAACATGAAATCTCCCTGATAGTAGAAAATATGAATGATTTGAATGAACATTTTATGCCTTTTGAAATTAGTTTTTACAAAATATTTTCAAAGATGCTAACGGCTTTCCATGATTGTTAAGTCCAACTTAAGTTCAAATTAGGATCTTTGTGAAACATCACCCCCCCCCCCCCCTCCCCCCTGTAGGCGTTATTTTTTTTTGCGGCACAGATTGGGGTTAGGTGCATGTTGAGCCTATGGGAAAGTTCAGGGTTAGGGTTAGGGTTAAATCAAGACCTCTTTTTAAAAAAAAGCCCCAATCTGTGCCGCAGAAAAAAATGACACCCCCTGGAGTTATACTCTAGTCAATCCCCTTCCTTGGCTCTCTCTTATCAGACATGTCTGTCTGGGGTTACTATCAGATGAAGATATGAAGGTACTAACTTACAGAATTAAATGTTGTGGTCTAAGGGATATTTCTTTGGACTGTCGATCACATGATGCGAGGCTTGAGTCCCATCACAGCATGCATGACTTTTGGCAAGACATTAATCTACATTTGCCATTCTCCACCCAGGTGTTCAATAGATACCGGTAGGAAGGAATTCCTTGAATTCTGTGAGCACCATGCGTTGTGCGCTTCAAAAATATCTATTATTATTGTGTCACATGAATAATCTTATTCATCTCTACTATCACACCATTATAAATTTAATCCTGAATAATTATTGGTTAAAACAAAGGATTTTTTGTTTCAGACATGTACATAGACTTCAAATAAATCTCATCCTTTTGAATCGATTATGCATGTTACCCTTAGGTGAAAAATGAATGCCTTTTGTACCTACACTTAGGCCTATTTTTTTTCTATCTCTCTTAAAAGTTTGTTATGACCACTAGTTTATTGTGATGATCAAAGGTTAATATATAATTCATACAGACAACCTTTTTTTATTTTTACAACAAAAGGCTTTGTATCGAGAGTGTATAAGTTTACTGTCCATAACAAAAAATGAAGGAATGAGGGTTTGTGTTTGATGAGAAAATAAAAACAAATGTTGTATTTGTAATACACTCATAAGGGCCATATTGAGAAACAATGAATGCAATCGCCATTATATCCCAAATTTTTTCATTGGGTTTCACATCATACTCGTCAATTAACCAAAAATCACATGATTTGATGATTTACTTAATTCTTCAAAGTATAAAAACATAACAGTATGTAATATGATAGCAGATACGATGAAAAAAAGTCTTTTAAAAGAAAACTGATTCTTGATGTATCTTCCCTTATCTCAGTCTGTCTCTCTGTCTCTGTCTCTCTGTGTCTTTATATCTGTTTGTGTGTGTGTGTGTCTGTCTGTCTCTCTCTCTCTCTCTCTCTCTGTCTCTGTCTTTCTCGTTCTATTCACCTGTTTTATAGAGCTATTGAGTTTATGCTGTTTCATTTAAATTAACTGCTTTGTATTTATTTTTCATCAATTAATTTACAAGCAGTGACCCACGGCTAAAATCCCATTTAAAATGGATTTTATTCTTTGTTTGTTGATTAGCAATAGAAAAGTCTACATGCCTTGCCCATTAAGCTCTTTGCCATCATACATCAATGACAGAATACAGCTGTAAAGAAGCTTTATTGTTTCTTGTTCTGAAATATAGTGTGCCCCATTCTACAAGGATGACAGAGATAAATAGAACACTGCATCCAGAATGAATATGTGGGATGGTAGAGTGTTGATTGATGGGTATATTGCCTGTAAAATTAGATGCTCTTAATAGCGTAACCTCTAGCACTAGTTTGCCCAGTGGCAAAGTGAGCCTTATGGCCCTTATAGAAATCACTTTCCTGTCATGAAGTAGATGAAGATAACAGATGATGCGAAGGCAATGGAGCGATTACGTTCCATCAAAAATCTCTAGCCGTAGGGCAGGAATATAAATTGTAACAATAACATGATAATACCTCATAGATCTGAAGTAAACTCTCTTCTCACCACGTGTAATCAGGAGTGGGAGAGTTATGGAGGTGGTTGTGTTGTTGATTGTGATAGTTGAGAGTGGTAATATCAGATCGTAAGGGAAGTGGTAGGTGTTAGAAGGAGAAGTGTTTTTTGTAATACTATCATAATTTAGTAGTAGAAGTAGTAGTAGTAGTAGTAGGAGTAGTAGTAATAGTAATAGTAGTAGTAGTAGTAGTATAGTAGCAGTAGTGGTAGTAGTAGTAGTGGTAGTAGTAGTAGTGGTAGTAGTAGTAGTGGTAGTAGTGGTGCTGGTGGTGGTGGTATTGGTATAGCTAGTGGTAGTGGTAGTTGTTGTGGCAGAGATAGTTGTTTAATACTACATAGTGGTTTTGGGTAGTGTTAGTGGTATGGGTGGTTTTAGTCAGGAATTTTAGTGGTACTGTTGTGGTATAGTGATTTGGTGGTAATGGTGATGGTGGTAGTGGTGCTGGTGGTGGTGGTGGTGGTGATGGTTTAAGCTCCAAGCTCTAGTGGTGGCGATAGTAGATGAATGCACCACATGTGCTATAAGTAGACTATCCACCGCAGGTAGCAAGATTCATTTTCGATGCATGAGTGGTTCTTTAAAGGTTAGAATGGTAACTATTAATATGGAGCCAGATGGGTGATAATCTTTAGACCGTATCCACCGGTCTCTGGAATGCACTTAAAGGTAAGATACACATTTCTGTGAAAATAAAATAAATTTGAAGTTAACAGAACAGGTGTATGTATAGGCCAGATTGACTTAATATTCTGATCTATTGATTAGATACAGAAGTAAATCATATTACATCACATGATTTTTCAATCTGAAATGAGAGGTCTCATATACTGTAGAAAACACACAATATTGAATTTGAATCCTTTCATGTTATATCATGCAGCCATAACAAGTCTATTTTTATTTGATTGAGTATGTAATGGTGGCAAGTTGTTATGCTTTCAATTATATTCACTGTGAATTATTGAAAAGGATTTAATCTTATCAGGGGTTCATTGTAGGATGTATAGTCACATATAGTTAAACCTACGAAAATCATTTGGACCAATATACATGACATACTTCAAATAACGTATACAGCTGCAGGACCTGAGTGTTATTTGATATACCTGCATTTATCCAAGACAAGGGCTTTGATGATTAAAACCTCATTTATAACTTCATGAAGTACCCTTCAATCATTTATTTATTTATTTATTTATTTTGTTTTATTTACCCAGGGTATAACCCCATCAGTGAGTAAAACACTGTTATACTCGGGGGCCCTGCAATAGTACAACACAAATTACAAACATGTAAATGAATACAAAACAACAAATATTAAAAAACATCAGACCTGCACAAAATATTAAACTTTTAAGAAAGAAAAAAACTATAAGGCTCCCACAATGCCTCATCAAAGTAATCAAATACGTGCAGCTCTATCCATTGTATGATAAGTTTCAAATTGTAAAATAAAATGTTAAATAGAAATGTCTTCAGTATCAGAGTACTGTAATAATGCAGGCCTCATGAAATTATCCATTAGCTGTGGTGATAATTATATGATGCATTCTGTTTCATAATCATATTCATTAAGCTGGTGTGTGATGGTGAGCTCACAAGGTTATATTGATGATTAAGATGCAAGATAATAATGTATTTGAGTGAGTACTGTATGATGGTAATTATACCTGGATGACTGAAGGCTTGGTAGTGTACATGTAGCACCTGATCCTCATAAGTGATCTCTAACAAATACAAAGTAAAAGCTGGATGACTATGACCATACATGATACCTTAGAGCTGTAGCTTCTGTTATGTTTGATCTCTTTTGCTCTTTAACTATTTATAGTTATTTTTGTATTCTTTGAATTTAGTTTTCTTGAGATAACTTAATGGTAAATATTTAAATGGGATTTTATTTTTTGAATGTTTTCTTTACTTCTCGCCTGCTTATCAGAGTGATATGGTAGTAAGTAATACAATGTAAAGTACTGAAGCCATGTAGTGTAACTGTTAAAATGCAATATAACAGTCTAACCATTATTAACATAATTATGACATACAGGAATACATGTATCACTTCTAAACAAAAACAAGTACATGATTTCAAATCATTTAATTATCCATATGTCTTTTATGATTTGGGTTTTTAGTTTTAAAAATAGAATTGTCCTAAGCATACAAGAAAAAAAATTGCTGTCAAAAGAAATTTGTATTCTAGATGAACTTGCCTTTCAGACACATATGCAAAGAAGATTTGCTTAGCTGTACGATATATAGATGAGTAAGACTGGTATATAATCTCTCTCTTATCTCGAGAGCTCAAAAGACAGTAAGATTTGTTGAGCTAGCGTCATGCTTAATCTCGGAGTTATGGACCATATGATACCCTGCAGGCACTCCACAAGTTTGACTCATGGCGTCTATAATATTAACAATCTTATCAGAAATTGCAAGATGAGAGAGAGCATGAGGGGAAAGAGAGAGAGAGAGAGAAAGAAGAGAAGAGAAGAGAAGAGAAGAGAAGAGAAGAGAAGAGAAGAGAAGAGAAGAGAGAGGGGGAGGAAGGGGGAAGTGGGGAGAAAGATAAAGGGGGACATGTGTAAAGTAGAGAAGGAGAACAAATACGTTAGGGCTAGCAATGGCGAGAGAGAAAGAGAGAGAGAGAGAGGTAGATACATAGATAGATAGAGAGAGAAGGGAGAGAAATTTGAGGTTGACAAGCCGCCGATAAACAGACAGACAGACAGACAGATAGAAAGCGCAAAAGAAGAAAGAATTGGAAAGGACTGTTTGACGGACGGCAAATTTGAGGGAGAGAGAGAGAAAGAGAAACACTAGAGGCAGATGGAGACACAAGGAGACTAATAGTGTAAAATGTTCTGATGATTCTTGGTGAATATCCTCAAAATGTCAATTGCCAATGATTATCATTACTCATGCATTCAAACTGTTATGAGTCACTGCATTCATCCTGGAATTGGCTTTGATTTCTCTCTCATCACAGACCCACAGTAACCATTATATCACCTCTCTCTCTCTCTCTGTCTGTATCTCTGTATATGTCTTACTCTCTCATTCTATCTCTCTGTCTGTCTCTCTCTCTCTCTCTCTCTCTCTCTCTCTCTCTCTCTCATCACAAGCCTACAGTAACCAGTTATATAACACTCTCCATTCCACACCATTCCTTGGCACAACTGTTGCCACGGTTGATGTTGTTGCTAGGTAGTTGTAAAGAGAGATGATTAGCTAATTTTAAGACAAATTAATCTTGTTCTTAACACTTTCTGTGTAGGTTGAAAGCAAGATTTAGGTAGGAATTCAGAGGTAGTCTTGTTAGTTCTGTCTGCTGCCTGAAAGAGGGGCATAAGAGCTAGGTTATATTGGCAATAACAGCCTTCAAATAACGGTGTGTGCGCTCTATAAGTTTACACTATTATTATTATTATTATTAGGCTTACTGATCAAAACTTCAGTTCTCTGAAGATTTGTTTTGTTTAAGATTTTATTTCTTATACTTGTGACTTTCTAGATGAAGATAAGATTGTCTATTTGGATCCAGAAGGGCATTAATTCACAAACCTTGAGCACAGAGCTGCTATCATACCCTCCCTTCTGGCTCTCAACAGACTCAAAGTCACAATGTAAGCACACAGTAATCTCTGCATTCATACTAGCGTTCAGTCTCACGATTAGTTTCTACTCCATTACTTCATTACCATGCCTTTTATCAGCTGAATTTAGCATGCAGAATGACATGAGATTGGATGGTTGAAATATGTATTTATTATACCTGAGCACTGGAGCATCCTACGAGGTCATGGGATGGGATGTTTGCTCGCTTGCTTGCACACGCTTGGTGTAATGAATTTTGCTTTTAATTAAATGGATTAACGCTTGATGTCCCAGTAGCATGTCCTAATGAAAGGCATATTGGCAGGTATAGAGGTGTAGAGTGTTGATGATGCCTTAGTTACAGAACAATGTACAGCGTATGGCACATGTTGGGTTTCCAGGGGAAAGCATTGTTAGAAAGTAGTGACAAATAAATGCTCTATAAACTATACATGATTTATGAGATTTTAATGCAAAGAAATAATCTATAAATATATTTACCTGAGTGGTGGATAGTCATTACTTGATTGAATGATCAAAAAGCATGAGGGTTTGTGTTTGATGAGAAAATAAAAACAAATGTTGTATTTGTAATACACTCATAAGGGCCATATGGAGAAACAATGAATGCAATCGCCATAGCTATTTTCATATTTGTAAAGATCTGGATCAGTCAACTTGATGTCAAAACTAAGGATATCTTTGTGGGCTCTTTAACTTGTCAAATACTGAATACGTTCATTCCAATAGGATAAGTATAGGTAACATGTGCATCATGTAGCCGATGGGTTTACTGAGCTTAGGAGTGCAAATGGGGGCCAACTCTGTGGTCAATCTAGAGGGGCAATTAACGGTCTTGTACTTTTGATTTTCCCCATTTTTAAAGATGACCCCCACCCTCAAAAACCGCATCCACTCAAGCTTATTAGACTGGATGTTATGTATCAAATTCTTGTTCAGATTAGTGTGTGGTTAAGCAACCAATGATGATGTGTACTTTATTGATGTGAGGTATATTGGATGTTATGTTTGGTGTAACTCAGATCACATTAATTCAACGATGTGAGGTATATTGGATGTTATGTTTGGTGTAACTCAGATCACATTAATTCAACGATGTGAGGTATATTGGATGTTATGTTCGGTGTAACTCAGATCACATTAATTCAACCTCACTTCCCTCATTCATGATACAGGATGTGGTGTTTCCGAGCTTCGCGTTGCCAATTTGATGAGTGTATAAGGACAAATATGTTCTTCTCAACCATATCAGTACAAGATTGCTTTTTTAGTAGTAGATGTTGAAATGCACTGCAGAAGGTGATTAGAAGCAAGAAGACATAGATTGATGATAATTTATTTGGACTTACCCTTCCAGGGTGCTACAAGAATTTTTTTCACCACTTGCCCTGTCGGGCAAGTGGGTTTTCAATTTACTTGCCCAAACAATATTTCCACTTGCCCAAAACTTTAAAGCGAAAAAGGACTCGAGGTTAAAGCATTTATTATCTCGTAATGATAAGTTAGTGTTTTAGATAGCAAATTAATGCACATACATGTACAGTGTAACTGTACTGAATAATAACCTAATAATATATGTCAAAGAAAATGGTCAACAAAGGATGGTTGAAGGTTTAAAAAACGCATTTTATTGATTCTCCATAAATAATCAGATTCACATTCATCTGATTTATATGAGCAGCGAGTTTTAAATAATATGTTCACAATCATTAACAGTCATTATGAATAAATATCAAACATTTGACTTTTTGTACTTACTAGAAAATCCCTGTTGTTTATTCCATTCCGATTCGCACGTGTTCATTTCCCTAGAATAATGACGTCATATTTGGCGTGATTCAACCAATCGGCAATCAGAGAATAGCAAAGGCCTGTCGGTGCGGCCTGCATGTGCAGAGCTAGAGAGAGAGAGCGCGAATAAGCTCGCAGCTGGTACGATCGCGCTAGCTGTCTCTAGCTAGCTCACGGCCGGCCGTGCGTGGAGGCGGAGCGGCATTCATGGCTTGAAGTGTCACTGTTGCATGCGCGCTGAGCTAGCTGAGCTGGCTAGCTGTCTGTGAAGTTTTTTCGAAATCGGAACGATCGCTTTTTTGCTTCTGGATTTTGACGACGGGTGAATGGTAGAGTTCTTGGACACTAGGAAATTACTGTAAAAGTATCACTTGCCCGAATCGGGCAAGTGATAATTTGATTTACTTGCCCGACGGCTCAATTTGGTTGCCCCGGGACGTCGGGCAAGCGGGTTTGTCGCGCCCTGCCCTTCTAGTGATGAGTATTATGAAGTTTTTTGAAAACACAGAATAGAATCCTCATTGACAGTGATGCTTTGTAACATATGGTTTTTAATAGTCCATTTTTCTGTTTCTTAAAATTTACATTGCTAAATGAAATTGAACCTCAACGCAATCACAAGAAATGAATAAGATATAACCCACTCAAGGGCAGTTTTAAGCTCTCACATCGCCCAATGAAAACACAACATACGGTCCCATGTTGTTTTATTCAAATATGATTTTATTAAAAGGTGATGAAATAACAAATAGAAACAGCGCAAGAGTGGAATTCTTGTAGTATTTGAAATCATTTTTCTAAAGCAAATCATGGAGATCCTTCAATAAATTATAGGTATTGTGACCTATATGTCCCATTACTGCGTCAGTGTGTATGCATGCAACTATGAAGTAATACATGCAATTAAGGAGTCTTGGATTCAGAAGGGAAATGACATGTGTTAGAAGGAAGCAAGGTGGGAAGTGAAAAACAAAAATGGCCTCCAGCTTGGCCGAGCAGACTGCTAGCTAGCCCTCTTTGTCCGTTCATCGTGACTCCTAGCTCTAGCTGATGATATTAATAACCTGGTTCGTGATGTGATAGCTGTCTTTCAAAGATCCCTAACGTACCACTGTGTTGCCACTGTGATTGTAATAATCACGCTCTCTCATTGGATTTTGCAGTGTACCTCACTCGTTTGGTGTTGCAGTGTACCTCACTCGTTGGGTGTTGTGTGTTGCAGTGAACCTCACTCTTTGGATGTTGCAGTGTACCACAATCATTGGGTGTTGCAGTGTAGATAGATAGAATAGATGTACCTTACTCGTGCTCACATGATCCATAGAGTCTACCCCTATACAAATTTCAGTGCGCTTACACGCGAGCTCGTCAGCGTGCTCGCCAACGAGTTCGTTGACGAGCAAGCAGACGAACTCGCCAGCGAGCTCGTTTCGTTCCAAATATGCAAATTAGCTACGAGCTCGTTGGCGTGCTCGTTGGCGAGCTCGTTGGCATGCTCCAAATATACACGCTCGTCATTGGCGAGCTCGTTGGTTTGCTCGTCAACGAGTTCGTCGGCGAGTTCGTCAACGAGTTCGTCGGCGAGTTTGTGAACGAGTTCGTCGACAAGCTCGTCGGTGAGTTCGTCGACAATCTCGTGGAATGGCTGCAAGCTTAATGGTAAACTGATTGATACTTCATAATCGATATTGGCAATATCGATATTACCAATTAGGTAATACCAATATATATCGATATTACCAATTAGGTATATTCTATTCTCAATTGTATTAACTCCATCACATAGATCATTTGAAGTGTATTCAAGAGTAACATTTAAAGTGACTCAGGCTCGTACACATATATATATACTAAATATGTATATTGTTTCTTGGTTAGTAATCATATAATCAATATCAATCTATTGCTAAAACGTGAATTTAATTGTAAAATGATCAGACAAAATAATCTATTGGTTAATAATGGCAAAAGGAAAATAGAAATCACAAAAATGATGTGCATTGTCTTAATTTGCTTTACAAATCATGATAAATGTATTTTTCTGTCACACGTGTAAAGTAATAATGAATATTCATGAGATGATTGGTTTCAATTGGCCCTATTAGACTTTAATGGGATTTCAATTGGACCAATCTGCCCCATTAGACTTTAAAAGGTTTTCAATTGGTTTTAATTGGACCAATTGAAGTCCAACTTCAGGCCAATTTGGGTCCCATTAAAGTATAATGGGGCATAGGCCAATGGGGCCAATGGGCCCAATTGGTCCAATAGGGACAATCTGGACCAACTGAAACCAACTGAAGTCCTATTAAATTCCCATTGAAACCTGTTAAAACCTATTGAGACCAATTGAAACCAATTGAAAATTAAATTGGTGTTCAATTAGTTTCAATTGGATTTTCGTCTTGGGTACCTAGTTACAACAAAAAAGTGAGTTAGTGGGGCTGAAGATAAGATCACATATTGCACAACAAAAAAGTTTGAAAAGTCCGTTAATTCCTCAGCCTCCTCTTATGTAATAAATTCCTCTTATGGTACCAGTTGAACTTGAAGTAAATTGTTTGGTTTGACAGAAGCTAAAAAGACAATTAACAGTGCTAATTAACACAGGAATTTACAAGGTCATGGGCTCAGCCTGCAACCTCATATGGTACTGCATGTCCTACAAAATGGCCGCCTATAGCCTTGCTTCAGACTGTATAATTTCCCACTTTTCTGTGGCAGACCTGCCGCAGACTGTTCCTGTGGCATACTGGTATGCGGCAAGTCTGGAGCAAGCTTTCGCCCTGCCGCAGATCCGCCGAAGACTGTTCTCTGTGGCGTACTAGCTGGTATGCGGCAAGTCTGGAGCAAAGTTTCGCCCTGCCGCAGACCGTTCCTGTGGCATACTAGTATGCGGCAAGTCTGGAGCAAAGTTTCATCCTACCGCAGATCTGCCGCAGACTGTTCCTGTGGCATACTAGTATGTGGCAAGTCTCGAGCAAAGTTTCATCCTGCCGCAGATCTGCCGCAGACTGTTCCTGTGGCATACTGGTATGCGGCAAGTCTGCAGCAAAATTTCATCCTGCCGCAGATCTGCCGCAGACTGTTCCTGTGGCATACTGGTATGCGGCAAGTCTGCAGCAAAATTTCTTTCTGCCGCATACTTCGGCATACTCTTTGCCGCAGACTAAAAGTCTGCCGCAGAGCTGTGGCAGGTCTGCGGCAGGTCTGCGGCAGGTCTGCGGCATACTTTTCACTTTCCTATGGGGAGTTTACCCCCGAGCTCGCCACGAGCTCCCCAGTTTAACCCGAGCTCGCCATGAACTCCCCCTTTTACCCACGAGCTCGCCACGAGCTCCTCGTTTTACCCACGAGCTCGCCACGAGCTCCCCCTTTTACCAACGAGCTCGTCACGAGCTCCCCAGTTTATACCCGAGCTCGCCACGAGCTCCACCTTTTACCCACGAGCTCGCCACGAGCTCCCCCTTTTACCAACGAGCTCGTCACGAGCTCCCCCTTTACCCCTGAGCTTGCCCACGAGCTCCCCAGTTTACCCGCGAGTTCGCCACGAGCTCGTGACGAACTCGCGCACGAGCTCGCCAACATTTAGTAAGATCGTTACTAGCGTCCTGGAAGCGTGTTACGAGCTTAAAGCCTAAAAAACGATCTTAATAAGCTTACCACGAGCATAATACGAGTTCGCGACGAACTTAAATTTGTATAGGGGTATGCACACGTGTAGGTTTCTGTGTACCATATGTGTTACTACAGACTTGAGGTGATAATATTATGAACAGTGTGAATAGTCTTATATATTGACACCCCCTGCCCCGCCCCCCTCCCCCCATTGGAACCCTATGACACCTCTAGACCCCATTCAGCTCCCTTAGCAACTATACTGAAACTGCCATCATATTTGTCACATTGCCTTTATCTGGTATTCTGTTCTCTTACCAAATCTAAAGTGTCTTTTAAAGAAACTTATAGTATGGGTCCACATCTACTATAGATTGTAGTGTATGTATAACACGGTTATCTTTTCTTTTTTTTTCTTTTTTTGTAACAATGGTTAAAACGCCTGTCGTTGTAATTCAGTCTGTTGACGTGTGATCTTGTAACAGTAGCTCTGGGCTGTATGTCATCATAGATAGGGTAAGGGTTAGGTTTGCATTAGGGCTTTAGGTTAGGGTTAGGGTAAAGGCTACCATAGTGTTTAATGAAGGTTTAAAGTAAACAATTTGTTTTCTGTGTGGTAAAAGAATTTGTGAAAGAATTGTTTTGAATATGTCTTGAATTGACTCTTGAATGTTCGATGTAGGATTTATTGTGACAGGTCAAGTATCACTTACATTGATAACCATGATATGGGACTAAGAGCACTTGACATTTGTGCAAGGTTGTAAGAGATGCTTCTCCTTCTTTAGACTCCTAATCAGTCATTCTGTTTCCTCTCCCATAATTATATTTCCATCAATATGTGTCACTCATAATAACCTTTTTCATTTCTTTGTTAGATATTAACCTCCTCAATCTGAATAACATTTGTTATTTCATATATATTCGGTTTGTCACTTTTTTTCAATCCTTTTTTGTCTCCCTCCATTGATCATTCCTTTCATTTCTGTGTTTTAAAGGGATCCAGTAACTTTGTCTTAGATCCTTTAAAAAAATCCTAGATTTAGCTCATGCTACAATGATAATTATAAACCTTTAGGTCAGTCAGGAACCCCATGACTTTTACAAGCCGATCGCCTGTCTGATTATCAAGATATTTATGATTGAAAATCGAAATCAAATTTTGCGTTTGCCAAACGGTTTTCATAACACTACAGTCTATTGAAGAAAACGAGTATGATAAAACCGGTCACTCAAAGGTTTTTATTTTTTTGAGGCACTTCTTGATCATTTTGAAGCACATTTTTTTAGGGCTTCAATATAACACCATATCACAGACTCTGATATCTCGTAGGGCCGTGCATCTCAGATTTAACATTGTTAAAAGATCCCTTTAAATACATGTACACGTTTCTTTCTTCTGCATGTCTCTGCTTCAATTGTCTTTTAATAATTATGAACTAATGATGTTAATTTGATTGTTTGTTTCTCTACCTTTTTGTGTCTGCTCTCTTCCTCTCTTGCTCTCAATTTCTTGTCCACTTACTCTCTTGCTATCTCTATCTATTTCTCCTCTTTATGTCTCCTTTTTCACATGAATTTAGTGATGATTTTCTTTGTGTTCAGCTCACTTGCCCAGGATAAATGGAATATTTGTACATTGGTTTGATATGAAAGTAAAACAACCTAAAAATGAGGCCTGAGTAATATTCTTTTATTATCTCATATCAAATATATCTCATTATAACCTTCAGGCATATAATATGTTACATATATGACTGTGGCTTATTGATATGAGCAATTTAATTATTGAATGTTGTGTCACCCTCGCATGTCTAGCTGACGGCTTGTCTCTACTCATGAGTTTATTAAGGCATCATTGACGCCTGAAGAAGTTCATTTTGATACGAAGCTTCTATACCAGCGTTATTGAATACCCTGGACTCAAGGTCATTGATATTTTGTGTTTTATCAAGAGGATATGATTATCACTTTTAAAAGGTCATCCCATGACTTAGTTATAGTAGGCAATATCATATGGTTTGTGTGGAATGGTTATTCTCTTGGTTGAAAAGGAGGTTGATATATTTTCTAAAAATATTTTTTCATTTCATACAATGTTTATTACATGTAAACATGTTTCAAGATGTGAAAATATGTAAGGAGATATCAAACAATAGGCCGGGCTTTACATGTTATTTCATTTCCAGGATTAGTTGCTTTAGTTATTTCATTTCAGTCTCTACAAGGTTTACAAGAATCTTTATAATCTGAGTTTTCATGTCTATAGAAATGAAAGAACAGGAATTGTTTAAACAGGGCTGACACGTTTTCCCTATGAACTTTACATTTGATCCTTTGTTGATTTTTTTTTCTAGTTTTCTGAGACTTTCGATGAATGATTTACAATATGATAGAACAGAAAACATGAATTGAGTTCAAACAGAGGCCTCTTGGTCAATGAGTTTAAAGGATCAGTTTCACTTTTGTTTGCTAATTGCTGTGAAGAAACCAACTGCTCATGCCATCATTTCCTACAATATCTGCTTCTTAGGAAAAAAAACTACTGTTGGTTTATTTTACATTACAATATTGTTTTCTGAGCCTATATCATCCCCCCCCCCCAAAAAAAAAAAATTACCCATAACACAAATTTAAAAGGAAGATTATAATCACCTGGAAAGACTACTTTTCAGGAAGTCTCTCTATTGCCTCTCATGCGGTCAGTATAATTCACACTTACCTGTATTCTTTTTGTTTGCATCAAAGATCCTTAGCAAATTATCTGTCAGGTTTGGCTTCATTTCTCAAGGGCAGTTGATATCTTCTTGGTGACCATGAGAGTGTTTCACAAAGACTTAGATTGACTTTAAGTTGGACTCAGCTATGGCAGGCCGTTCATGCCACTGTTTGCTCTCACCATTATGAACTTTAGATAATATATTTTCCTTCAATAATAAATTATAAAAAATATAATTCTGTAGATTTGTGACCATGATTTGTAGGTCCGTTGAGATATACAAATGCCATTAAATGGTGAGAGCAAACAGTGGCATGAATGGCCTGCCATAGTTAAGTCCAACTTAAAGTCAATCTTAGTCTTTGTGAAACACTCCCCATGTCTTGTAGATACATTTACGCTTTGCTCACATAAATGATGTTGGAAAATTGTGTGTTCTTTTTATGATGTACTCTCTTTAAAAAAAAAAGAATGAATTTTCACTCTATTTTCACTTTCTTGGGAGTGACGTCCGTGATCACTTGTTTAGGAGTGAAAATCGATTGATTTTAGAGTGCTCTCTAAGAAGAAAAGAGTGAATGTTCACTCTATTTTCACTACATTTTCACTCTCCAGAGGAGTGACGTCCATGATCACTCAATTTTTTTTAGAGAGTAAGCACAATACTCTTCACATTCGTCTGTCAATCTCACAATGCACCAATAATAAAGTAGAGACTTATGCATAGTACCTGCATTGTGTGTATAGGTACATTCTTTAATCCCAAATTCACTATTTATTTACACATAATGAACAAAAAGTGCCGTGGTGAACTTCCCTGGTTTCCCATACGTGAACAATCCTTAAAGGCATCGTTTAACAATGTTAGATCTGAGATGCATGGCCCTATGTGTTTTCAGTGTCTGTTATATGGTGTAATATTGAAGCTCTAAAAAAATTGCGCTTCAAAATAATCATGAAGTGCCACAAAAAGTATAAATCTTTGAATGACCGGTTTTACCATACTCATTTTTCCCAATAGACTGTAGTGTTATAAAAATCAAATTTCAATTTCCAATCATAAATATCTTGATAATCAGACAAGCGATCGGCTTGTAAAAGTCATGGGACTCCTGACTGACCTAAAGGTTTATAATTATCATTGCAACATGAGCTAAATCCAAGATTTTGTTGAGCATCTGAGACAAAGATACCCAATCCCTTTAAGAGTTTACTTAATTTCTCTCAGAGGTGAGAATGTCTGGTTGGTCTATTCCAGACGATCACCTGCCAGTTAATTGAGCTCAGCTGAAGCACCTGACATTTTAGGATGAAAAACGGAGAGACCTGTCATATTTTCCACCTCCCCGTCATCTTATCAAAATGAAGGCAGGAATTCTTTATTGATCCTGCTTAAGCCTCTTTCAGACATGCATTGGTTAAGAGCCTTAAACACAGCTGCAGGAAAACCTTTTTGGTGAAGCAATAGCAAGAGGCATTATTCTGGGGGTAACAAAAAATATATATATGGTGCATATGAAAATGGTCTCTTTACGGTTCTAACTTATCTTGATGTTGTAAAATACAGATATACAGTATCTTGTACATTTTATGTTTTTTGTGTAGTTTGCAACTCAAGAATAAAATTGGACTGTTTGAATTAGGGCCATTGTTGAAAGCTTTTAGATGAAAGCTTTGATATGTCACATTCTTAAGAAACATGCGTTATACTTACTCCATGAGGCTTTGAAACACAACTACTTTAATGCACTAATTTTCATAATGTTAAGAGTGATATCTCAAAGATTCTAAAGCTATTCTAAAACAATATCTTGTTGCATAAATAAGAACTAATTACACAAGAGACTGAGGTAGACAATGATGGATGATGAATGGTTTAGATATCAGTGTCCTTGAATTCAGAAATTATGAAAAACAAGGCAAATAGTTTTCCTAGGATGGGGTCATCATGATATTGAATGTTTGTAAGAATATACCCACTTAAAGAAAAAGTTGAGTTCTGGGAAGAGGTGAAATATAATTAGTGAGCGTTATCATTGTATTATGCGATTGTGGAAGAACATCAGATAAAAAATGTTTCTTAAAAAGCATGGCTCTTCAAATGCCTTAATATTCTAAATATGGCATGTAACATCATAAAAATCAGGATGGGTTTTTATGCCACATGTTTATGTAGTCCCATATACATATTTCTGTGTACAGTGCTTGTAACTTTACTAAGACTGGGCCAAATTTTTTATCCTTTTGATGATTCCAGAACCTTGCAGTACACACCAATACTTATATGCTAGATGATCCACCTTTTCTGATCGATTCCACGTTTCTTTCACAATGCAATCACATGACCAGAACTCGACTTTATAATCTTTAAAGCATGTGAGCCAACATATACAGAGATTGGCTAAACCAGAAACTTGAGTGATTTCCAAGACAGACCTATAAGTGGACATGACACGCTATTCAGTTCACCAATTCTTGAGTGAAAATTGAATGCTTGAGGTTCAATGGGGCAGAGTCCATATCGGTTCATATCGGTTTTGGTCATTTCCTTTCATCAAACCTTTCAGATTTCATTTATATTCTGTAAAAGATATCTCTATCTCAATTCTGTGAACGAGATGGCATTGAAGAATTATGATATGACTGTCTACTATTTCTATCTTTTCATGAGGGACATTTTGATTAAGTATACTTCAATTACCAGTGGTATGTTTATTCATGTATTATATAATAGTAAAGATATTAAGTAAAATGGGATAAAAGTGAGAGAGGATTGTGTACAGAAGTTTCCAGAAGGGATCAAAAAGAGATAGATGAGATAGAAGTGAAAATTAAATATGTACTACATGTGCAGGTAAGAAAGCATAAAAGGGCCCCAAGTGGAGTAGCAGGAAGAAAATGGCATAGAAAACTAAATATTACTGAACCAAGGAAAGAGAGAGAGAGAGAGAGGATAGAGGACAAAGAGAAAAAAAGGGAGAGAAGAAAGAATGACTGAAAACAGGGGGAGATAGGAGAACAAAGGTATAAAAGAAAAACTTATTAAAGTTGAAAGGAAGTTGATAGATGACAGCAGAGGAAAACAAAATTAATTTTTGTACAAATCGGTCTAGAAAAGAATAACACATCAGAATAATGCATCTGAGCAATACACAGAGCAGTTCAAAGATTATACTCTGCCTTTTAATGTTAAGAAGAAGCTGCTGCAAAAATGTTGTTCTCACGTCCTGTAACGGTTGCCCTTCTTGAAAAGTGCCTAAATTTATCTCTTTGTGGAACCTGGAAGTCTGTCTGTCTCTCCGAGATGAAACCCAGCTCTCCGATCATGAATCATTTGTAACTAGACCCTGGCAGTCAATGCTTTGAGCAAAAAAAAAAACCTCTTTAGAAATCAGACATGAAATATGTTACCATGGCAACATATCAATCCACATTAACCACATTTATTAGAGTGAGGATGGTTTCTAGCGGTTTCCTCTCGATTTAGCTTTTCCTGCCTCATCTCTTGCTTTTAAAAAGGCTTTTTTTTTTACACAAACACACTGAAAAACAAAATAAAATCCTGATTGCGAACCCTCAAAAAGTGCTGTGGTTTTGGTGAACTTTTCAAGTAATTGGAACAAAAAAAATAAATCTTAAGGGGAAAAAGCTCTGATTAACTGGAAATGGAAACCATTTTGACAGGATCTTGGTAGATCCAAAGCAAGTGATTTGATATTCAGATAGCCTAATGCTGTTTTTCCATCGTCTCAAAAAGTGACAAATATCAAGCCTTCTTAGTTTCAATTCTATTTTTAGTTGTCATATATAGACAACTAAGAGGACACTAGAATAAGGATTTTGCATGTATTTATAGCCCTTTTGAATCAGCAATAGACATGTGACGTTCATTCAAAGCATTCCTATAGTCCTCACTAAAGAAGATGACGACATTTCAAATTGTGGTCATAAATGAGGTAGAAATCTATGTTTCTGTTCTTAAAGGGACTTGTTCAGGTGAGGCAATTGTGCTAAGGTATTGACTTCAATGCTAGATGTACAGTTAAAGATAATCTGAAAATTTGAGTGAAAACGGTTCATGATTCATGGTACAAATTGGGGAAAACTGGTCTGATCGATTCCTTAATTCTCCCAACTATAGTAATCTAATTTATTTACATTTTAGATGAATGTAAATCATCAGAAAGCAATGAATTGGCTCTTTATACCATCCCAGACATTTAAGTGTTAACAGATTTTTTCAAGCCTGTCTTATGTATTATCTTCATCAAAAAACGGTTGGGAAAATTCAAAAATGTTTAGGAGAATTTGCTGTTAGAGGGTGTCACATAGTGACGCCTTCAAAGAAAACCACAAATATCTTTGTGGTTTGAGAATTTTTCAGGATTTGTTGCATGTTAGAGGGTTAGTACAGTAGAAGGAATATAATAAGTAACAGTTCATACAAAAAATTACGTATTTTTTCCATCAACCTTAAACAATGTTACCAAGTCACTTTAAAGCTGGTCAGGCTGGTTCAAGGGATTTAAGCATGGTATAAACTAGAGAGCTCTTCTTCTCATATTTGATGCAGGTAGTTGTCTGGTAGATTGATGGTCATATGATCTTCTGCTGACAGCTAAGAAAAATGTGCCTCGTAAAAACTCCATCTTTTAAACCCCTACAGCAGGACGAGCATGCATCCTGGAGACGTTTAGAGCGCTGTGTTCACATCTAAAGATATTCTTGTCGTATTTCATCCTAGTCTTACTTGGTGTGATGGATAGTTTACTAGGATTAAGTCTTAAATGTGAACAAGGCCAATTTTGTATAGTGTCACTGTAGAGTTTGAGTGTGTATATTGATAATGTTAACAAGGTCTGTGTAATAGAGTACAGTATCACGGTAGAGTTTGAGTGTGTAGATCACTGAAGGAATATTTGAGTCTAGTGTGAACAAGGTCAGCGTAATTGAGTACAGTATCACAGTAGAGTTTGAGTGTGTAGATCAATAAGGGAGTAATTGAGTCTAATGTGAATAAGGTCAGTGTAATTGAGTACAGTATCACAGTAGAGTTTGAGTGTGTAGATCACTGAGGGAGTAATTGAGTCTAGTGTGAATAAGGTCAGTGTAATTGAGTACAGTATCACTGTAGAGTTTTAGTGTGTAGATCACTGAAGTAGTAATTGATTCTAGTGTGAACAAGGTCATTTTAAATGAGTACAATATCACAGTAGAGTTTGAGTGTGTAGATCACTGAAGGAGTAATTGAGTCTAGTGTGAACAAGGTTAGTGTAAATGAGTACAATATCACAGTAGAGTTTGAGTGTGTAGATCACTGAGGGAGTAATTGAGTCTAGTGTGAACAAGGTCAGTGTAATTGAGTACAGTATCACTGTAGAGTATGAGTGTGTAGATAACTGAGGGAGTAATTGAGTCTAGTGTGAATAAGGTCAGTGTAATTGAGTACAGTATCACTGTAGAGTTTTAGTGTGTAGATCACTGAAGTAGTAATTGAGTCTAGTGTGAACAAGGTCAGTGTAAATGAGTACAATTTCACAGTAGAGTTTGAGTGTGTAGATCACTGAAGGAGTAATTGAGTCTAGTGTGAAGAAGGTCAGTGTAAATGAGTACAATATCACAGTAGAGTTTGAGTGTGTAGATCACTGAGGGAGTAATTAAGCCTAGTGTGAACAGGGCCAGTATGAATAGTTTGGTGTGCATGTTATAACCAGGGTAATGGAGGAATAAGTGATTCTAGTGTGAACACACCTTTGTATGGAGAGTTTGAGTTTGCGTTGGTGAAAAGAGAACTGGGTAGAGGAACAAGTGAAGTCAATGTGAACGAGTCTGCATGTCATAAATGGTGAAAGCAGCCTTTTGTTGATCCCATTCTGTTGATCCTCGGTTCTTTTAAAGGTAAAGACCAGTATTGGAAACGCCCCAATTTAAAAAAAAATGAAATGGAAGCTCTTATTACCAATCATGTGAAAGAATATGTTTTGACTAATACATGATGATAACAATTTTGCTGGGAAACCGCCTACTAATTGATATATTTGGTAAATTACTTTATCTATTGGGGTGTGAGAGATATAACGTACGTGTCGCGCACGTGTACGTAGTCCCATATATATCTTTTTGTGTACAGTGCTTGTAACTTTACGAAGACTGGGCCAAATTTCTAATCATTTTGATGATTCCAGAACCTTGCAGTACACACCAATACTTATATGCTAGATGATCAACCTTTTCTGATCGATTCCACAACGTTTCCTTCACAATGCAATCGCATGACCATAACTGGTCTTTATCTTTAAGATGAGAAGGATTTAAGAGTCAGCTGTAAAGATGTCATTAGAGGTGATCATAGATCCATACAGACAGTATTCACTAATCCTTATTATAAAAGATAATCCTTAGTTTGTCACTAGTTGAGTATGCACTCATACTGTTCCACTTGTATCAAAAGATTTACATGTGCCAGATACATTCATATTTATTTTAAAAAACAGTTTTGGTGTCTTAATATCTTACGATTGATAATATTGTGAAGAAATTCTTAATTTAGGCTATATCACTTCCCTCTGTCGGAGCATAAATGCACTCCACTGCATGCATTGTCACAGAGGCACATAATTGTGCACAAGCAGACATCTGCTGGTATATATGACACCTTACCGCTGTACATTGTATGTAAATTATTCTCACCTCTCATATTACCTACCGGTACTTATGAATAAAAAGATATTTCACAGCAGCTTAGAATTGTCAGTACATCCATACATGGATAATTTCTCCTTTAATGAATAGCTTTAAAGTGAAAGAAATATACATCCATGTAAAATTGTCTTTTGATTTATTGACAACTTTACCTAACGATTTGTTTACTACACAAGTTTGTGCCATCTGCAGATAATGATTAAAACTTCCACCAGCTTCTAACTCATTTTACCTGCTAAATTCATCCTAATTGATTTTAATACAAGTACAGGTGTATAGATACATACTTCTCTAATTGCTTGAAGAGAGGGGGGGCTCACAGATGACTTCTCCCTTTCATTAGAGTAATTAGCAGTGGGATTTTAGACTTGTATCTATTCTGCAGCAGAGTCGATCTTAAAAGCATTACATGAAATCTGTGGGATTACTCCTGAAGCCTAGCAAAGGTAGTAATTAGTCACTGACAATCGGTCGTGTTTAATAGAGCACTACCACATCTTTTCCTCATCATCAATTCAACAATTACCCACGCAGTATTAGCAACACTAATTGGCCGGACGGCAGCAAAACGCACGCACTAAACGCCTTAAAGGTAAAGACCAGTAATGGTCATGCAATTGCATTGTGAAAGAAACGTTGTGGAATCGATCAGAAAAGGTTGATCATCTAGCATCTAGCATCTGCAAGGTTCTGGAATCATCAAAATGATAAGAAATTTGGCCCATTCTTCATAAAGTTACAAGCACTATACACAGAAAGATGTATATGGGACTACCCTATCTCTCTCACACGACCATGAGAGAAATAAATTTACCAAATATATGAATTAGTAGGCGGTTTCCCGGCAAATTTTTTATCATCATGTATTAGTCAAAACATATTCTTTCACATGATTCGTAATGAGAGCTTCCATTTCATTTTTTGAAATTGGGGCGTTACCAATACTGGTCTTTACCTTTAATAGAGCGACATGTTGTGTATTTGAGATGCCTGGATGTAAACGGCTTACAGCATATCTGATGTTTAAATCGATCTTTCTGTGCGTCTGTTTCTCTCTCCTTCTCCCTTTCTCTCTTGCTCTGTCTGTCTCTGTTTCTGAGCTTTATTACTGCGTCTATGTCTGTACATGTATGTTTGTCTCTCTCTCTCTGTCTGACTCTATGTCTGTTTGTCTCTCTCTACCTATCTCCCCTTGTCTGTTTGTCTATCTCACTCCCTCTTTCTCTATCTGTCTATCCATCTATCTTTCTATCTCACTCACTGGCTCCATGTGGCTTAATATTGTTTGTTCTGATGTTGTGTAAGAATGTGACATAAAGAGAATTAGGGTTATCAAACAATTTTTAATGGAAGCCGTGTGAAATCTAATCATGTATACAAGCTATAATTTGATATTTGTTATAAATGGGAGGGGGGGTTGAAATACAAATTAATTTCATTTGATGTATTTGTATGTGCAGTTGAATAATTGCAGATATTATATTTCAGTTTTCATTAATAAATCTCTCGTAAAGTTAATTGGTGGTATTATTCCTCTGCATTTAGTTTTGTATTAAACCAATCAGAAATGTTTGTTCAGTGAAAATGAAATTATCTCAATTGGATATACATGTACATGGATGTGAAAGCCACATTGCAAGAGTATTATTCTAACAAAGTAAGATTATTTAATTTTATGAAAAAAATGAAGTGTGGATTGAAGTGATGATATTTGCTGTCAATGTAGATTTGTATGATGGTATGATATCATAGTTTATGTTTTATACATATAATTATGATCAATATTAGGTAGTATGTTTGGTTTGAAGTTTTAACTTAGCTTCCACATACATGTTAGAGCATTGAAGAAACATCTTCCCACTAGGGCATTCACTGCTACACCTGGTTTGAGAGAAACTACATGTTCTGATAATTACTGGAGCTCGATTAACAATTTACAAACGAGCAATTTATAAAGTGCCTCCAGAACTTCACTCAATAGAGGTACAAATTGTTGAAAGGCACAAGCATGTATACATTCAAATATGATAAACTATATTCCATATTGATCTGCGTCTTCTCTAATTCTCTCTTCTATATTTCATGTAGAAAAATCGAGCGGGAATGGAGATGCTTCTATCACATCGGGTAATCACGGTGCCCCCGCCTCCTCCTAAAACGGCCTTACTTCACCCAGGTGAGAAAATGGCTCTGATGTACATTTTTTCTAATCTCTTTATGCTCTTATTGCTCTTGTTTTAAATAAACAGATTACCTAAACCTGTTATATGATTAAACAGATTACCATTTATGTTCAAATTTGCGACTTTTACTTTTCAGAATGCCAAACATGGACATTTTGAACAGGTATTGGCCTTAAAAGGCAATTCATTGCAACTTTTTTTTTTAAGTTTCTCATAATGGAAATCTATTATTAGATAGAGAGAGGAAAAAGAGAGAGAGAGAGAGAGAGAGAGAGAGAGAGAGAGACATCTGTCCAACATATTGCTTAATTTTCTTGTTAAGATTGTCAACAGCTTTTCATTCATCAGATGATGATTCTTCTCCCATGCAAAGTATCCCTGGGGCTTAAATTGAAATAAATCCTCATCAAAACAAATTTAGAACAAATTAAGAGCAACAATATCCCTTATTAAGAGCCTTAACGAGTGATTACCTGTAATGAATACTCATTAGGAACTAATATGAACGTTGTGTGGCATTCAATTGACTTTTAAATAGAGAGGAAATTAACTCCCTCGGATATGACACCGCAAAACAAATACCATAGGCATTTGTTTTTCTCACTAAAGCTATGCGAAAACAGTTTGGTTTGCAAACAAAAACTTACAAGAAACCATTGAGGGGGAAGAGAGAGAAAGAAGTCATCAATATATGATTATTAAGAAATTATAATGACAGGAACTAGAAGGGAATTAACTTTGTGTGAAAAGGTAAGATTAAATGAATTCTGGTAATCTGGCTCTGAGCAAGAAATCCATCATTGCCCTAGACTAAAAATAAAGTTAACTTGAAAGATTTGTCTTGCTGGTATGACCATCTAACGTATCCAGATAATATTTCTTTGGCATTCAAGTATTGTTTGAAATTATTAAAGATATAAAATCTATAACATAATATAAAAGGACAACAAGTCCTGTAGTTGCTTAGTTATAATGTTTAATGCACACTTTACTTATATGGTATTGTATGTAAGTCAGCTTATGTATTGAATGATGCATGATGTTATAAATGAATACGTTGTCATCAAGAATTCATTAAATAACACCAATAAATGACTTGACACTCCCTGCTTGCTGACGTTCAATATGCTGTCTGGTAATTTACAACATTTAATAAAAATCTGAATAAAAGGATGTCCAATTAGATTTCAAGTGTAATGACATTTATTTGCATTGAGGATATTTATCATGACAAGCATGTTGACTTATTTATATCCCCTGTATGTCTCTTTTATTAATTCATCTGTTCCTCTAAGAGTGAAACATGAGATATGGTGCTAATGAATTTATTTGGATTGAATGTGTTTATTTATTTCAAATGTGCTTTCTTTTTCTCTCCATATTGTTTGGTTGGTTAGGGGAGGGGGCAGTTAAACCATACTAATGCTCTCTGTATATATTATGTTTGGTTGGTTAGGGGAGGGGGCAGTTAAACTATACTAATGCTCTCTGTATATATTATGTTTGGTTGGTTTGGGGAGGGGGCAGTTAAACTATACTAATGCTCTCTGTATATTATGTTTGGTTCAGTGGGGGAGGGGGCAGTTAAACTATACTAATGCTCTCTGTATATTATGTTTGGTTCAGTGGGGGAGGGGGCAGTTAAACTATACTAATGCTCTCTGTATATTATGTTTGGTTCAGTGGGGGAGGGGGCAGTTAAACTATACTAATGCTCTCTGTATATTATGTTTGGTTCAGTGGGGGAGGGGGCAGTTAAACTATACTAATGCTCTCTGTATATTATGTTTGGTTGGTTAGAGGAGGGGGCAGTTAAACTATAGTATACAAATGCTCTCTGTATATTATGTTTGGTTTGCTGGGGAGGGGTGCAGTTATAGGAACTATATATAAACTCTTGAGATTATTGTCAAGGGCTTTATTTTGTCTAAGATAGGGTTACGGTTTGGGTCACAATTGGGTTTTAGGGTAATTTTATGACTAGGGTTGGGGTTATAGAGTCCACGTTTGAACTTTGGTTGTATTAACAATTGGCCACTGAGCAATTGTTGCTGGAGCACGTCTGGTAAAATGAAGATTTGATGGTTCTCCCAGTCATCTCATGCTTATTGGATGATTATAAGGATAAGTGTTGCTATCTTTCTTAAAACAAAGCCGAGGGCAATAGTCAACTGGACATGTTTTGGAGCACAACATTAATAGATGGACTAATGGACTGTATTGTTTTCATTTTTCATATATTTCCTTCTTCTCTCCATCTATACAGAGAGCAGTCCTTCTGTGGATAGCCAGGGGAGGTCGCGGAGGTCAAGCAGGAAATCTAGGTCACCGAGCCCTCAGGTCAGTTCACACTCTCATTTAATCTGGAACATGATCCTAAGATCAGTTCACACTCTCATTTAATCAGGAGCATGATCCTAAGATCAGTTCACACTCTCATTTAATCCGGAACATGATCCTAAGATCAGTTCACACTCTCATTTAATCTGGAACATGATCCTAAGATCAGTTCACACTCTCATTTAATCTGGAACATGATCCTAAGATCAGTTCACACTCTCATTTAATCTGGAACATGATCCTAAGATCAGTTCACACTCTCATTTAATCTGGAACATGATCCTAAGATCAGTTCACACTCTCATTTAATCCGGAACATGATCCTAAGATCAGTTCACACGAACATGATCGTAGAGGCTTTTGAAAATCCTCTCAAGGGCAGTTTCACTACCCTGTTGCATGTTTGGGTTATGTAACTCGTCATTGCAATGTTTGCACAGTTCAAACATGGGATATGGTTATTGAAATTGCCTTAAGCTGATTTTTCACTTGCTTGTGTTTTGCTTTAATTGTAATCTAGTCAATGAAATATACTGGAGACTCCAACAAACTAATCGTGATGCGGTGATAACATTTTGATTGTATTTATTAAGTAACAGCTTTAACAAGCATCTCCGATTATAGATCTTGGCATAGTAGTGTGTCTTTGAACATCAAACAACAAAGCAATATACCTGACTATATTACAGTCAATAGAGATGTAATCAGATTCATATCGATCAGGTTTAATCCATACTTTTGATTTGATTAGCATGCTTCTAAAAGTATGAGATTTAATCTGGTATTAATTCGTCACTGTTTTCACGAAGTGACGTTAGTGAAAAAAAAATTGCATTCACTTTGCGTTACGATTTTCCTCACTACCGTCACTTCGTGAAAATAGGGACGAATTGTTATAATTTCATTTATACATTTTGTAATGAGAAGATGTGAACTCAATATGCATTTTAATTCAAAGTGATCACACTTGATGTTTCATGCAAACTGATTTCATTCAGCTCTTTTCTATTTGAGAACATGAACTCATTAAAATCACTTATTTTTTACATGATTTTACATAGCACAAAGGAAAATAAATCTAACTCATCCTAGATGTGCAGTGTTAACACAAAGCCTCATGAAAAATGTCAGAACTTCAAGAAATGACTTGTGCATTGAAGTTGTGAAGTAACTAAATGGTGATTCTGAATCATTTATGAGTAGATTGATTGATAGATCTAGTTTAGTTATGGGCAAGACTTGGGATCCAATGTAGAGAAGTGAGATGATACAAGGATCATATGTCTGCATAGCAAAGAATGGCTAGTTGAAAATGCAAACATGATCAGGTAATTGAGACCTTCCATGGCATCTCCCTTACACCTTGTTAGACTCCACACAGAAATGCTGAATCTTTTTTTGTCGAGCATAGATAATGAAAAATGGCCATTGGGATAACATAGTTGATATGGATATCTCTCCATGATATCTGCATGAAGTTATAATATATATCAGGGAAGTAAGATGATAAAGACATAAGATGTAATTGACATTCATTCTGGGTTTGATACGAAGATCATATTGCCATGGCGATTGAAGAGGAGGGGAGACCAGAAGTTTGATATACAAGATTTTGCCTTTACTCAAAATCAAGAACACTGGTTTCACATCTTAGGAAGATACACAAATCAGAGAGAGATAGAGAGAGAGAGAGAAAGAGAATGAGAGAGAATGAGAGAGAGAGAGAGAGAGAGAGAGAGAGAGAGAGAGAGAAAATGAGAGAGAGAGAGAAAATGAGAGAGAGAGGGGGTAGGTAAACAGGAAGAGGAGGAGGGGGAGGAGGGAGGAGAGGGAGGGGCACGGGGAGGAGGAGGAGGAGGGGGGAGGGGGAGGGGGAGGGAGAGGAGGAGGAGGAGGAGGAGGAGGAGGAGGAGGAGGAGGAGGAGGAGGAGGAGGAGGAGGAGGGGAGGGGGGAGGGGGGAGGGGGGAATGAAGAAAGGAGAAGAAAGCCTCATATCAGCCTGGTATAATATCAAATTCACAATACCTTAAACAAAGTTTGATAAAAGGTGCCACTAACCATGACTAGTGCGTTAAATTAATAAAAACTGCTGATTATCATTAATCCGTAAAGTGGGTTTTAAAATGGAGATTACCTAGCTAGCTATGAGGTTGATTGATGAGGTGATTTTAATTTGTGATGAATATTCGTAGAATAGATTTTGTGTATCAGTCCACTTGGTAGAGGAGAGTCGGATAAAAGGATAAAATGTAATCTGGTCTCTATACCTACAGGGATGGATGGCCTAAATGTGGGTTGCGTGATTGTATGCTTACTGAAGATGGGATACAAATACTTGAGACTTTCTGCATAAAATGTATCTGTATCAATTGAAATTCTGACTCTATGGGAACATAAAAATAATTGTAACACATTCAGACTTTTTGCAAAGAACCTTCAGGTTCTATCTGATAATGATAATGATAATAATTACTGTTGCTTCTTGTAAGAACTCATGTCCATCACACCATCCAGTGCTCCCGGCAGACCAAATCTATGTTTGAATGAGTCACATTTATTATGTTATTTGAAGAAGCATGTTGTTTGCCTATCCACGCTATAGCAATTTTTTAATGCTGATAAATTTTAAGTTTGTTTGATATTTACACAAAACAAAATATAAAATGAATGCAAATGATACACTGTACACAAATAAAGACATTGTATGGCTATTCATGCATGGAACTTGTGTGAGAAGATGCAACATGAGGTATAGAATGTATCTGTAGAAGAGATAGAATGAGTAGAGTAGCAAGGAGGAAATAAACTATGGTGTTGTGAACCCTCTAGGCTAAACATTGACAGAGCACTTGCCATGGTATTGCTACGGTTACCAAATCAAGACATCCTTCAAGAGAATGAGTTAGATTAGCATCGATCAGAGGAATGATGCTTGCCACGGAACACTAGAGGGCTCCCATTCAATGCCATTCACTCACCGATTCTACTCTTAACAAAAAAGGGGACATGATCAATAAAGCCCTCGACAGGTTTTAGAGGGAAGTCTGCCATCTTTCTCTTTCACGTGCCATGTGTATATATGTGGTCTTGAAAGAGATATGTTTTGGTTATTTGAAACGTGTCATAGACGTTTTTGAGAATCTCTCATAAAGATGATTTTATATCAATGTTGAAATCATATAGTAGTCTCAAAAGCCCTAACATTGTCAAAGTTGAGATCAATTCAAAGATTTTGGAGAGATTAAAAAGAGAGAAAACATAAACCAAGGGAACTATTCATGCAAGAAGAAATAAATAGAAAATAAATTTGTTTTATCTGTCAAATGTTAGTTCTGTAGGGTAGTTCATAATCAGTAAAAGGAAAAGAATAGTGTGATTTACAAGGAAGGCTAGACTACACAGTGAATTCTCTTTTATTGCAAATTTGCCAAAAGATAGTTACAATGTCAAAGCAGTAGTGGATAAATATGATGAATAGGCTAATCTATTCTTCATTGCATGGGTACAAGTGAAATCCAACTTCTTTGAGGTAACTCTTCCATTTTCATTATACATTATACATTTTGTAGCTGACACTCTACTAGTGATAGGTCTACAGCTAAAAAGGAAGATATAAAAAAGAGAGAGTAAACAACTCAAGTTTATATGTGCCACCTAATGCTTTTGAGTCACATTTGCAGTCTAATGTAAATGAAGCCTTTGCCGGGGATAGCATTATGGTCGGGTATGTTTATACTAGGATCCCCAGCCCTCCTACCCCCCCCCCCCCCCCCTCCCCTCCTCCCATTCAATAACATTTAGGTGAAACATGTTTGACATGGATCTGTTTGTTGTATGAGGCCATGTCATTAAAGTTTAATGGCTAGGTCATAACATAAATATAAAGTTCACATCCCTAACCTGAATCCCATATTTATATGAGTCATTGTCATACATTATTAATGAAGATTTAAAGAGACATTTTTTAATTCTAGGTTCTGCATATTGCATGACTTAAATGTGATGGATATTAAAGGGAGCATTGAAAGAAGGGATTTATGAAAGTTTTAAAAGATTTTTCCTTTATTCACAATCAAGAACAAAAGATGATAGCAGTAGTTTTATATCTTAAGAAGATACAGGGGTCAGAGAGAGAGGAAGAGAGAGAGAGAGAGAGAGAGAGAGAGGAGAGAAAGAGAGAGAGAGAGATGGAGAGAGCGAGAGAGAGAAAGTGAGAAAGAGAATGAGAGATAGAAGTAGTGAGAGAGAGAATTTGAGGGTATTTAGTAGATTTGCAATATTAATCTTTTATTCCCAAGTAAAGAAGAAAAAGCCCAATCAGTACCAGTTTCAAATGAAATGATGTTACAAGGGTTTGGGATAAAGAGGTATGAGAGAATAGATGAAGGAATGTTTGTGGGTTTAAGCATTTCTTGTAACACATATATTTAAAACATTTTGAATAGTAATGCTTTCTTTATAAAAATTTATGAAAGGCAAAGCTAGGATTAGTTTCATATTTTATGATACCAGTTCAGTTTATTTTAACCATAAAAATGAAACATGTACATGCAAATGAGTAACATAGTAAACATAATACGGTAAAGGACACCCTTAGAAGCAAATTGCTTGTGGTGGGGCCTTAAAAAGAAAAACAAACTACACATAAATTATATAGTTTAAAAACTTTAAAATAACATGATACAAACACACATGCATGCTCACACATATACATACACACATACATTCAAAATATCCTCCTCAGCTCAAACTTGATGATCAAGGGTTGAAGAGAAAGAGGTCAGATTTTACGAGAAAGATAATAAAATTTGTAAGCTTGAGCACTGATTGAATGCATGATTGAATGACTGGGAACAGAGATAGAAAAAGAAGAATTTTCTTAAAATGTTGACAGAAAAGAAGAGAGTCTTCAACATGAAGCCCATTTTCAATGCTGTGTGATTTGATGCTATTGTTATGGGGAAGAACAGAAACAAGGAGAGAGAAAGTGTGATAGTGTTTATATGCAAATAAGAGGGAGGTAGGAGGAAGAGAATGAAGATTATTATTCCTCCTGTGTGCTCTTAATGGCGTGATAGCGAGATATTGCACTACTCTGTTTCAATCGAGAAATAAACTTTGCATTCCCCGTAAAGTCATCTCAAAGCTGTCCTATCAAGAAAGCTAGCTAATTCATTTTCAGGTTCTAGGGAGCAATTATTGAGGATAGAAATACTGGATTCTCGTTAACGGCATCACTGCAAGCTGTTTGTGTTCCTTTTCAGTAGGCTGGAGATTTATCTCAAAGGGGACAAAAATGTAAAAGGCTTTTATGATTTTTCCATGTGATGATTGTGTAATTCTCTAGTTGATCCAGGGATGTATTTCTCTCTCTCTCTCTCTCTCTCTCTCTCTCTCTCTCTCTCTCTGGAGATCCAATCTAGAGATCAGGAAGAAAAATTGTTCTAATCAGACACTAATGACTGTCAATCAAGATTGCCCCAATTCAAATTAGCCAGCTTCATTCTCTCTCTCTCTTTCTCTCTCACTCCCCCCCTCTCTCTCTCTCTCTCTCTCTCTCTCTCACTGTTTCTCTCTCTCTCTCTCTCTCTCTCTCTCTCTCTCTCACTGTTTCTCTCACTTATTCTTCAACTCCTTAAAGTTGTTTTCTATTTGTTGCTTGCCTTGTTAAAGGCATTGCTTAACAATGTTTCCAGTTTTACAAATTTGAGATGTATGGCCGTACATGTATATCAGGGTCTGTGATATGGTGTAATATTGAAGCCCTAAAGAAATTGCGCTTCAAAATGATCATGAAGTGCCTCAAAAAAGTAAAAGATCTTTGAGTGACCTGTTTTCCCCAATAGACCGTAGTGTTATGCAAACTGTTGGGAAAACAGTTTTTGAAATTGAGAATTTCAATCATAAATATCTCGTTAATCAGACAGGTGATCGGCTTGTAAAAGTCATGGGATTCTTGACTGACCTAAAGGTTTACAATTAGCAGCATTTAGAATCTGGAGCAAAGATACCCAATCCATTTTAATTCAGCTGTGCCCATATTTGTTGTCTTCTAAACTTTTCTCATTTCTCAATTAGTTTTGACCTTTTCCTTAATCGCCTTGTTATCTATACATGTTTAAAGCATTGCCTTTCAGTTCAACAATTGGCACCTTCTTCATAGCTGTTTTAGCACATTTATGTGTAGTTCACAGTATAAAATCATGTGATGAGTGGGTTTTCCATGACTGTCGCATAAAGTTGGCAAAATCAAATTTTGATTTGCACATTCCCGCTGACTCTGCAATCAAATGCCCTTGCAGACTCGAGCTCATATAAAGTCAGACCTACGCAGACAGTTTCCTCATTTTCTCTTCATTTCGGAGATGAGGTTATACGGATCTTAATCTAATACCGGTTAGAAATCAAATCATTCCCAGAGTAGACTCATATGGTCTGGGATGTCTTATTGCCTCATGCAGCACGCACGCGGCAGTGGAAAATCAATTGCTATTCAATTACTCTGCTAAGCAACTTTTACTTTATCCACTTAATGCTAGACGAATAATTGTGAATTATAAATCAAGTTGAGGAGGGGGCGAGGAAGGGTAAGGAGCTGAGGAAGGAGGAATGATGTTATCCCATCTGACCCTCTTGGGAGGAGGTGCTTCTTTGAGAAAAAAAAGGAGAAGAAGAAGAAGAAGGAGGAGGAGAAGAAGAAGAAGAAAAAGGAAGAGGAGGAGGGGGAGGGGGAGGGGAAGGGGAGGAGGACGAGGGGGAGGGGAGGAGGAGGAGGAGGGGAGGGGGAGGGGAAGGGGGAGGAGGAGGAGGGGAGGGGGAGGGGAAGGGGGAGGAGGAGGAGGGGAGGGGGAGGGGAAGGGGGAGGAGGAGGAGGAGGGGGAGGGGAAGAGGAGGAGGGGGAGGAGGAGGAGGGGGAGGAGGAGGAGGAGGAGGAGGAGGAGGAGGAGGAGGAGGAGGAGGAGGAGGAGGAGGAGGAGGAGGAGGAGGAGGGGGAGGGGGAGGGGGAGGAGGAGGAGGGGAGGGGAGGGGAGGAGGAGGAGGGAGGGGAGGAGGAGGGGGAGGGGAAGGGGGAGGAGGAGGAGGAGGGGGGAGGAGGAGGAGGGGGAGGAGGAGGAGGAGGGGGAGGAGAGGCAGAGGAAGAACATGGTGAAGAAGGAGAGAAAGAGGAAGAAGAAGAAAAATAAGAGATAAAAAGAGGGGTGGATGAAGTCTTAAGGAGCTGAGGAAGAAGAAATGATGCTATCCCATCAGACCCTCTTGGGGGATGCTTCTTTAACATTGTGGATTTATTTATCAGGTTTTTCTATTTTAGTCCTATTTGCAATTAGATGGAAGATTAATGAGTAAGAGTCTAGAGTGATATGTGCAGTGATTTCAATTCAGTGATGCTGCAGAAGTCCTGAAACCTTATTTGAAGGTTAAAAATGGATTGAAATCAAATGAATTCTCCCCTTCAATTTAGCACCTAAATACAAAAAGAAACATTTATTGGAGTTTCTTAGTTTATAAGAATTTCAAGAGGGCGTTCTGTGGGGGGGGGGGGGGGTATTAGTATGGTCCCATTATCCCATATATATGTGACAATTTCATCTCATTGAATATATACAAATGGTAGCATTGTAACTATTATTTGCCAGCTAAGAATAAACCAACATCATTCCTTTTCTTGTCTTTCAGAACAATTCAGGAAATCAAATCTTTTTAGTTATATGATTTGTTTTCTCTCTTTTTCACTACTCTATCTTGGGATATAGTTAGAACAGGAATGTGATATAGTATGAGGTTTTAGAATTAGGGAGATTGGAGAGAAATTGATACACATAGTGGTCTAAAATAGGGAGAAGAAATGATCATCAGATACCAAGAAATGCATGATGGAGAAGAAAGTAACCAATATGTGGTGAAATATAATCCAAGTATAATTTTTGCATTCTTTGATAATTTTTTTCCTTCTATTCTCTATAGCACCATGCGGTGTGCATAAAGTTAAACATCCAATCAGGGTTTCTTCTCTCTCATAAGAATAAGCTTAGAATGATAGGAGAGTGAGTGGATGATAAGGATGTTCTAATGATTAATTCAAACCCTTATATTATTACCTGATGAGAGCCAGACGGTCACTAAATCTATTTAGAATAATAACGTTATAATTTGCAATTCTTGCGGCATTAAACAGAATAGATCTCATTGATTGATTTGTTTTCTATTTCTTTCTTTTTGTTTCAGAGGACATCACCAGCCAGGACACATGATGGTTTAGATCCCATTCATCCTGCCCTTCCTATTGTCAAGGTAACACTTTAAAAAATCTTATTGTCTCTCTCTCTCTCGCTCTTTCTCCCTCTCTCCCTCCCTGTCTCTCTCTCCCCTCCTTCCCTCCCCTTATCTCTCTTTATCTCTCTCCCTCTCTCCCTCTCTCTTTTTGCCATCCACTCAGACTTGAGGCCACAGAAAATTGCTTTTGTTTAATCTTTATCTAAAGTGAAACAAGAGAAGGGTAGTGCAATTCATGTTTCTGTATGTATAGCACACACATCAGTGGGCCGTATAAATAGGCCCATCACTGAGCACAAGTTTGCTCCTCCCCCCCCCCCCCCCCCCCCCCCCCCCCCCCCCCCCCACCCCAAAACAAAAACAAAAACTAAAAACCTTTTACCATTCAATTACAGGCAAGGTTTTGACAATGTGGTATTTAATAATCAAAATTTGTTTTCAGACAGTTTGGTGTCTGGATAAGGCCTTAGCTGTTATATTTTCAGGCCTCTTTATTTCAAATTTCCAAAACCTGCTCAGCCTACAGATCCTTATTTTTGTGGTAAGCCTTGAGTTTTTGTTGCAACATTTATTCTTGTCTGTTTTATAAGCCCCTTTTCCTTGATCCTTCTACTATTTTTTTCTGTCTTGTCTTTCATACACACATAATTCCTTGCTTCAAATCTTCTGTGTCTTTGTAGTATTCTATTTTACTCATGTTGTTTTGGTTATTTTTATTTTGAGCTCTGAAATGTTCACACCATTGTAATCTCACAATTTTCCTCATGTTTTGAGGTTTGGTGAGAGAGCATAAAGGTTGTTACTCGCTGCATGTTTGTTCCGGTTTTCATTCTTGAATGCTTCCTTTCCTTATATTGATATAAACTCATTATGTATTCATGAGTTTCCATAGCCTCAAGTGATATGTATCCCACCATGAGGTCCTGCTATATAAGAGATGATGAGTAGTGTGTGCTTAGAGGTAGAAGGGCACTAACCCTGTGTAAAGGTATAGGAGTGAATACCCTTCTGGTTCTCAGCAGATAAATGAAGCTAGCTTGAAGACTGTTATAGTGTCTCTTGCCAGGATTACTGTACCATACCTCTATCGGGATATGATCTTATTATGTATTCATTAACTACCATGCCTATAGTCTCTACAATCCTCCAAATGGGTACTTATCAGGGCACGTTCACACCGCATAGACTCCCCTACAATGCTACTCTGATATGTGTTCAAGTGTTGGAATCTGTTCCCACTGCCTTTAGTGTGATTATTGGATTGTCTTCCCTGCTGGTGAATCTAATTCACAGGCAGGTTAGGACTGTTTTTGTTTCAAAACTAACTGTAAAATGTCCATCCTTCTAAGTGTATTGTAAAGAGATTAATTCTATTCATCCTATTTAAAGGTAAAGACCAGTATTGGAAACGCAGAAATTTCAAAAAATGAAATGGAAGCTCTCATTACCAATCATGTGAAAGAATATGTTTTGACTAATACATGATGATCAAAAATTTGCTGGGAAACCGCCTACTAATTCATATATTTGGTACATTTGTTTCTCTCATGGTCTGTGAGAGATATAGGGTAGTCCCATTTACATCTTTCTGTGTATAGTGCTTGTAACTTTACAAAGAATGGGCCAAATTTCTTATCATTTTGATGATTCCAGAACCTTGCAGATGCTAGATGCTAGATGATCAACCTTTTATGATCGACTCCACAACGTTTATTCACAATGCAATCGCATGACCATAACTGGTCTTTACCTTTAACTTGTTACTGGAAAGCAATTGATGTTTGAAATTAAAAGAGTGAATTTGGTAATGGCAACGTGTTAACAGTGTTGCATTGAATGCTTGTTATGTTCAATATCTTGAAATACCACATGCAGTTATTAATTCTATGATCTCTCAAAAAGTACTTCTATTTTTACTGCCCTTCCAAGAATATAAAGTAGCATTGATATGAAAGTTGCTTTGCTTTTGAATCTTTATATAAGAAATGAAAGAGAGAGGTAACAAGCATTTGAAATAACACCCAAAACGTATCTGAGCATATATATGGTAGTCCTCACTAATCTAAAAATATTTTTATTCAGATGTACTTCATATTTCTTGCCTAGTTTATAGCACTAGCCTCTAGATGCAGGTCACTCCCTCGTTAAGTACCGGCAATGATGAAAAGTCCCTGCCACGAGAGAGAGAGAGACAGAGATAAAGCTATGAATATATGATGATGTGTAATTGTGTGGAAAGAACATTGCATGGAAAGCCATATTTCCTCTTTACCCCAGCAGGATGGGGGGAAGGGGTAGGGGGGGGGGGCAGAGGTTCATTATACGATGTAAATAATAATAATAATAAAGATAGATTTATTGAGCGCATAATAAACCGAAGTTTCTCTATGCGCTTTACAAAGTAAAAAACAATCAAGTACAAGTATATTTAAATAGTTACAAATTAAGAACGAAATATAAAGACCTTAAACTAAAGACATGTAGCTAAGATAATTCATTGCGAGCAAAGTTAATACAAATGGCAAATACTTATGACAAATCAATTAGAGTAGCATATTCAATTATAATACATAGATGAAAAGTAATGTCAAAAATTACAAACGAAACAGGTAAGTTTTAAGAAGGGTTTTGAAAGTCTGTCGTGTGGGAGCTTGACGGACATGCAGAGGGAGCGAATTCCAGAGAGTTGGGGCAGCCACTTCAAAAGGAAATGACACATATACAAATCAATTATAACTATCCCAGCTTTTTTGTGAGTGTTGATTTTTCAGATATTAATTAAATTTCCTATAAAGATTCCCAATCAATACCCAAAATGGAAGTAAAATATAAATTTTTGATGAAAACGTAATTGCTTGTAATGATGTTTAAAATCTAGAAATGTAGTATTGGCATAACAGAATGTGATAAAATATTAGGAATACTGAAAGGTAAAAAATAATTTGTTAAGGGTGTTTATGTCTCATGTACTGGGTTGATGTGATTTTCTCAGCCTGAGCTCACAACTGCATCCCTTCCACGATACGCTATCATCGTGTGTGCAACAATTATAAATAGATTGTAGATGGCTGAAAAGTAAGACAAGTGGATCAAATTATGTGTGTGTGTCAGGGGGAGGGGGAGGAAGGGGTAGTTATAGAGATAGTAAAATGTTAATGATAGTATCGTGTGGGATTGATTAATGAAGGAGAATGCCGATGTGCATCATAGAATGTAAACTGTTGATAATACGTTTATGAAAGTAAAATTATGAGTCCATTTATAAAGGGCATATATAATGCCCCTATTTTGAACCCGGTCATGCCTCAGTATAACACACCCAGGCATTGGTGGGCGTCTGGAGTCGTTAATATTTCAGATCAATATTTCCTCTCCCGCAAGCGACTTCCCGGGCAGCTAATATTCGGTTATTAATAATTCAAGCTGCGGTTTTGTTTTTGGATGTAAGCTTGGCTGAGTTAGCGCTGGACTGATGGATAGCTCTCAGTGTGGGCTCCTTGGGAGATGACAAGTGTGACATGTGATGGTGAGAGAGAGAGAGGATGAAATTAAACCGGAATAATCTTCTCATCAAAATTGTCTTAAGGCTGTGAATGTTGCTGAGGTAACAATATGAAATATAAATATGATGGTTTAATGAAAACGATTGTGCATCATTGATGAACCTACCAAGTAGATATGTAGCTATTACTAAATTATTGATTCCTTTGTCAAGATGTACGAAAAAGTGAATTTAAATAGAAGAAAAATTGTTATTTAATGTATGATATAGCTAAGCATGCTAGTGTCGGGTAATTATAAACTGTTTGCCATCTTAATTATAAAGTGTAGGTGGAGGTTAATACAGGTAACCTTTTACAGGAAGCTGCATGAAGTTCCTATAGCTGTTTGATCTCGCTCGTAATCTTATTACTCTTAACTTTAATCTAATCAGTGATCCGTAACAAACCATGCTCCGTAACTTATGAAGTAGGCAGATAGAAATAGTCTCTCCTTTAAGACCTTTGTAAGAACCTTTGGCAAGGCAGTAATCAACATTTGCCACTCTCCACCCAGATATTGAATGGGTATACCTTGCCTTCTGAAATGTGTGCTCTGTTAATATCCAATATTATTTGTATTATTATAAAAAGGTATTGTATCATATTGTGTAAAGTTAGTTCAATAAGTCTAAAAGAATAGAAAGACAGTATCCTTAGTAATTGAGACTTCTAAGGCTGATCCCTTACTTTAAGGAAACTCATATCATGGAAGTACTACAATGAACTTTCCAGAAGCTGTAGAGGTTATTACAGTTATCCTTCAATGAGATTATTGAAAGGATTGCTAGCATACTGCACACCCTGAGGAAGGATTTAAATTAATAGAAGAAATATCGGAAGAGATTGATCTAGATAAAGAAATATAGATGGAAGAAAATGAACAGATAAATGCTGACAGAGATGGGATAAATATGTATCTAAGCTTGAATCATTTTGAAGATATGAAATATATAGGGTATTGATGACTAGAAAACTATATTGATAACTGAGATCTAGAGGAAAGGATCCTTTGGAGAGAATGAGATACAGGAATTGAAGAAGGAATTGAAGAAGGAAAGGTGGTGAAGAAAAGAAAGATAGAGTAAGTAATGGAGAGAGTAATGGAGAGAGTAATGGAGAGAGTAATGGAGAGAGAGAGAGAGTGTGTGTGTGTGTGTGTAATGGAGAGAGAGAGACAGGCAAATATCAAAATAAGAGGGACAGAGAAATGAGAGGAAAGTAGTGAGTGATGCAGAGAACAGGGGAGAGAGAAAGACAAGAAATAAAACAAGTTAGAGAGAAAGATTTGATATCTATAAATAAATGTAGCAAAGGGGTGACAGAGAAAGAATACAAAATCAGAGAAAGGGATATAAAAAGAGAGAGAGAGAGAGAGAGAGGGAGAGAGAGGGAGAGAGAAAGAGAGAGAGAGAGAGAGAGAGGAAGAGAGAGAAAGAGAATAACTGGTTACCATATGTAATCCTATTTACTGCCATTAAACAAAGTGGATAGTATCTTGATAAGATTGTAACCTCTTGAAGTACTTCTGCAATCTAGAGTTTATCCTTAGGGCATCATAGTGTAAGCTAAGCTCTAGCCCTGCTCTAGCCCTGCAGCTAGAATAGATACCCAACCCACACATCTTGTATCAATGTTGTTATCATAGATTTACAATTCTTGAAGGGTGGGATTACCTACATACATTTTGAAGTATTCTACAGACATCTGTTATTCTATATCTTGTATATTCATGTTTGTCAGTTATTAAATGACAACTTTTCACTGAGTTGAAGCAATAATGTTTTAGGATGTTTAATTGATATTTTTGTTGTTGGTCTTGTTTCAATCAGCTTCAATCTGTCAGTTTTTGTGCCACGAGACTCTAATATTAATTTCTTTTTCTTTATAATATTTCTTTCTTTATTCGATTACAACTGACAAGTTATATATTTAACAATTCTAAAAGAGTATCTGTCTCAATGCTGTTCATTCCTCTAGCATGTCTATATCCAATTAAACTGCACTGTTTCTTTTTTCTTGGTGAATGACTGGCTAAAGATGACTACCAACCATGTGTCTCTCTCACTTCTTACAAGGATAATATAATTGAGACTACAGTAAAGCTTTTAATGATAATAATATTCAGTTCTTGTATAGCGCATGAAATAACATCTCTATGCGCTTCCAAAGAGCGTTTGAAATTATTACTCTAGCTTTAGCTCCGGCAGCCGTAATCAGCGCACAGTGCATTTCAAGGAATAATCCTACCAGGTACCCATTTACCTCATCTGGGTTGAGTGTGGCAAATGTAGATTAATGTCTTGCCAAAGGATATTAGCGCCCTGGTGGGACTCGATCCGCGGACCTTGCGATCCACTTGACCACGACACCTTTAAAAGATGAAATAGTATAATTTACCATGACTGTTTCTACTCCATTGTCTGTCCTGTCTATCCTAGGTTCCATCAGACAAGCAATCTCATACTGGTACAATCTTCAGAACACTCATCTTAGCTAAGTCACCTAACCTCATCAAAGACAGGAAGAACAACCTTCGAACCTACCGCAAGTGCATGGTGGGATCTGAGATGGTTGATTGGTTGATGCAGCAGGGTCAGATGACGTTAGTAAGGTCGCGACCTCAAGCTATCGGGATGTGGCAAGCTCTGCTTGAAGAAGGCGTAATCACTGAAGGTTGGATGAATATATTATCTTTTAGATCAAGGGTGGCGTGTAAAAAGGGTTATAAATACACTGCAAGGGAGGGGGTATGGAGTTCCATTGTTACCCTAGTCTAAATAAGACCCCGTTCTCATTCACTTCGTTGGAGCGGTCTAACTAAGACCCGTTCCTCAGGAGCAGTTCTTAGGCGAGTGAGAACGGTCAAAGTCGTCCAGGAAGTGGACTTCTGGACCGCTCCAGAAGACCACCTCGGGAGGTGGTCTTGAGGAACGGGTCTTATTAAGAGCGGTTTGGACCGCTCTAACGTGCAATGTGAACGGAAGCATACTTTGACCGGAAGTGAGCTAGTGACGTTCCGTGCGAAACATTTAGTAGGTCTACGGTACATACAGTTTGTATTCCGCGCGCGAAAAAATTGACCTGCTGACCTGAGCTTCCATAGCAACAAGACCACTTTGACTCGTGGAGCGGTTTGAGCCATAAAAAACTGCTCGGAGTGTGAACGCTCGCAAACCGTTCCTCAAGACCTGTTCCTCTGGAGCGGTCTAACTAAGACCACTTTCAAAGTGAGTGAGAACGGGATCTAAGACTAGTCTAATATTAGGAAAGAAATAGTGGAAAAACAGCACAGAATTTTGTCAATCTTTTAAAACTATTTTCAACTCTGAATTTAAGGCGGAGGCATATAGGAGATGCAGTTGCGTTTGTCTTGTTTAATATGTGGTGATAATCATTTAATTACATGATTGTATTCATGTGTCGTAACCCTGGGCGTGGACGGTGTATTGGTGTATTATAGTGATTGTTCCAATCATTTTAAGCCTTGTAATTCTCGCTACCCTAAATAGGTACGAAAATCTCGAAATTCGCGAGACGAGGTAATTTTCACTCTCTCGGGTCGTCACTACAACTTCCGGTATAGAGTCCCATCCCGCTGGCGCTAGCGCCTGTGTTCGCTGTGCAGAGTTTTCACGCACGCTAAAATCGATGCCAATCAGTGTAATTTGTACAGATTATAATATATGCATTAAATTTAGTTTGTTTTTATTCAATTTGAATATACAATAAAAAGCAAAAAATAGTTTACAGGAAAGATTTTATTTTTATTCATGTTTTTTTTCTGTTAATCTAAAAGTAAAAAAAAAATAATTGTCTTAAAATTGTGCATGTAGCGACCAGCGTCACAATCACGAGCAGACGATACAGTAAACAGTGTAGAGACAACACTCAGTTCATGTATTTCTCGTCGACCACAAAATGGATAAAAAAACAGTTTCGGAACTTAAAAAAATCTTAACGGACAGAGGAATACCATGCAATGGAAAGCTTCGGGCAGAATTAGTGACTTTAGCACAAAAGGCCGTTAAACTCTAACCTGAAAGAGAGGGTTGTGATCACGAACTTTCCGAGCGAAAGCGACGCTGTGTTGTTGTGGAGGACGGCACAGGAAGCTGTAATGTCGAACAGCTATCCCATAATGCAATGCGCGTTTTCAGGATTTTCCCTGGATCTCGGCAGAATCGCTATTTGGGGTAGCGAGAATTGGATGTACTTCTTGCTTAATTATGCTTGATACTAAATTTGATAAAAAGCATCCAACCCAAGATGCAGAGCATTATATTGATTTTATTAAAGGATGATTTAGGCATCACCAGCCACACCGGCATCTTGAGAGAATACAACTTCTAAGGAAATGATCTCATCCTCCACATTTAATCCAGTCCCCCTTGTAAATCCACTCACTCTTGTTTAATCCTGTCCCCCCTTTTTTAATCCTCCAGTTAACAGAGAGCATCCCTTTCAAGATGCTGAGCATCAGTACCGGTTCCGTGAGGATGATCAAGGCATCACCAGCACACCATCACCATGTTTAATCCAGTCCCCCTTGTTAATCCAGTCCCCCTTGTTTAATCCACTCGCCCTTGTTTAATCCTCCAGTTAACAGAGAGCATCCCTTTCAAGATGCCGAGCATCAATACCGGTTCCGTGAGGATGATCTAGGCATCACCAGCACTCCAACATCATCTCAGAAGAAAGCTGCCGAGGAGGAGCTTCCGGAGATTGTTGGGATTCTAGCCAAGGTTGCTCCTGATGCTATGATGAGACTCATCCTACGCAAACCGTGAGTACTTTGTCCATACGTTGAGAGCCAGAAGGGTATAGACGCAGTGTGAAATTATTCAAGTTTAATTCCACCTTCTTGGCTCTCAATAAACATGTTACTTGATGGGTGATCAATATGATTGGATTTAAGCTGTGTTGGTTTAGTTCTAATTCGTTGGAACAGGTCTAAGGAAGATTGAAAAGTAAACAAAACTCTAGTCAGATAAATGCTTAACCTTAGAGTATATCTCTAGTTTCAACTATTCCAATGAAGTGGAAGAGAGAGTCTTACAATCTTTATATATTTTTAGATAAGCATACAGGTCTAGCACATCGATAGATTCCCTTTCCTTCTTAATATTGTGAATATGACTACCGGTAGTAACCAAATGAAATTTTAGTTTGTTTTCTAATGAGTAACTTGCTCATAGTTTAATTGAAAAACAATATTTTTACTTAGATAGTTAAAGGACTGAGCTTACAGGCTATTGGTTATTGATATCAATTTAATATGTTATTTCCTTCTCCTTGCGGTGTCCGTGTCTAGTTTGGTAAGATTGTTCAATTCTTTTAACTGAATCCCAGATAACACTTTTGTTGTAACAAGTGCATGAAAAAAAGGAGAAATGATTTTGTTATATTCTAATCCAATTTTTAACTTAAATTTATTCAAGCCTATATTTTTAACCCTTTTTGAGATTTGCTTTTGGATAACATAACATTTCCACAGATCCCAGCCTGACTTATCTCAGACTTAGTATTAAACTAACATGTTTTATAATGCCTTTGACATTGTCTGGTTTTATATGTGTAACCCCTTTACAGGGGCATGATAATTATATGTACGCCACTTCAAATACAAACTGATCCTATGCTGCCCTTTTCAAAGCAATCCAAATATTCAGATGTTTTTCCCTCAATATTTTTAGCAACGTGTATGTTTGGTTAAATGATTACTTATTTCTTACGGACTGATGGTAATTGAAATACTTTTGATGGAATGAATAAGGAGGGGAATATTCATGGAGAGAAATAATTAATGGCGAATTTATAAGGAATCTAAGAAATCACAATTTTGAAACAGATTCCTAAAAGAACATTCTTTCCTAGTATACAAATGCAAAACACACACAGTTTTTCTAAGACAGACTTTCATCTTGCCATGCCCGTATTATATATGTGAGTTAATGGCATAGAATGTGATTGTTAGTTTCTCAAAGGAAAAAGTTACATAACATCTACATACCAGTAAGACTTTCAGTTTTGTAATTAGCCATAAAGTGTTACTGTTTTCATTATCACAACAGATAAGATATCGTCCATTGAATTATTCCATAATTACTCAGCAAATATTCATAGTTTCCTAGAAAAGGGAATTATAATTTCAAATCTACTGTTGCACAAATAATGTGCTGGGAAGACCAATACACAATGAGTACTGATTCCTTCCTTATCTGACAGAGTAGAATAGAAAAGATTATATTTCACTATTTAGAAGTTATTTCTGCGCCTCTTACATTAAATACTATTAAAAGGCATTATGATTGACATCTTATTTCAGAATGTTACATTAATGAATAAATACACTACATTACAATATCAATGTAAAATAGCTACAAAGTCGCTTCCGCTGCTGCAAGATGTATATTATCGTTAATGGCGCTTGTCAAATTGATGTTTCTGTGAGTTTGATTTTTTTCTGTTGCTGATTGTATGATAATGTTATGTATGTTTACAAAATTAAGAATGTGCATGTGTTTTATTCTAATTTGCAATTGTTATTTATAACCCCCTGAAAAAGTATTATTTGAGTTATTTAAAAATATATATATATATTGATTAACATGAATACCAAGAGGAAATGAGAATCATTTCTGATTTATCTTTACAATGCATTGGAATAGGAATGAAACCCAAGAAAAGACTACCAGAGATTGTTAACAGACTTAAATTAATACCCTTGTCTTCATGAAGAAGACCATGGTTAGGGGTTAGAAAATTTGTTAAAGAAAACAAGTTTTTCAATTATGACAAAAGTCCCTGTATAGACAGAAATCGATTTTGCTAGATCCTGAGCAAATCTTAGTCACACTTGCGTACAAGCATGCACTCAATGTTTTAATGGAAATTTTCATGTTCAATCACTCATTGTAATATAAGGATAGATAATTTCTGTTTTGTATTATTAATGATTGTGGTCAGTTACTTAATGTAAAAAGATCTTGTCATATACTAAAACATCATCATCAACAACAACGTCTTCATATTCATTTTTATCATCTTAGTGATCATTATCATCGTTAACACCACCCTCATCAATCATCTCCATCATCACCATTATCATCATCATCATCATCATCATCATCATCACCTTCACCATCATAACAAACATTATTATCAATCATCATCATCATCATCATCATCATCATCATCATCATCATCATCTTCACCATCATCATCATCCATCATCGTCGTCATCACCACCACCATTATCATCATCATCATCATCATCATCTTCACCATCATCATCATCATCACCATCATCACCTTCACCATCATAACAAACATTATTATCAATCTTCATCATCATCATCATCATCATCATCATCATCACCTTCACCATCATAACAAACATTATTATCAATCATCATCATCATCATCATCATCATCTTCACCATCATCATCATCCATCATCGTCGTCATCACCACCACCATCATCACCATCATCATCATCATCACCACCATCATCACCATCATCATCATCATCACCACCATCATCACCATCACCATCATCATCATCATCATCATCATCATCATCATCATCATCATCTTCACCATCATCACCATCATCATCATCATCACCACCACCATCATCATCATGCTCAACACCATCATTATCATCTTTTCATCATCATTAAAATACATGACTAGTCACCACAATTATGTTGCTTATTGGAGGAATCTCCTCCTTGTTTGTTACCGGTGTTAGTGACCACGTCACCATTGTCATTTTCATAAATACAAGTATATATCCATTGCCATCATCATCAACAGCCTTTTCAGTGTGACTGTTATTATTTCTCCACAAAGAAATGAACATGTTTTCATCCTTTACATTTCCTTACTCTTACACTGACTTTATTGAAACACAGCACATTCTTTTTGTTAGTTTTGTTCCACATGTGTATGGTAAATGTCTGGAACATTATTGCTTTCACTCAAACTAATTTTCCTTATTTTTATAATTCCCTTTTGGTAAAAGTCACTATAATTTTATTACCATACTTGAAAGGGCCAATATACCACTATCTTTAACTCACTCTTCAAATCTAGTAACTTCATACATTTGTTCGCAAAGTTTACTACAGTTGTACACATTTATTGATTCAAATATTTTTAATATATTAGTTCACATACATGTACATATTGCATGTTTACTTATCTAACTTTTAATCAATATGAATTTCTTTTGATTTGCTTTATATAAAGCATCCCCTTTTTTGTTTCTTGTTGTTTTTTCACACTTCTATACTCACATATAGCACTCCTATACGAGCATGGGGGTTTGAGTAAGTACATTGCTTTGTTGCCATGGTAACTCTTTACATTAGAAATGGCTGAAATTTGAGCTTTGTACCTTTACCCTTCACAGCTTTGATTGGTGATACACAAATGCACTGGACTTGTTTATATAGTATCAGATTTAGAGTAAAAAATATCAAATTTTATATCTTCTCTCTCTCTCTCTCTCTCTCTGTCCCTCTCTCTCTCTCTCTCTCTCTCTCTCTCTCTATCTCTCTCTCTCTCACTCACACACACACACACACGCGCACACACACACACTCTCTCTCTCTCTCTCTCTCTCTCTTTCTCTCTTTCTCTCCCCCTTTGCACATATCTCCCTCTTCCTTTCTGTGCCTCAATACAAAAAGGATGTAGTCATAGGGACAAAAATCCTGTAACTTTAAAAACAACAGAACTTATCTTTTTTCATGGGAAGGGGAGGTGATACATGTTTGCACACATTGAGTCAGATTTCTACCTATGTTAAGAGCCTGCATGATTAGGATTCAATTAGACATTTTTGTCTCGTCTTTAAATTAAGTAATTTTGGATGAATGCAAATAGAAAATTTATGTTGTATCTTAAATTATAAGAATGAATGAATGAATAACTAATCAGGATCCTTTTTGAGCAAGACACTTATAGTCTGAAACAGACAAAACAAGGAATAATAGTACATTTAGTATGACTAAATTTCCCAATCACTCTTTAGATTTTGGGATGCCTATGATCACATAATTGTAGATTGTTTGAGATTTTGCATGACATTGTATTTGTTGCGCTATGACAGCATCAACCCTAACTGATTTACACTTAGAATGTCTATAATTTGTTGCATTTCATCAAACTAAAATGTAGACAGTATTTTTATCAGAACTTTTCTTACATCTATTTCATTTTTATCATTCTTTTCTTGCATCTTTATGCACGCATTCTACTCATATCTCGTCAGTTCTATCATGATTTATAGACTTATAATATTGATTTTCATTGTAGATGAATGTATGAAGTATTTATATGCATGCTGTATCATTGTCATTGGTTGTATGGTATGGCTTCATGCATGAAAGCAAGTGTGACTAATATCAATGATTCATATTTTCATTCCTGGAAAAAGTAATTAATTGCCTGATATTACGAGCTCTTTGGAAGATGCTCATTTTGAAGCTCTAGGTATTGAAGGTTTTCCATAGTTAGTGCAATTGAGTCTGATCATGAGAGTATACAAAGCAAAGTAGAGTGAAATATGATATGCTTTAGATATTGGGGATGATTATCAATGGATAAAGCATGAAATTAACAGAGGGAGATCAATGGATGAAGTCCTAGTTTAACATTTTCAAGTGGGAAAAAAAATTGAATTGTGCTGTTTCCACACAATTTCCACACAAACAAAATCAAGTAAAATGGTGAACAGGTGATATGTTAACTGACCCATTGGCAAAATTAAATCCATTGCCCTAGATAAAATACTACATTGTTTCCATAGCCAATTATTAACAGATGATGAGTATGAGTGATGAAACATAATACATAGTGTCAGAAGCTAAATTATTTGACAAGTGTTAATTCGAAATGGAAATATTTTAAGTTATATTTCTTGTTTATCATGCCATTGAATTCATAATAATTTTGATTAACATTCCCAATATAAGTAATACATAGTACAGTGTATGTGTAATGATATAAACAGGATCACCTATATACATTGATAGTGCATATCAACCTTCACTCCCCTTATAATATAGATATATCACTATTTGTCATATCACATTAAAGCTTAATATTCAAGATATAAGTGTATGTAATAGCAAGCCAATAATCCAAGCCCTTGGTTTGAAATGGCTTCTAGATCTCACCGCCTTGGGCTGTCATACCCTGTGTGATGATTTTTATATGCCTTGATTCTTCGGCTTGAGAGTTGAGACCCATAACAACCGAACAAGGGCCTCTCGATTGTGATATTGTAATAATGTCTAGGAAGAAGGTTCATTAAGCAAGGTACTTAGAATGTAATGGAGGAACTCATCTCATCATGTCATTAAAATATAACCTTAGCTCCATCAGCTGCTGGAGGTAATCTGTCCAATAGGTGATAGACCGGCTTATATGCAGAGTATACCACGGGACAGGGAAGGAATATATTATAATAATTAATTCCTTCATTTCCTTTATAATCCCATTTCTTGTAATATGATAAATATTAAAACATGAAAAATATTCAGTTTGTCAAGTTGTAAATGTACTATTTATATATTTTCATTTTTTGAATATTTTTAAAAGTAAAGTTCGATATTTATTCAAACACATTTATGCTCCATAACAATAATTATATGTCAAGGATTTTAATAGTAGGTTAATGTTTAAAACAAACAAAAACATATTGGTCAGGAATGGATTGGAATAAAATATCTGCATTTTTACTATCTTCCTAGTGGTCTTGATAATTTCAAAGGAGATTTACACATTTCAGACAAGACTTTCTGTAAATAAATCGGGTGCAAGTGTGTGAAGTGTCCCTTATCTTAAAAAAAATCCTTTTCTTTCAGCTAATGAGTCTTGAAGTGTATACAAGTTGTGTACATGTTACTTGAAAAATATATGTATAATTCCATGGGATGTAGATTGGAATAGAAATTGAAAAGAAAAATAACATTTCCACTGCTAATCAACTTTTTTTCTTATTCTCCCCTGAAGGCTATAATAAATTCTGATCTTTTGTGCATTCTATATCTATGGTTGATCCTTCTTTTTTGTCTAAGCGTGTGAAACTCTGTAACTAAAATGTGTAACAGATAACAACTTTTTTCCAGCTCTTACTAGTCTTCTAGTCTTCTTTACTGTACTCAACTAAACCTTTTATTGCAGTGTTCAGCTCATTAACATATATATTTCTTGTTGACAATTTCTTTCTAATGAAGTTCTTATCAGTGTTACATGTTGTGTAAGGTACCATTAACTTGTTTACTTTGTTGTGAAAATTGTAAGATTAAAACATCTAAAGAAGGCATACATGAATTATGGAAGGAAAATAGGTATTATGGATTTGATAATACAATGATCGCTTATTCTTCAATACCCAAAGTATTGTAATCTTAGAATCATAGATTTGATCATAATAGGAGTGGTAATTAAAAGGGATTCTAAACATTTGTCATCATCCATACGATTTGCTTCTCATTTTGATTTGAACTCATTTTCTATCATTGCTGTTCTAAAGTTAAATGGTACATTTAAGGCAATGAAACAAGTACTGTTTTGTTACTAAATAATTTATATACCGTAGTCGGTTAGTAAACGGATTGATTTAATCTAAAGGAGAACATATCTACTCTTTCTGCAGTTGAGAATTTAACCACTGATCTAAACTAACCTCTGTATTCTTACTTTCTGCTCATTGCAATCAAATATATCTTGAGTTCTAAGTTGACTTTTGAATGCAGTGTTGAGTTTGATTTAAATTTTATTATTACATTTCAGTCTAATCTTTGTTAAATTACTATCTGATTGCTTTGAAATATATAGCTTAAATTTCATATCTTCTTCATACTGAAAATTATAATCTAATAAGCGTGAGTGTAGATTATTAGTTGTTTGAAATTGGCATTAGAGTTTGGGCCATTTACCTATTTGGTTACCATTAACTCTATGACGTGTTTGTATAATTGGCTAATACAGCTGTTGTTGTCTTAAATATACCTTATAACATAATATATATAATGTTTATCTTTCTTAGATAGGGACATTTGTTATTTTTAATATGTAGAAAATTACTCCATATCAGCTCCATAACTTGTCCCAATGCTCTACATTTTACTTTGTAAACATTGTCACAAGTCAAGGAAATGACTACTCATTTTCTCATGAACCCCAAGATGTATTTGATATTGACCTCGTAACCAATAAGAGCCAATCTCGAGATACTCATGACCAAAGGGACTTTTTTTTGTAATTTTCCAGTTTTCCTTTTTTTTTTAATAATCAAAATTCTAAATGATGTTGTTATTTGTTTATCATTCTCTTAGTCCTCAGGAGCGAAGTGTAGATGATTTGGAGATTATCTATGAAGAGCTTCTTCATATCAAAGCCTTGGCACATCTGTCTGGCATGGTCAAACGTCAACTGACCAGTGTCCTCGTCTTTGAGTGCCATGAGAAAGCTGGAACTGTCTGTAAGTTTGAAAGGTGTTTTACGTCCTTCAATTGAAATCTGTAGTACAGGCAAATCTATCCTTAGGATGATCTGCCATTGCTCTGTCGACATTTGCTAGATGAGATATAAGTTGTCAATTATGTTGAATGATTGTGTAATTATATTTGATTTTGGTTGAGGATTAGGTATTCTACATTTAATCCTGAGTAATTTTGAAATAAGAATATACTGTAAAATATTAGATAATAATCATCAAAATTGTATGTTTATAGTTGTCTGCACCAGTAACTCGACGATGAAGATTCATGGTAGTGAATCCCTATGTGTACATGTAGCAATTGAAACAGGTGTCACTAATTAATGTATTCTATTTCCATGTGTTTATGTCTTGTATTGCTAATAATTCCTAACATTCAAAATAGAAATCTTCATGGCATTCACAATTACATTCAAAATGGCATTCACAGTGACATTCACAATTACATTCAAACTAGCATTCATAGTGTCATTCACAATTACATTCAAAATGGCATTCATAATGACATTCACAATTACATTCAAAATGGCATTCATAGTGAAATTCACACTCACATTTAAAATGGCGCTCATAGTGACATTCACAATTACATTCAATATGGCATAGTGAAATTCACAATTACATTCAAAATAGCATTCACAGTGACATTCACAATTACATTCAAAATGGCGCTCATAGTGACATTCACAATTACATTCAAAATTTCATTCATAGTGACATTCACAATTACATTCAAACTGACTCTCATGGTGGCATTCAAAATGATCTTCCCCATGACATTGATCCTTTCCTTCCCTTATCAGTATTCCATCAAGGAGATGAGGGCCGCTCCTGGTTCATCATCCTGCGAGGATCAGTCAACGTGGTCAAGTATGGCAAGGGAGTCGTCTGTACTCTGCATGATGGAGATGACTTTGGCAAACTAGCCTTGGTTAACGATGCTCCTCGGGCCGCTTCAATTGTGCTACGAGAAGACAACTGTCAGTTTCTGAGAGTTGATAAATATGACTTCAATAGGATACTCAGGGTGAGTGCTGTACACTTGTGAGTTTCTTATTAAATAGTGATATCAATGAAGTTACAAAAGTGCCTTCAGGGTTTTGCAATTTCTCTCTTGATTAGTTACTTTGGAATGCTTTCTTCAACTACTGATTAGAGGGAAGAGAAAATGAAGTACAGACCTGTTAGATGTGGAAACTGGTAGGAGTTGTTATATTGCACTGCATAGTACATTGCACGTAAACATCTTTTTAGAAGTAATATGTTGATTAAACATATGTTTTCTTATTATGACGTGTCTTTTTTAAATGATTTACATGTAGCAATGTCTCATAGTATGGAGATCCTACATTAGCTTCTGTGACTATTGCTCCAGGCTTTATTTCATCGAAACCAAAGGTATAAGCTTAGGGTTAGGTTTTCACTTTGGTTTGAGGTCGGGTTTAGGGCTATGATCAGGGTTAGGTTTAGTGTTGGGTGCTGGAGTCAAAGTTAATGTTATTAATGTAGGGGTTGCTACAGTGTATTTGTTGCCGGAGCAGGTGTTGTACAACCCTGTTGTTAGATAAAGCCATCATTATCCATGAAAGCAAACTTATCTCCTATGTTTAGTATGTGATAGAGCTCTAGATTGTTTCTGTTTTCCTTTTCAGGATGTAGAAGCTAACACTGTGAGGTTAAAGGAACATGGTCAAGATAGCTTGGTGCTAGAGAAGATACCTACAAGCACACAACATAGTAACAACAATAAACATCATCATGTCAGCTACAGGTGAGGAGAATTCAGTAATGTGTGGGGTACAAAGTGTTTACTTATACATAGGTTTATATAATCTAAATGTACCAGCATGTCTATAGGGCTTAGGTATTGATTGAAGCGATATACTCACTATTATCGAAAAGCAAATTTTGTTGACAGCTTCATCAAGTCGATTTGAATTGGCATGGAATTGATTGAGTAAAGAAGAGGAGATTTTTTTTCAATTTGGGGTTGCAATTGAAGTGGATGTGTTATCACTTATTTTGATTATGGTCTTTGGAATGGTTACCCCCCAAAAGGGTCTATAATAGAGGAGTAGGAAAATATGGGTTGTAAACTATAATGAAATCTTTTATGAAATGTAAGGTTCAATCAAAGAAGGATTAAAAAAAATAAAAAGCGTTTTAAAAGAAAAGAGTTCATTCTGTTTCAACAATGTTTAAAAATTAGCGATAAATGATAAATGTCTGTTTGTTTGTGGTCTGTAGGTATTCTGTAATGGCTGGTGTTCCAGAGAAGATGTTAGAGCATCTCTTAGAGACGAGGATTGATAGCAAGTATGATCCAACAGATACCTTCCTAGAAGACTTCTTATTAACACACATTGTCTTCATGCCGAGTGAGAAACTATGTCCAGCACTCCTACAACAATATCCTTCCACAAATAATGGTTCTATGATCAGTCCTTCAACTGTCACGCTTTCATTCACTGTATGATTCTCCCCCTCCCCCCCCCCCTCTCTCTCTCTCTCTCCCTCTTTCACTTTCTCTCTCTTTCTCTTACTTTTAATAATAAAATTTAAAGCATATTACTTAACTTCCAAAAACGCTTCTAAGTTTGCAAAGAGGGATGTAATGGAAGGCTCATATTTGATCATGCTGGCTATCTGGAAAGAGGAAGCTGAGAATCAACCAGCATGATATGCCTGGAATCCTCTTTCAAAAACATTAACATTTTCTGTGTTATATGAAAAAATAAGATTCTTCCTTCAAAAGATGATGTCATCCATGTATAAAAATTCATCTATGGAGTCATGTTTGAAATCTTTTCTGAGAGGCATTTTTCAAAGAGGGTAATCTGTACCAGATGTGAACTTACCCTAGATAGAATAAATGTTCCTTGACTAGCTGTATACCTATCACTCTGAGAGGACATCATCTAGAGGCCCAGAGCAAGAGACGATAGACCACATTGTCAACAACAAAAGAAGAGTTGTGCAGCTGGTTTGTCTGTGGCATGTGGTCGCTGGATATGCCTTCAAACAAGACACAACCATCATGCAGTTTTTAGAGGTAAGAAGAATCCGTTTGGTATCTTTCAACAGCAAATAAACATAGTCTAAACTGCCTTTAGAGTGACTTCTCTGCAACTCAACTCTTTTGAGATTGCAATGCCAAATATCACTGAGAGAACTCACAGTTACTTTAGTTACACTGAAGACAATTTAGTCACAGCTGTTCAAAAATTTTACATATGTCTAGGTGAGTGAGAGGTACATACTCTCGTTTGCTGAACCTGTTTATGTACGTGCGTTTTTAATTGATTAGGTACAGAATATGGATTCTGATTAGGAGGATGAGATGGATCAAGAATAGTAATATTGTAAACGATTGAAGGATGATGGAATGTACCCCATGCACATTTAGAGAGAATGGTTTGTGCAATGCAACTGGATTTGGGTCTGTTTGTGTTGTCCTTCTTGGCACTTCGTGTAATGATAATAATGTGACATGTAGTGCCTTGGGATAGACATGCAATTGTAAAGTAGAATCTGTGAGTCTTTGGAAATTATGCTTTTAAGACATCATGTATGTCATTAAAGTTTTGCTTAAAAAACAATTGAAGTATAATTTTACAATTTATCTGCAACCAAATCATAGTGTATTAATCTCAATAATTATATGGTTTGTCAGAATGTATTGCAGAAGAAAACATTGTAGTATAATCTTACATTTTGTAGAACAGAATATTATTTGTGTTTTCCTGATGAATTTGCTTTACATTTCTGTGTAGACATTATTCTCAGCTGTGTGTGACGACTGTCCAGCCTACCCCAGTCTTCAGGACCCTCTAGCTAGTCTGGAACAGGTCCTAAAAGCTGTGAAGTCCACCAAGGATTCAGGTTCACATACATGGCAGGTACAGACACAGGTGAGCCGATTGCAACAATTTAAATGTATAATTATCTTCAATTTTCATGTTGCATGCTGCCCTCTTTGGACACGTCTGTGTTTTATTTCTTAAGTTTATATCTATCTATATTTTGTTCTTGTATTAGCATCATACCTATGTTTTGGCCATGTCTTTACATGCGATAGGTCATTAGACATAATCATTATCACAGGGAACATTGTTTTGGTGGCAGCAGTGGGATATAATAACCCTTTAACCATTTGAATACAAATTGGTTTGGGTACAGAATGCAGTTGTCATAGACACCAGGTAACAGCTAACAAGATAAAAGCATGTTCATTCATGGAAAGTGTCAGGTACAGCATCTTATTTTCTGGGGGATCCACAAACTACAACCACTGCTTTTTAGTGGATCCCCCCCCCCCCCATTTCCTCAGAAATTAAGAATTTCTTGTAATAATTTGATTGTATGCAAAGTTTATTTGTATAGTTTCTTGAAAAAAATGAATTATGTATGAAATAAAATGTTATATCTTTGTTTACCTTTCTGTTGGAAATGAAATAAATATGAATATAAAATATGAATTTGCTAAATGTGACAATTAAGTCCAGTGATGTGAGATTATTTCAAAGTATTTTTCATGGTTTCATGATTGACTCACATCCAAGCTCAAGACATTTTGGTGCTATTTCTGTGCTGTAATAGATGATAGATATGGCCTGTTACCTCATTGTGTGTGAAATAATTCTCTTACACTTTCATTTTCTATCCAAACTTCTATTTTTATTGTCCTTTCGTCATGTTTCTTCATCTACAGAACCTACAGCTCTGTTTCCAAAATTTAAAGCATTTTAGACATATTGTTTGATTGTCAGTTTGTTCTCCTTACCATTTCAGATGATTTCATTTTCAAATTTTGTACAGATACACAACCCTCAAATGTGCCTCTTTATTCATCACCTTTCCATAATATGTGTGCAGGTATTAAGTGAATCAAGAACTCATCAGGAAGACGAGCTTCGTAGAACACCTATCAAGGCCAAAGATGAAAGTAAGATATCTTCCTATCTTTTACTCCCGTCTCATTTAATTATTGTAATTACTTGAGGCACATGCTTGTGGTAATTGAATCTTGTGAAGAGGAAGCAGCTTGATCAGCTGAACATTGAAGATTTTCTTACCTGTGAAATTTCACATTACTTTCATATTCAGTAATACGTGTTCAGGATATCTTTAACATACTCATGTATGTCATCTAGGCAAGTTGTGACTTAAAGATCCAAACAAAAAACATAACAGAAATGTCTTTAAGCAATTCACTCTTGCTGCCAATGGACCTATAAACAAAAAATTACAAATTATCGAGTTAAAGAGACACAGATATTAAGGTTTCTAAATCAATCATAAGCTGTTGGTCTGAAGCCTGTCACTATATTGATTGCAAACTATTATTTCCATTGTAAACAGAGTAAGATCTATAGTCTCATTTTCATTACTTTCTGAAGCCATATTCAAGGTTTATTGTGCTGACCACACCTACACCACACTACGTGTTCACATGGATACCTCTGTGACGAACATCATTCAGACTGTCTCAGAGAAGATGTGTCTAGGAAACGACCTGGTGCTCTGTGAGGTCAAGTCATCTGGAGGTAGGTTGGAAACAGGAATAGCTCCGGTAAATAGCAAGCTAAATTAACTTGTCAAAGTTTACTTAATGTTCCTCTCTGCTTTCAGAATATGGCTTGGTGTCCAGTTCATACTAACTTACAAGTTCCTGTCTTTATCCACTGCATTTCTGCAACTATGGCTGTCACAGACCATGCCTAGTCTAAATAACACTTAGGATGTGCTTTACAACTAATTTCTTAACATTACTAAAGATGTAACATTGAGTCCAATTTCCTTCAATCTTTTCAGACTATAGATATAATTTACAACTTTATTTATGTATCTGAATGCAGTGCAAGTATGAACTAATTTTGAAGTTTATATATTTGTCATATCAGTGTTTGGAGCCTATCATTTAAATGTACTGTTTTATTGATTTTATTTTCAGAGCGGTTGTCATTTCACCAGAAGGATGTATGCATAGCAACAAGTTTGAGTTGCAATGGAAGAATATTCATCACCCTTAGAGATCACTTAGATGCCTTGGTAAGTGGATGGAACCTGAGAAGTGCCGGGAGGGGGGATGGGGTAAGACAATTCCAAGTCTGCTTGATTATGCACTTTCCATGATAGTCCTGATTGATATCGGTCAGGCTGAGGAGGATTCAATTTGTTGATATGCTATCTTATAAATGTGACGTGTATTGAACATTGTATCAGAAACATTGTGTATGTCATATATATATTTTATAAGGAAAGATTAATGTGAATATTTGCATCAAGTCAATCATAAATTAACAGCAGAGATACTTAGTGGGACTACCAATAAATTTGAAGTTTATTCAACACTCTTCATACATGTAAAAGCATTTAAAACATACAAATAAAGAAAGGAATGATGAGAAAAGAACAAGATGGTGATAAAAATGACAATGGCAATTTATGAGAGCATTTGGGAAAGACAGAAAGGAGTGATTCCTTATATGAAAACCTACCCCTAAACACAACTATCTAAGCCATGACTCCTTCCCACATTATTGATTGAATATGCACAATGAGAAGATCATACTAAACATTTGAAGTATTTATGTTTGTCTTTAATGGTGTACAAGTATATACAAAATGTTATTATACTTTATGTTATGTTTGTTTATGTAGAAGAGTCTAAAAAGCAATGAAATAATATAGAGTCAGCTTTCATCATCTGCACTGTTAATCACATTGTCTTTCTCACAGACACCACTGCCTGAACAAGAAGGACCAAGCGAGGGCTCTGTTTCATTTCTGGAGCCAACCAGTTCTCGAGAGCTTGCCTATCAGATGACGATGTATGACTGGCAACTCTTTCTCTGTACACATGAGGTATAAACGCAAAAGAAGTCTCAATCGTAAAGCCTCTTTAGCTATCTACTCACTGTAAAAAAAAATACTCACTCGAATAACAAGCTGCACTAACATTTATACCAATTCTGTCAGAGTAATACATTGTTTTACTATACTTAGGAATCCTTGCACAAAATACATGTGAGACAATGCAAAACTATTTACTTCAATACTCCTGCTGCTCTATAGTGCTTAAAGGCTTGTTGTATGGAAGAAAAACAATTTCAAAACCAATTAAAGGTGTTTAGACATACGCTGTGATGGTCTTCAAATCACATTCAAAGGTTAAAAAGTATTATACCAGTATCATAATGACACACTGATAATGATGTTCTAATATATTTTGTTTTTTCATTCTTTCTAAATGTTGTCAGTGTGAGTTCATCTATCACACATTTGGGAGGCATAAATACCGGCGCATCACAGCTAATCTAGACGTCTTCCTACGCCGATTTAATGAAGTGCAATCCTGGATCGTGACTGAGCTCTGTCTGACGTCACATATCAGCAAGAGGGTTCACCTTCTCAAGAAATTCATCAAAATAGCTGCCCAGTAAGGAAATATTTCATTGCTTTTTGCATTAAGAGCAGAAAATCCAAGCTTCTCAAAACATGAAGACTGATAAGAACTATATTTCCAACCCTGACTTTGAGAGGCCACCTGTCTTTTTAGAATCCCAATTCTTTGAACATACTTAAACCTATATTACATGTACCCTGTATATATTTTATCAGATTACTTGCCTGTAAAAATGGCTCTTTTAGATTTTATTTTGTATCAGTACCAAGATAAATACTTCTTCAGTTCATTATTTCCATTGAGTGATGTCAAGTTGGGTGTTAGTTTTAGTGTTAGTGTTTAGAGCAGTCAAGAACTCTTAAATCGAGCTAAAAATTTGCTGATGAAATTAAGAGCCTGATACCGATATCAATGTCGATAGCTTAACACCACTGTGACATCGTCACACAGACATCATTTCACGATGATGATTTAAAAATAGGACATCAAAACAAAAGATATCGTGAAAAGCACAGAATAAATTTACACTTGTTTCTCTGGTCTTATAAAATAACTCATTTTACACAAAAGAATTTATGAATCACATAGTACAGGACCTGTTTCTCATATTTATATTTGATAGTCAGACAATAAATGTGTGACAGTTGTGTGGGTACAACACTAACACCAAACTGGAATTCAACATTTGCTTAATCCCTAGGGGCTATAGTGTTAGTGAATAGGACATTTGTACAAAAAATGTTAACACCAGCCAGAAAGGTCGGTTCAGCAGACTACAATTTTGCAAAATTGATAACACTAGCTACCGGAAATTGACGATATTCAGAGGTCAAAGACTTAACACCAGCTGATTTCCATTTCTGTGTTTAGGGCTGGTGTTAGTGTTTATTAAACACTAACACCAGCCTTAAACACCCAACTTGAAATCACTCATTGTCCTTCTGTTGAAACGTTTTAAAAACCCTTGTGATTTAATTTTGGTACATCTGAAGCGGCCTATTCGGTTATGTAGTTTATGATCTCAGATATCATGGTTTCCCATTGATAACAGCTTAATTTTGATTTTTTTTTTTCTCTCTGTCTCTCTCTTTTTCTGTTTGTTTTCTTATAGCTGTAAAGAGTACCAGAATATGAACTCCTTCTATGCTATTATCATGGGACTGAGCCACATGAGCGTGAGCAGATTAGCACAGACATGGGACGTATGTATCAATCTCTCTCTAGCTCTCTCTCTCTCTCTCTCTCTCTCCCTCTCTCCCAATCTCTCTCTCTCTCTCTCTCCCTCTCTATCTATGTGTCTCTCTCCATCTTTTTCCTTCCTCTTTCTGTTGATTTGTTAAACTCCTGTGCATCCTCTCTTTCTGTCTCTGTATACTATGCATTTCTCTCTTCAAGTCTTTAATGTAATCACATAAAATCAAGATTTATCACAAAGCTAGGTCGTCATACATGGCAGAAGAAATGAATCGTATGACACATCCTAATGTAGTAACCTGTCTAAGTCCAGACACCTATCTCAGATGTGTTTTGGTAGACTGAAGATAACTGAGGTTTAGAACAATTGCATTGTAGTATAAACAGGCCATAGAAAAATATGGTCTTTTCTCCAGGGAAATGGGATAGTCTACTTGAGTTTGCACACACATGAAAAAGAACACCTGTTGCTCGAATAGAAAAATCCATAGAAAAGAATTGAAAGTAGCGAAACAGGTGTTAAACAATAGCGATTGTAAAAAGGTTTCTCAGTATTGTGCTATCGAGATCCCACTAGCAAATATATTTTACTGTTTAGGGTAGCGGAAATTTATAGAGTAGATTGGGTGATACCAATACAACTTTATTTTTTTTGGAGGGGGGGGGGGGATGGGCTTATCAAAATGATCCTAACCATCCTAATGAAATTGTTCAGCAATTGATATATGAAATGCATTGATCAAGCAAAACCATTCCCTTTCTAGATTGACATCTAATTCTTGCTCTTTCTCTTTCCATCTGCAGAAACTTCCCAACAAACTGAAGAGAGTATTCTCAGATTTTGAAGCTTTGATGGACCCATCGAGAAACCATCGTGTGTACCGCCTAGCTCTCTCAAAGATGAGACCTCCTATCATACCGTTTATGCCTCTGCTTATTAAAGACATGCTCTTCACTCATGAGGGGAACAAGACTTACTTTGAAGGTCTCGTCAACTTTGAGAAAATGGTACGTGGCATTTTATCTCTTATTAGACCAGGGGGGTGTTTCATAAAGCTGTTCGTAAAGTTACGCATGACTTTACGAACAACTTGAATATGAAGTGCCAGATAGGATGCCCAAAGCTTCTCCTGATGTTTTAACAAAGTGTGATAATATTTCCAATAACCTCAATTAAATTATGGAAAAAAATATACTTTGCATTAAAAATGTTTGTTATAATAAGAATTTTAAGCTACATTTTTACAGTGCAACTTAAGTTGATGCAGTTAAAAAAGATTGAGCATCCCATTGGGCTTTTCATATTTAAGTCATTCGTAAAGTCATGCGTAACTTTACAAACAACTTTATGAAACACCCCCTGCTTATTAATTAATTCAAATTTCTTCACAAGTATTTTTCCTGTGCTGCATGTTCAGGGAATTTGTAAACTAAATGAGGAATTTGCTATCTACTAAAGATATGGACTTTGAAGAAGTACAAACTCTATAATTTTCATTTAATGGACTTATTTTTCCTTTCATTCACAATATTGAGTTAAGGTTTAAATAACCATGACAACTTTTCTACTTTAAATCCAAAATTACATTTCAAATGATGTAAACAAATTATATGATAGATATGATTAATGTATACTGTAATCTTCAAAACTAATTTAATCTTGTGATTGGTCCTTTCAAACTAACATTTCTTTTTGTTTGGTATCTTTTCAATATTTGTTTCTCTGTTGAGAAAGTTGAATCCTAGTTGCACAATTTTTTTCAAGAATGAAATCTCAATCCAATCCAATCCAAAAGATATTTGATATAGCGCCTTTTCCTTGCAGTTACAAGGCGCTGCACACACGCTCCACAATGTTTGGGCCACTTAAAACAAAAATTAGACACTCAGAAGAAACTTTTAATTGTATACTACTCATTTATTACAGTAACCATATTTAGTGATTGAATTGAAATATAATCTTGACAATGTTATAAAGGTGATAAGGATTCTTTGTAAAACTTTCTAACTTTTGACAATGCCAATCTCTTTGACAGCATCTAGTAGCATCGATCATGAGGGTTGTCAAGTACTGTCGAAGTGAGAACTTCAAACTAGACTCACCTCCAGCAGTTAAGAATGTCAAAGAGATCGTGAGTTATGTCAGGTAAGAAATCAGAATAAGTATGATACATTCTAGATAGTATAGATAAAGAACTAGTGGAACCAGTGCAGGTCAAAGTATTCAATTCAAATGATTTTATTCAAATCCAATGATTGTACCGTATATCTTATGCAATACAATGAATAAGTATATTACAAAAATATACGATGAAACAAGACAAATATAATAGTAATGGCACAAGAAAAGAGGAACTGACTAGAAGCAGAGCTTGTAGAAGTATTAGGTCCTCGGAGGCTGTTTTACAATATGTCTGGAAAACAAATATCTATGGAAAATCAATAAATTAAAAAAATAATCAAGAAATTATGAATTAAGCCAAAACTTAGAAGAAGTTTAGAGCTGTGATTGCCTTGTGATCCCGGCAGCTAATCACAGTCCATTATTTATTACGTGCCTGTTAGCTTCTGTTATATTCTTCAATTTTGGCTTTCTCTTCATTCGTGCGATTTACTCTGATGATTACTAGATGAAAAGCTTTAGTATGTTTGTATCCTTGCTATTCTTCAGACTTGCTTGTTTGACTATCTGTATGACATGTTTAGAATTTCAAACTTAAAATACTTTCATAAAATCCACTTTTGCTTCTTTGATTGTAGGAATCTTCAAGTGATTGATAACACCAAGCGATTAATGCAGCTTTCCTACACCCTGGAACCTCCTAAAACCTGATTTCTACATTGCTCTTTGAAGACACCATAGTATTAATTAACAGGATTCAAATGGCTTCCAACTTCTGAATACTATGTTCAGTCATTGTCAACCTTTTGTATTCCTTTCATTTTTATCATCTTCCATGTGCCATCATTACCACCACCACCACCACCACCACCATGCACCACAATCATCATCATCATCATCATCATCATCATCATCATCATCATCATCATCATCATCATCATCATCATCATCATTATTATCATCATCATCATTATCATCATCATCATCATCATTACCACCACCGCTATTATCATCATCATTAACCACTACCATTCCAATCATCATTACCATCATCGTCATCAGCTTCATCAACAGAAAGGTCTAAATCATTTAAGCCTTCAAATTGTTTCATTACATTATACAATGTAGCTAGTAACATAATTATATAACTCCATTGTTGAAAGGAGAGAAAACTGATTTGAAATTATCCTTACTTTCCAACAGCTAATTATTCAAAAGTAAAGAAAGGCTTTTTTCATGTTATAAACTCAAAATGGCTTCATGGCTTGTGGATCACGCAGAATAAAAAAAGCATGAAGGATACCTTAGGAATGAATGAAAACGAATCTATGCAGGAGTGTTATCAAAAGATAAACAATCACATTGATCTATGCAAACAAATCTGGATATTACTGCAGTAAAGTATTGGCGGATATAATTATGTAGAAACTATTTAAAAGTGATTAAGCACGCCACTTTTGACAATTTTTGTTTAGTTTAATAGGATGACAACTCATTAATATTTGGTTTCATGTTGATTTTAGCCTTTGGAAAACAAGGAAATAGAATTAATCAGTGTCACTGTCCCTTAAAGTGTGTATGAGTTTCAGATGCTACTGGGTGAAGAAGAAAGAAACGGGTCTATTGATTATTTAATTGTATCAAGAACCAGGAAATCAGGACTATACTGTGGTTGAAAATTTGTTTCATAAAATTCACTTTGGATACAATAGAACATGTAGCAGCATGAAGGTAATAGGATGAAAGAATGTGAAACTTACATGCTGGGACTTCTTACAGTCTTCTGCTATCACTGTGTCTATGTATTAAATGCAGATGATTATAGATTGTTAAGAAATTTGCTGATTTTCCCTAAGAGAAAGAGAGAGAGAGAGAGAGAGAGAGAGAGAGAGAGAGGGGGGCTAGCTGATTCCCATAGCCAGTTTAGTGGTGCACGGGACTGTCATATTAAACTAACAAAAAACAGCTATCTTATACTAGACATCAGTGATGGAATTAATTTTTACAAATTACTGACTAGCAGCTGTATATTGTTATACAAGATGTGATGCCTTTGACTGGATCTCATTTGGTCCAGTATTTAGAGGCCTCTGATCCTTCATCATTGTAGTGCATTAGGACCAAGGCCAGGCTTGTTACTGATTAAGATCTAGTTAGTCATCTACATGTACTTGGTGCAATACTCTACTATTTCATAATAATATAGAATTTTCTGTCCATTTTAACAAATTTAATTCAATTTCATCAATGTGCAGATCACTTTTGACCTGAGAATCCAGCAAAGTGAAAATGTCAAAGTTAATTCATTCATTTGTGATTCATGTTGGTAATTGGTCAATCAATTAAAACACCTGTCCATTCAAGTTGATAAGACTTCATTCAAATTTGTCTCACCTGATGATCCAATGCAGAATGTCTGTGTGCTTTGAATTTCAAGATAATTCAATTGAAATTCGTTGGATAGACATAGATATTGGGCTAAACTGTTGTGAAAGGAAGGCAAACACTTTCTTCATAATTATATATGCCTTCTTAATTGTTGAATAAGATGTATGAAATAATCAATACAAGCTTTTATTTTATAGGTATACATATAGTTTCCCTTTCATGAATCTTATTTCAAATGTCAAAGCGAGAAAACAAATGAAATTTCCTAGGGACAACAAAGGAAATGCAGACGATTGTTTTTTCCATTACCGGTAGCCATTTCCTCTCTCTCATGAAATCAATCTTTTTTTAGGTGTGAAGTCCCTAAAGCAGTCACATGGTTTCCATCATTATGTTGTAAACTTATTCATTCATATTTTAGAAGGCAAGCTGACTGGGAATCATCATGACCAAAGCCAGAGCAATCAATGATTACCCCCCAAAATAGAATATAAGACAGAGAGCTGAAGAACCCACTTGAATTATTCTGATAATGATAAAGACTAATATTCATAAGCCTACTCAGCTATGCTGTTAAAGCCCCACTGCACTACTTATTGGAATTGCACCCTCTATATAGCAAACAATGCCTAATCGGTGCCTGTTGGTCCCCCATGATCCTCTTTTTCTTATGTTAATTGAGAGCTGATTTGATGAGATAACCACCTGTCAGTGACCTTGCAGGGAGGTCTTATCCCCTGGGTAAACTAGTGCAGATGGGCTTTAAAAGGAGTATTCCTCCAAATACACATGGGAATGAAAGGATTGAGCCTATTAATTATCCATGAAGCAAACAAACGCATGACAAATATTTAATTGGGCATTGACGAAATTGATTGCAAAATGACTTTATTGATTTGTGCAATGGTACATTGGCAGCTGGAGGTTAGCAAAGAAGATTTAACTTTGACGAAATTGGATACATAATGATAAAATTTAGTAGACAAAATTTAAAATGAATGACCAACGACGAAATTGACATTGAGATATGCAAGACACAAAGTTTTGGGCCGAAATTCAATGAAACAATTGTGAAATTTAAGGAAAAAGTGTTAAAATGGACGGGAAAACATATATATCCTTTAGAAACATATTCTCTCTATAATTGGAGAGCTGAAATTGAATATCAACAAATTCAAAAAATTATTTCATCATGGAGTTAGTTTTGAGATAGCGCCATAGTTATATATATTATCTCATTCTTCATTGTTTAAATTATTTTCTTGTTCTTTTAAAAATATGCAAATTAGAGGGCAGTTTGATCTGCCGCATTATATAATTCCAAGTTGTTTCAAAGCTAACAGGTTATTTCTAAGTCAAATTAAGTTATAAAACAACAGATTATAAAAGATGGTGATTTTCTTAAAGTGCCTTGGTAATGCAGTGATCTATATCTGTAATATTTGTATTCATGATAATGTGTAAGTGTATAGAAAGATGTATAAAAGATTATCTGTATATCAAAATAATGAAATATTGTATTCTTTATTCTTCAGATCTTATGTTGAAAATGTTTGAAAATCTTCACTCCATCTTTGTCAGACGTAATATTCAACAATGATATGTTCAATGTTAGATTTATTTAAAAGATGTTTATGTTCTTACTCTGAGCTGATCATATTACGACGCATTCCTATCTATGTGTTCCTTCAAACTGGTCATTGTGTGCTATGTCTATACTCAAGTTATCATATACTTTGAAAAGACACTTGCCTTTAAATTCTTTGATCTATTTTCTGAAAGATTATATATGTACACGCAAACAATCAAATTTCATCTTGATTTTTAAAGTTTCCCCTAATAAGCATGCCTACATTACATATCATTGACTACACTTATATATTTCATGATGTGTTACATTCCTTTTTATCAATATTTATCTATTTTTAACTTAAAACCTTGAAATATTCTCTTCTTGAACTAATATTCAATCTTTGACAAGGCTTTAGAAGATTGTATTTGTGTTTCTTTGGAGTACAGGAGTATTACCATATTAATTCTCCTATATTGGTGCTTAGATACATACAATATCTTGTCAAATTTCTGCATCAACATCCAGTCTAATTACAACAAATTATTATGAGTGTGATTTTTTATGGCACACCCTATTACATAGAATGACAAGAGTGATACATATTTTTAATTCATTTTATATTTGAATCTCATCATAATCTAGTATGATAGTTGTTATACTTGAATGTTTTAACATCAATTAGGTACCATCTCTCAAACTTCACTACTAGATGTCCAATATTAATTAGCTGGTATTAATAACAGCAGAAACAAAAATGATGACAGCATTTGTTGTATACAGGGGTTGTATAAAAGCATATTTGCTACCATTAGTTTTAGGGTGCATATATGATGGAAAATTTTCTGTAGGGGAAATGGGAATATCTGATTTTGTTTTGTTTTAGTATAGAGCAAATGGCAGGGGGTAACCTCGCTAGTCATAAGGGTGGCTATTCATAACATGCAACTTCCTATACGTGAAGAACCGCTATTCATAAAACGGAAAGGGGGTCACTATTCATAAAGGCGAAAGGACCGCTATTCATAATGTGAGATGAGGGTCGCTTTTCATAATACGCATAGCATGAATAGCAACCCTCTTCTCATATTATGAAAAGCGACGCTCTTCTTCGATTGTTAACAGCGGTCCCCAATTGGGGAGAACTTTGCAAGATATATCACAGAGTTGTCGATCTGTGTTTCATTGATCTCAACTTTTAAAAATCCCAAATTGTTTTAATTTTTATTAGGATTTTGCTCAAACCATCACTGACCTGTTCCGTTCTTTTTTTATTAGTCTGCTTCTAGTAAAACCAACTTGATATCAGAGTGGACTTACCCTCTCATGCATTTTACAAGCCTTAACAAAAACATTTCTCCATGTAGTCTCAAGAGGATAATGTTCCTTCTCCCTATCAAAATTTAAAACATTTTTGACCGACTTGATCATTTCCCGTATTAAAAAAGTTTGTGGCTTTATAACTAGGTATATGAATAAATGAAGGACCCTGTAGAGTATGTTATTTATTATCTAAGTAAATGCAGTGCACTTCCTAACTCGCAAGATGACACGCAAACAGGAAAAGACCAGAAACTCTTCCACACGCAAGGATGTTATCATGTATCCCTGGTGGTATTATAACGGAACTAGTTTATTCAGGTTCCATTAAAAAATGGATTAAACGAATACGAACCCCATTTTTTTATATTGCTGTTGGTGGGAAATATTATGTCTTCATCAGAAGAGGCGAAACACAATCCGTGGTTTAGATTTTTTGGTTAAATGTTTGATCTTATAAAAATGATTCCTTGCAAGAACAACAAAGACTACGTTATATTCTTCAAGTAATTTAACTACTAGTAGGATTAGAGTCCCCCAGCAAAGAATTGTGCCCGGCATACTCATATGCCCGCCCTCGTGTGTCTAATTGTTCAGTGATGTATTTTTTACATTTCTCTATCTGCCATGATATTCACAAATGTCTTTGTTTGTGAATATTTTCACAGATGATCTCTTTGACTGATTGCGACAGTATTGTGTTGTCGTCTTGCAATAAAACAAATCATCTGATGTCATTTGTATTCTCAATTGAAAAAGAAAATTGTGTTTTCGTAATTTTGTTTGTTTTTTCTTTTGTCAGTTTTCTCCTTAAGTTGTCCGATTTACATTATAATACTTTGATTCTCTTCTGTTTTTACAATTAACGCTGAGTAAATGAAGTCTTAGCACTGACTGAGTGCGAAGTTGAAGCATGAACTAATGTGTAAACAGAGAGCAGTGACAATAAAACCAATAGATGGAAACGGGACTGGAAGCGAGAAAGATACATATATTGAAACTGTAAGAAAGAGAGGATGCAGGAAAGAGGCAGACAGACAGAGAGAGAGTCGAGAAAAGATGGTGTGATAGAGAGAGAGAGACAGAGAGAGAGAGAGACAGACATCAGGCGCGGATCCAGGATTTCTTATGGGGGGGGGGGGCAAATTTGTAATCTATTTGGAATTTAGTGTGCTGAAATTTGAAAATCGTGCCGGCCAATATTTCGCTCAGTGAGGGGGAGGGGGTACTGAGCACTATTTTTTTTTTTTTTTTGGCCCTCGAAAATTTGAAAAATCGCACTGCCCCCCCCCCCCCCCTTGAGCGCCAGGGGGAGGGGGCCATCTCCAAAAAAAGGTAAAATTATCGTTTTTGTACATGACAGACATAGAGGGTGGATGAAAGAGAGAGAGAGGGTGGAGGGAAGGGAGATACAGAGTGACATTTTAGGCTGATAATCGGATAATAGTAATTTCGATGCAAGCATTGTGCACCCTGGTTCCATTAGTCCTTCACGAAATCAAATCACGAATAATCAAATGAAAAGCATGTGCTATGATACTTGCACGAGGCATGTCTACTGACATTAGTAGTCTAGAAAATATTTGAGCCTGAACATATTTAGCGATTGTTTTAAAAAAAATTGAATAGCTAAACGAAGAGGATGGCCTATACAAAATCGCAAATACGCGAATAAATTTCCAAACTTACACAAATAATATGCAGGGAACGATTTATTGTATTCATAGTTTCGTGGTATGAAATTCTAAAAAAGAACATGGGGGGGGGGGTGACAAATGTTACTCTCATAAAGGGACTATGCCTGTACCAAAACTATCTTGGACTGTTTTATTCCTTCCAATATATACGTTTCAACAAGCTACTTTTTCATTTCATTCGGCCGTGTGTGCCGATATCGAAAAACTTCAAGTGAAAATTATTACATTAAATGGAAACATTATATACGTAAGCATCTCACCGCATCTCACCCCTCCGCCCCCCCCCCCTCCCCTCCTTCCTCGCCCTTATTGAAGGAGCCAGGCCATTATATTCCTAAAACATTATATTCCCGATAAACATGTTTGTTTAAATGTTTTTTGACTCCACATGCAGCCCCTATTAATAGAGATACGATGGCGGTGTAGCCTATTATCCCAAATAAGCCCTGGTTCCGTCCCTCCAATAATTGTTTCATTTTCTGTGTTTAGTTTCTTTTTTACCGTCACAATCCCTACCTTCTATCTTTATATATGATTTATTCATTTAATCTATCGTTCATTTATTGGTATATAATATTTAACTAGCAGCACAGGCTGAAGGGGTCAGTTTACAACTAGAGTAATGCAACATTATAATAATAAATGCCCTTTCCACCGAAGTCCCTGGCTGTAACATGATTATGCATAGGGTTGTTGTAGTTGGGTTTTTGTTTTTCGGAATTCAGTCAAATTTGACTATTTACGCCCTGTCTGGTTTGGGGTTAGATCAGTCGAGGTAGTCGAGTCGTAATTTTCTCACAGTAACAGGCAAACTCAATACAAGGGTCAGCGGCCCATGATTACCAGTATTCAGTAGCTTCTTCGTGTATCCTCCGATGCACTCCAGGGAATACATGCGGGATTATAATTTGATTGCAGTAGGATAACATGTGAATTATTTATATACCGGTATTTGTATTCAAATACACAGGGTTTCGTAAAGCTTAGCCTACAAAGGTACACGTTGATGTCACTCTTAAAACCCCATTTTGATTCTGTTCTTTCTTTCTCTCTCTCTCTCTCTCTCTCTCTCTCTCTCTCTTTTTTCTCCCCCCCCCCCCCCCCCCCCCCTCCATCCCTCGCTCATTCCTCTAGCTCCCTCTCGCTCCCCGGTCCCTTCTCTCTCTCTCTCTCTCTCTCTCTCTCTCTCTCTCTCTATATATATCCCCTCTCACCCCCCCCCTCCATCCCTCTCTTTCTCTCTAGTCTATAGTATATAACTGGTCTACATTATCTCTATCTCTCTCTTTCTCTCTCCTTCTCTCTCTCTCTTTATCTCTCTCTCTCTCTCTCTCTTCTCTCGTTCTCTCTCTCTCTCTCTCTCTCTTCTCGTTCTCTCTCTCTCTCTCTCTCTTGGAGGTGACAGGGTCATAAGAACTGCTAGCTCAGCTCAGCTGGTTAATTCAAGATCAAGGAGAAAGAACAGGATGGTGAATTTGTGATTTCCTGTGTAGCTCTTTCTTCCTGCTATTACGTTGCCTCGTATACACTGTGAATACAGACTTACTGACTCAAACAATAAGGCATGATTCACATTGCAGCACGTATAACGCACGCAATCCGCAGCTGTGTTTTCAGCGAGTTGAATGTCTGCAATGGCATTTGCATGTCATCTGCGGGACTCTGTAAGAATGTAACCATGGATTTATAATATTTGATGGATACTCGTCGCTATTTTCCTACCGTATTTTGCAGTACTGGTGAGTATAATATTATTTGAAAGAATCATACAGCATGTGGACCTTGTTTGTGCATGTATCCTGCATGTGATTGCCTCAAAATAGACTATCTATCAATCTATTCTCTGTATCGAATGTAGTACGGGGTGATTGTTGAAGCGAAACGCGATCTTTAGTTTGAGGAGCGAAGTGATTAACAATGCAACTTCAGAGATGCAGTGTATAATAATTATGTCAAATTCCACTTATTAACGTGTCGATGCGATGGGCAGTGTATCTACTTCTAGTAAACGTATGGCTGACTTAATAAGATTATTCGCATACTTTAGAGAGGGTCGATCTACATATTAGAAATCGTACAGTGGCAAGTCGGCGCCTCAACATATTCTGCATTATTTGTTATATTCAAAACATGAGCGTATGGAATATATCTGACTGAATAATCATTCAGCTTATATTTCATAATGTATGCATATGATTATATGTTATGTTTTGGCATCATTTTTTGTTTTGTTAATGTAGTAGTAGTAGTTGTAGTAGAAGTAGAAGTAGTAGTAGTAGTAGTAGAAGTAGTTGTAGTACTAGTAGTAGTAGTAGTAGTAGTAGTAGTAGTAGTAGCGTAGTAGTAGTAGTAGTAGTAGTAGCGTAGTAGTAGTAGTAGTAGTAGTAGCGTAGTAGTAGTAGTAGTAGTATCCTCATATTATTATCATTATATATTATCAAACTCGGCAGAGTTCATCGTCATACTTTTGTGCAATACTTTTGTACATGTCGCTGATCTCCGAGAAGCGGAGGGACAACAACAGATGTTACAGTAATGAAAAGAACGCTCTGAGACCGCGGAAAGGGATACGAGTATAGTTATGACCCCCTTACACGTTAGCGAGTTCATTGTCACATGCTAGCTGCATGCTGCTGAGCCTAAGGCAATGTAGATTGGCCTTAACGTGTAATAATACTCTACTTGGAAGAACCGTGCATGTTGCTGTGTAGATTGTCTTGGCTTTAATATGACCCCCATGCGCATGCAGTACATGTATTAGTCAACAAACACATAGGAGAACCTTCTATCTAACCGTAGGCCTTTATCAAATAGGTCTAAAATGGATACACGATCACTGATCATCTACATGTATTGAATACTGAAAGAGAAACTTGACAATTCATGAACATTATTTATATGAGCAAGCGGTTACCATGCAGTAGACCTATTTTCCATTGATAACGGAATACATCTAAAGAACGTGATTGTGGAGCATGCGATGCTTTCGCACTTCTTCACTTACACATATAATATTGATAAGCAAAAGAAAAAAAGCAAACAGATTCTATTCCAATAATAAGAATGATACCTTTACATTGTTTCTTGTAGGAGAGTCTCATCATTGGCTTACTTTGGAAGCTGTATAAATACTTGAAAACCAAGTCAGGCGGTGTCTTCAATATTCATTCATGTATAGGATGTGGGATTCTTGAGCCCCTTTGAAATACATTTAATTCCAAACAATAATGACAACCCTGTTCCTAAAGTCCATGAAATATGAGCTAGTATTGTCAAAATTTGTTGCTTCGTGAAATTTATTTATTGTATATTTTAATGAAACAAATCATATTTATTCAGGATAAAACATGATCAGTTTAGCTATTTTTCGTGGTCGTTATGAAGGACATACACATTCAAAAACATTTTAGGTACACTCATACAACATAATACAACGAATCATAGCCCATGTGATGTTTTTATATTATTAAATGATAGTACATTTACGATGAAATAGTTTTGTTCTAGCCTCAAATCCGAAGAAAGTGTTAAACATAATAATATTCACATTATGCAATCTTGAGTGAGACGAATGCGTTCCATATTTTTTTGAACTTGCTTGAACTAGCTTGCAGAATCATGACTTGGTTTACATTGGCAGTAAAATAAAACAATTTACCTAATACCTTTTTTTAAATACTAGTAATCTCTGAGAAAGGCCTGCAACGAAGTTGAAAGAATGAGAAGAAGAAAAATATTATTTAAACTGTCAAATCCCATGCATATTGTGAAATTAAACATGGTAGTGTTTGTTCCGGTAAAGTCTGTCATAACATGAGACACACTCTCTCTCCTTAGCTTCCTTCCGGCTTATTCTCAATATTCACATGGATTGGTCCATGTTATTCAGCACCCATGAATTATACAGTCACCCAATGTACCCGTCTATTACGTAGATGTGACTCTGAATATTACATGTGAAAATGAATTATAATGTAAATGTAGGCATGGACACGTGATGAAGACGACCATTATGGTTAGGCGCAGTCATAATCGCAATTTCATGTACGGGGGGGGGGGGGGGGGGGGGGGGGGAGGAGCTCCAATTGACCCGGGGCACATTTAAAGGTGTGCCTTGTATATATACAAAGAGTATCTTTGAGATGGTTTTGGTCTTTGGAACTGTGGCGTCTAGGGTTTATCTTTTTAAGAGGGGAGGTGAATGATTAGAGATAAATAGTTGACCATGTATTATGGTGAAAAGAAACTGCATTGTATTCATGCAGATAACGGTTTGGGACTTTTTTTGTAGAATATCAGAGGGCATGCAATTCGGGGGCACATTGACCCGTTTAGGGCACTTTATGTGAAGAATTAACCAGGGCACATGAAACTTGCAAAAGCATGTGTTAAAAGGCTGTCATTGGGAAACGTACAATCTGTACATTCTGCAAGATGATCATTATCTCATCAAACCAAGTCAGTTTGTGATTATCATAATTATTATTGTCCGCCGTCCGCAGGAAACATAAAAACACCGTCTACTCATCATGTATAAGTATGAACAGGAATATATGATTATTTATGACCCTCTTCTTGTAAGTGTTGTTATTGTTGAAGGCTTACAGCCCCCACCCCATTCCCATCCCGATAAGAACTCAAGGAAGTATTCCAGGTAGATTGTAGAACAAACATGATTGCTTGCCCTACCTAAGAACACGTAATAAATGCAATTTTCATTCTAACTATATTCAAATACAATTATAAATATCGACGGACGTAAGTGTGATTTGCTTCCATTACGAAAACGGCCACTGCGAGCGGACTAGGTGCCATGATAATAATGATGATTGCATTCAACCCAAATATAGCTTGGATCCCACCGAATATTTGATACATTATATCTGCATGTGAATTATCTGTGTTTATTTAATCGTACCATGAAAACCTACATGTATACGACCCTAACGGACAAAGTACTTTGGACTTTGCAGACTATAACAAATATATCACGGACTGTGGACATATCCTATTTACATGTATACTGTATAATGAGAGACAGAGAGAGAGAGAGAGAGACAGAGACAGGGGGAGAGAGAAGGGGAAAACAAGAGGGAAAAGAAGATGAAAACATGGCAATTACCATTGTCTATTACAGTATTACTTTTGGTGAGTGTTTCTTTTGAATACCCCTTGGTATTATGAGGGGGCACGAAAGGCTCCCACCTCCTTGAGCTTAAAAATTAAAGCAAGAGGTCATGAAAATTATTAGATTCCTGATCTTTTGTGCTAATTTCCCCTCCTTTCTCCCCCCCCCCCCCTCTCTCTCTCTCTCTCTCTCTCTTTGACGATTATGCCGACTTAAATATCTGAGGAATTGCGGGTGGTTTTCTATAGCTGCTGACTGTCATGAACTCATGATTTACCATTGTATCTAGTCTTACCCGGATGATGGAATTAAAACCGTATAGCTCTATGACGTCATACCCTCTTCTATTAGTATGCAGCTCAGAAATAAACTGAGACTTGAGTGAATCCTAACCCGTTGTACATTATTTTGTCAATCAGTAATGCAGAAATTATCATCCAGATAGTTTAACACGTATAGTATTGAACTATTGTACATGGAACCGACCGCAAGAAATCATATACCAAGGGTATTTTCACTACAAAAAATTATATCCCAAAGAAATCCTGTTCGGGTCATGTAAATTTGTTATTGTAAATGTAATATTCACCGTTTAACGGGTGATGAAGGCGAAATGCTACCGAATTGCCTTACGTTGACCTTTTAAAGGTAAAGACCAGTATTGGAAACGCCCCAATTTAAAAAAAAATGAAATGGAAGCTCTCATTTCCAATCATGTGAAAGAATATGTTTTGACTGATACATGATGATAAAAAATTTACCGGGAAACCGCCTACTAATTCATATATTTGGTAAATTTGTTTCTCTCATGGTCTGTGAGAGATATAGGGTAGTCCCATATACATCTTTCTGTGTATAGTGCTTGTAACTTTACGAAGAATGGGCCAAATTTCTTATCATTTTAATGATTCCAGAACCTTGCAGATGCTAGATGCTAGATGATCAACCTTTTCTGATCGATTCCACAACGTTTCTTTCACAATGCAATCGCATGGCCATAACTGGTCTTTACCTTTAAAGCCCCTGCAACTTGTGTGAAAATCATTACTCCATTTGTCTCGGTAGAGACATCACCCCCGATCTGAGGTTATTTCCTTAAACAAATTCAGTTGTTCCAGTTTTCATTCCGGAAGATGTCTCGCTGGGCTTTTTATTTGCAGTCTAAACATCATATTGGTAAGAAATCACGTTAGTATAATATTGAGTTTGGGGCTTCGTGATTTTACGTATAATTATAATGTAAAAGCTGTGTGTAATTTTGCTTTTTCGAGGCTGGCTGGTTGAGTTTTTGTCTCGCCTGCGTAGCAAAAAGCGAGACATAGGCGCCGCTTTTCCGGTGACGGCGGCGGCGACGGCGACGGCGACGGCGACGGCGTCAACATCAAAAACTTAACCTAAGGTTAAGTTTTTGAATTTTTGGTATAATTTTTAAAGTATAAGTTCTTAGTCAATGAAACTTTGACTATAGGGTAATCAAGTATCCCCAATCATGTGAGTAGAATTTCAGATCACAAAGTCAAGGTCAAAGGTCATTTCAGGTCAACAGACTTGGACTATGTTGTAGCATCATCATCGAAAACTTAACCGAAGGTTAAGTTTTTGAATTTTTGATATAATTTTGAAAGTATAAGTTCTTAGTCAATGAAACTTGGACTATAGGGTTATCAAGTCTCCCCAATCATGTGAGTAGAATTTCAGGTCACTAAGTTAAGGTCAAAGGCCATTTAAGGTCAACAAACTTAGATTTTGTTGTGGCATCAACATTAAGATTTTCAAAATGCTTCTTCTTCGTTATTTTTCAACCGATTTTGATTCTGATTGTTTCATATGATAGGGCTAGGAGGGGATTTAAAATTTCTACACAGAATCGTGAAATTTATTATCTATGCTAATTTATGCAAATTTATTCGAAATCACAAAAAAGGCTTCTTCTCCTTCATTTCTCGATCGATTTTGATTTGGTTTGCTTTATATCGTAGAGCTAACTTTGGTACACTAAACTTCCACACAGAATTTTGAAATTGTTATCCATTAATTAATTATGGTAATTTATGCAAATTTATTCCAAAAATAACAAAAATTGCTTCTTTTCCCTCATTTCTTGACCGATTTTGCCTTATCTGGTAGAGCTTAATTTGGAACAATAAACTTCTACATAGAATTGTGAGATTTTGCTCCATTGATTATTTATGGTACTTTATGCAAATGAAATGAAATTATGTCCCTTTCAGGGCATCAAATTTCTATTTTTTGACCAGTTCAAAAGTGTACCACATAAAATTTACGATATTTGTTGTTGTGAGATGCGGATGAGCGCTACGTCATTGACGTTCTGGTTTATCATATTGAATTGCGTTATGCAGGCGAGACCGCCGAGAGCGTTTCCCTTGTTTGTTTTGATATCCGGAGTGTCCGGAAAACGCCGGATCATTTTCATCCGGAGTGTCCGAAAGACTCCGGATCATATTCGTCCAGCGGGAGTAAAGAATGAAGTATTTATATTCATGAACATGGGTATAACTTGATGATAATGAAATAAATACCTCATATTAGAATGAAAAAAAAAGTTATCATTATTTGCTATTAACGATTACTATGAACCCTACATGAAAGCTTATAAATCGGTCAAGGGCTGACCATATAGAGTACCGAAGTGTAATGTCATGCCATTTTGTCGAGGTTTCTGGTTCCAAACAATATTGTGCTCAACAATGGCGTGATGGTCGCACCAGTAACCTGGGCGACGAGCGAATTTATCGTTAGCTCCTCGGTACTCTAAAGGCCTATACACATTTTTGTTTAATGTGTTGGGAGCCAGCCACCAAAATTTGATGGCAAAATTTCAACTCTATTGTATGAAATAATGAAGTGGAAGAGGGCATCATTTAACACTAACTAATTTTCAAAATAATTGTGTTTGAAGAAAAATATTGATGAAAGAGTACACAATTTGGGTTCCGTTGTATGTAAAATACTCGAATTGTGCATTCTTTTATTGAGTAATATTTGTCTTTAAACACATTTGTTTTGAAGACCCTTGCACATGTGAGTGTCAAAGGACATCCTCTTTTACGTCATAACTTTGAAGTGAAATTTTGAGACAAGATATTTGGGGAAATTTGGGGCTCCCAACACTTTAGGGGGGCTTTGATATTGTACTTTTGTAGGCAAGCCATGTACATTAATAGATACATATGATAACAATGTACATATATATCATACACTCGTACTTCATACTACAGTTCATATCATTTTGAAATGAAGTTCTTGTTTAAATAGGTGAATTAATATTACTACAATAATGTCGTTGCCGCTCATGTGGTAAATTTTGGATTTGTTCGTCTCATCAACCGTGGCTTGGATGTAATAGTTAGAGACTGGTTGCTAGTATGTCGATCCTTGTAACCATGTCAGTCGTGCATCAGGGATCTGTTATTGAGTGCATGTCATTGTTCTGCCAGAGATGTGAACTGTCTACATGTACTAGTACCTGTACTGTAGTTCTACTAAAGAGTGCTGGTACAGTACACGCCGAAAATCTCCGCAACACGATTACACGATTTATTTTTAGGATTACACGGTTTACACGATTCACCTGAATCGTGTAACTGTGTAATCGTGTAAATTTACACGATTGAAGAATGTCGCTCTGAATCGTGTAATCGTGTAAATAGTAAAGTGCATTGGTCGGATGATTCGACCAGATGTAACAATCGTGTAACTGTGTAATCGTGTAAATTTACACGATTGAAGAATGTCGCTCTGAATCGTGTAATCGTGTAAATAGTTATTAGGGTTATAAGGGCATTGGTAGAACGATGCGACAAGCTGCAACAATCGTTAAATCTTATCCTGCTTACACCAATTGCTTTATACACAACTTACCTTCAGTGTACATCAGTTAATTACTGTACGTTATATTCGTGTATAAACCTCAGCACTTTCCACTAACATGTATCGTATACTAATCCGTGAGACAAGGTAGGAAAACGTCAGAAACAGGAAGACATGATAGATGAAATAGTAAAGGAAAAAAGATAGCTACGAGGAGAAGGGAACATATAAAGGGAAAATGAGGGTTGAAAGGCACGATAAAGATAAACAGAAAAAAAGAGAGAAAAAAGGGAAAACTAAAAAGTTGACCGGAAGAAAAGAAAGAGTGAAATAGAGTGATAAACAAAAAGAAGGGCGAAACCTAGTAAAATTAACAGAAATGAGAAGGCTATGAAACGGAGAGGAAAAGAGACAAATTAATAAGGTAAGAGGGGAACATAATGAGGGAAAGAGAGGCGAGAAAGATATGGGGAATGGAAAGATATTGAAAGAAAGAGAGAGAGTGAGAGAGAGAGAGAGATAAAAAAAAAAAAAGCTTTAGTTGGAAGAAAAGGGGCACCGATCAGATTTTAATAGGGGCATTTATCGGAGTTGATGGGGGCATTTATCAAAAGTGAAGAGGGGCACTTCTCGTACTTAAAGAGGGATACTTACTAGAGATTAAAAGGACACTAATGAGAATGGAAAATGGACACTTATTGTAAAGGAAAATAGGAACTCGTCGAAGGAAAAGGGGTGTGTGTCAAAAGAAAAGGAGCACTTATCAGAGTTGAAAAGGGGAAGGGGCACTTTTACAAATTAATAGGGACACTTGTCAAAGTAAAATAGGTACTTTTCCTACATACAAAGGGGCACTTTGGGGGAACTTGAAAAAGTGGGGGGACACTGTGACGCTAGCTAAACGTAACTCAAAGACAGTTGGCCATTCACTTATTCTATTCATTCTCGGCTTGCAACTGTTCCCTACACTCTGTAGCCAGTGGCGTACATGTAATACCTATTGTTCAGGGGGATCCTATCACTATGAACATAACAGACAAAGAAAGCGGACAAAATATACAGTTCCTCAGGTAGACAAAGGAACATCCCTTCACTGCTATTATGTAAAAAGGTGGATATGCATGTGACACCTGTTCTACACATTTTTACATAATAGCAGTGAAGGGATGTTCCTTTGTCTACCTGATGAACTGTATATGTTGTCCGCTTTCTTTGTCAGTCATGTTCATAGTGTATGTTCAAGGGGAACCCCCTGAACAATAGGTATTATGTAAGGATCTCTGCCTGTAGCTAGGGCAACGGCCTTTGTCCCCGGCGAGGGTCAATGGCAGGCCACATTCAGAGTAAGCTTCTTTTGTATGTGACAGGAAGTGTGCACTTAAGCCTTGACCGTAGCTCTTTATACATATCGCTGAATAATGCAATGTTGTAAAAGGTAATTTACGAAAATGAGGAACGCTAAAAAAGCAATATGTGATCAAAGTCTAAGGCCCGAATTCACATAGGAGGTTTGTCGACAAACCTTGGTTTTCGTGCGTCATATGACGCGTTTTTACAAACCAGGTTTGTAAAATGGATAATGATTGAATAAAAAAAAGTATAACGATATTCATAGTAACGAATGAGCTGGTGAACCGTAATTCTAATTGGTACAGCCTTGTAATGTAAGAGTATCACAACATACTTAATTATGTTAGCCCTCCTTTACATTTTGTAATCATTTTTACTTATTTACAACTTAGGAATAACAAAATTCCCCCTTCCTTCGTCGTTCATCGCTTTTTTCTTTTTTCTCACCGAGGATTAAATCCGAGAGTGCTTTTCGGGAAGTGGACTGATTTGTTTAACTTTCAAACATTCTATAATAAAACTAGAGACAAGACACTGCAATTAAAAATATATACAAGAGAAAGAAAGCGTAATCTTCGCTATCCCCTCGTATCGTCCACGTTGTCCTCGTTCAACCAAGAAGTAACTTCTTGCTTTTACTGAACTAGACGTCCTTAACCTGCTCACCATCACCACTGAAAATAAATTGTAACACAATTCCAGCGAGCAATCGAATCGTGTAAATTTTAAATCGTGTAATCGTGTTGCGGAGATTTTCGGCGGGCAGATTACACGATTACACGATTCGACCTGAATTGAGGAATCGTGTAATTTTACACGATTACACGTTTACACGATTCAAATTTCGCTTCATTGGCAAAAAACGAATCGTGTAAAAATAAATGGTTACACGATTCCCGCGAGCAGTCGAATCGTGTAAATTTTGAATCGTGTAAATCGTGTTGCGGAGATTTTCGGCGTGTACTGTATCTCCTAACATCTCATAACACAGAATACACATGATAAGGCTATACACTATGACCCCTATAATATGATAGTGACCATAACGGTAATACGATGACCGTGATAAAGGACTGTGTTGGCCTTCGTATAATCTATCTATCTATATTTTTTGTATCTATCAGGCTATAGTTCATCCAGACGTTGGACAAAGTCCTCCTCATAACATTTCCATTCTTTTCTGTCTCTAGCTGTCCTAGTCCAAGCGGCCGTTCCCATGTATGATGTTATATAATCTCTCCATCTTCTCTTCTGCCTTCCTCTTTTTCTGTTTCCCATCCTTAGTTGCCATTCTGTTTTGTCCATCTATTGTCCTGAAGTCTTGCTACATGTACATGCCCAGCCCATCTCATTTAAAAAAAGGCTGCGTTCTGAACTTCCGGTAAAGATGAAAATAGTCTGTGAGCATCAATCTTTGTATATTATGACCTTTTATAAGAATTCCATAGTTATTAAATGTCCGCTGAAAAGGATTGTTATGGGCAAGATGCCCATTACAAGAAATAACTGAAAACTTTAGCAAAATAACACATTCGCATTTACATTTTTATATCGAATTCTAAAGATCTTCGACAATGTTTAGAATTTGAGAATTGAGTCAATTTAGATCATTCCATAACTTGACAATACACAGTATACATGAAGTCAACGGTCAACATCAAATTTCCCCTATTGCTTCCAATTTGTTCCATGACTGTTTCTTGTTTAAATGCAGTGGCGGATCCAGCCGGCGGGAAGAGGGGGGGGGGGGGCTCAATCCGTGAGAAAATATTAGTTGCGACTCAGCCGTCGGTGAATAAGCGGGGGGGGGGGGGGGGGGGGGGTATTAGGAGGCACTTTTTTTTTGGTCCAATTTTTCAGGAAATATTTTGCGCCGACTCAGTCAGCCGGTGAATAAGCGGGGGGGGGGGGGGGGTGAGACCACTATTATTATTTTTTTTGGACCTTATTCGTGAGATTTGTTTTTGTTTTAAATTCTTTTTTTTGTTGTTGTTTTAAATTCTTTTTTTGTTGTTGACCCGTCAGCCCCCCCCCCCCCCCGCGGATCCACGCCTGTAGAGGATCCAGCCGGCGTCAAGGGGGGGGGGGGGTAGCCAAATCTTAATACAAAATTTAGTGCCGTCTCAGCCGGCCGGCGAATAAGCGGGAGGGCGCTTTTGTTTTTTGTTTTATAAAGGTTAACTTTACGTTATTATCCTATTTTTTATCGTTTTGGGGGCTGGGGGGGGGGGGGGGGGGGGCCGGAAAAATCGCTACGTGGATCCGCCCCTGCTTAAATGGCACTGTATTTGGTATGTTAGAAATAGTTACTTTAAAAAATCAAATATTAGCAATTGTACTGGAAAGTGGCAACATAGTTGGACAACATCTTCTTCTCTGGCTCATGCATTGTGTACATCTATAATAATCTTTTTGTAGATTTTTGTCATTAACATTTAGTGAACAATTTTTTTAGATTTTGTGAAAACTCACTACTCCAATGAATTTGAACTCACTACTCCAATGAATTTAAACGCACTCCCGAAATGACTGGGACATCATATTATTATTTATTATTGCAAAGAATGTAATTTAGATTGAGTTTGATTTTGATAATGAATTATGCCATATGCTGAACTTGTCGTTATTAAAATCATTCGGAGTCTTAACCATCAATTTCAATATAGATTGTATACGAGTTGCCTCAGTAATTGGCTGAGTAATATCGATGTGTTACGGGAAAGACTGAGTAAAATTGCATTCTGCAATTATAATGCAACGTCGTGTAACTTTGGAGAATGGATGCTGCATCATTCTCTGTAATAAGCGTGTATAGAAAAGATCGTGATTATTATATTAATTTGTTTAATATCGAATTAATATTGATCGCCAGACTTCATTAAAAAAATCAACCAAGGCGGTCTCCATAGCGTTGTCCATCCCCTATTGATATTTGCAAACATTCAAATGACGTACTCCGTTAAAATGTGATTGCTAGCCGCAATACAACACGGTATTAAAGGTACTATGTCCCTTTTGCAGCCAACCTCAAATTCTGTAGAACTTTGCAGGAATTATGAATATGCATGTATGTCCTATCTGTGAAATTTAAACGTTAGCAGTGTCCTCATATTCAAATTATGCAAGGAAACCCGTTTACTTGCTAGACTTCACTGTCAGACACTATTGAGTGACTGACTGGCTTTTTTCTTTTTTGGTAATAACATACATGAAAAGAGCTGTAAAGGGTACATGAGCATTTGTCTACATCAATAACCCACTTCTTGTGATGGCCAAGATTAAACTGATTGAATCTTTGCGCAGCATAAAACGTATGACCATTCGGTACAATTGTCTGAAAATCAAGACTATTACTTTTGGGCTCTACAGCCCTAAAGTCGATTTGACAACTAATAGTCGTTATTTTCCCACTTGAAGACATTTACAAACCCCCCTTTTTTTAGGGAAGTTCTAAATTAGTATTATCTTTCAAATGCAGTCGGAATTTAACTTTTTCATTTTTTGGCCTGCAAATGGGACATAGTACCTTTAAAATCGCCCTTGGGTTGAATTCTTTAAAGACTTCGCGATCGTGATGTTATAATCAAATGGGATAAGGAATGGAGGACACGAAATTGCTTTCATGAATTAACTCTAGTTCCAATTCTAGACTAGTTCAAGGGCATGATGGAGTGTGCTACATGTACATACCAGTATCTCGATATATTGATAACATTTGCTGGTACATCAGTCGAATAGTAAGATCAGTATCATAGGTTAAAGGCCCGGCCCCGCATGTTCCCTCCTTTTGAAAACACCCCCTAAGTCCGGTGTGTAAAGTCTTTTTTTGTGTATGTACGAGCCGGACTTCGGTGCGTGAAAAGTACCCCTTTACAGGACATTTTGGTAACACGCATGGTATTCCTCCGTTCACGGAGTGGGGGGGGGGGGGGGGGGGGGGAGGGGGGAGGGGGAGGGGGGCGTATTAATTTATTGATACTCCTAAACAGAATATAGGACATCGATATTATCAGGAAGCGTATCTTAAAGGGAGTGTAGCATTGCAAATACTGGTTAACGCCATCTACGACTTCTTGTGGACAACTGCACTTTAACGAATGGACTTGATTAGCGTGTGAAGGTATATTGAAGGGGGTGTAGCATGACGAGACTACGTGTCTTTCCCGTGGCATGAACGGCCTGCCATCGATCTTAGTCTTTGTGAAACACTCCCCAGGTCTGTTTGTTATCAATTAAAAAGTAGGACAGCACCTGACACCTGTACCCTTGTACTTCACTATCTAGCTCCTGTTATACTATACTTCTCAAATGTCGAAGCTTAGTGGTCTTTGAAATTAATACTCTTATCATGAGCTTTATCCGAGGAGCGAATGATACATGAGATCATATACTATGTATGTACAATAGGCGGGTATAATATACAGGAAGAGGAAGAGATGTGTGTTGTGTAAGAAATATGATCATAGTAATACTACTGTGTGTGCAAAGGGCAGGTAACAGGGGCGGATCTAGCTTTTTGCTAAGGGGGGGAGGGTTTTACCAAAATAATGACGATGCGGAGCATCGTCCACGAGCCGCGAAGCGGCGAGCCGATTTTTTTTGGGGTGTTTATTTGAACCCCGTAAGTGATGTTTTCCTGGCATCTATTAACACAATGGAGACCATAAAAAAGCAGTGCATGATAACGTCTTTTTAAATCAAGTAACAGTTTAATACACAGAGTTATCATGTGTTTGGTTAAGTTACCAGATGAGTTGAATATCTTCTCACAATATTTGCACTTGAAAGGGTTTCTCTCCAGCGTGCGTTCTTTTTTCTTTCTTTTTTTTCTTTCTTTTTTTCTTTTTTTTTCCTTTTTTTTTTTTTTCTTTTTTTTTTTTTGGCCGCCCAAGGGGGGGGTTTAAACCCCCTAAACCCCCCCCCCCCGTAGATCCGCGCCTGGGTAAGTGTATAACATAGACACGGGCAGACAGGCGCGGATCCAGGATTTTCTCTTTTTTTTTGCTCCCGAAAATTCGCTCAGTGAGAGGGGGGGGGGGGGGGGGGAGTAGTGAGCACATTTTTTTTTTTTTTTTGGGGGGGGGGGGTCCTCTTAAATTAAACAAATTGTACCCCTCCCCCCTTGAGCGCCAGGGGGGGGGGCAACCCCCCCCCCCAAAAAAAAGGTAAGAATCACGTGTTTTTCCATGATTTTTTTTTCTCAAGGGGGGGGGGGGGCCGGGGCCGCCCTCCCCCCCCCCCCCCCCCCCCCCCCTGGATCCGCCACTGCGGGCAGATGCGGGCAGATGTAGACGTATGATCAAGACACTAAAATACAATATAAGGGATTTGTTGATATTTTGAATGTGTTTTTTATTACGAACAAATAGATCAGTATCAAATACCCCCTGATATTAAGTTTTGATAGAAGCAGAAAAATGAGAGAAACAAATAAGTGAAAGTTTGAGCAATATCCGATTAAAACTAGGAAAGTTATGATTATTTAAGTTGCGATCAATCAAACACAAATTGGCATCTCTGAGATGAATCTTGCGAGGTCCTTCCCATTTGCTCTGTTAATACAAAAATCAGAAATGTCTATTTTCCCTCAAAAATTATATTCAATCATACATTCACCCTAATTATAATTCAACATAATTATTGCAAATATGTGTCTATACAACCCTTGTAATTCTGAATGAAACAAATCTATGACTTCATCAATGGAGTAAGAAAATTAAAATTGATGACATCTTATATAATGTACAGAGCAAAATCAGCAAATGAGAGAGGCAAGCAAATGAAAGGTTGTTGTGCTTCATTGATTACAATTTCAGCACTGGCGTACTGGGGGGGGGGGGGGGAGGGGGCTTGAAGCGCCAGCCCCCCCCCCCCCCCCCCCCCCCCCCCCCCCCCCCCAAAAAAAAAAAAAAAAAAAAAAAATTGAACCATGACAAGTGATGTATAAATGTTCGTGATATTTCAACAAAATGCTAGTTTCTCCTTTAATTCTTGCAAACTGACCCATTCCCAAATAGCCAGGAAGAGCATATGTTTTTTTATAGTCAATAAGGGCCTTATAGTGGCCTCTAACATGCTACCCACCACTCGGGCTGAGCATGCACAGATATGCGAACTGCACATATAGTGGGGGAAATTGAATTCAGACAAGATTAAGAGTAGAAAACGGTACAACGAATCGTCTTCATTCTCTAATAATTTAATGAAACGGCAAAGCTTCCACGCTTCGCGCGGGAGGGGGGGAATTGAAGTCAGACTAGGATTAAGAGTCGAGAACGGTACAACATATCGTCTTTCTCTAATGATTTGATGAAACGCGAAAATGATTTCAGACAAGGATTTAGAGTAATAATCAAATGAAACAACAAAGCTTCCGTGCTTCGCGTGGGAGGGGAAAAACTGAATTCAGACAAAGACACGATAAAATGAATCGTCTTTCTCTATAAATTTAATGAAACGTGAAAGCTTCCGCGCTTCGCGCAGGATGGGCGAAAATGAATTGAGACAAGGGTGAAGAGTAATAATTTATTGAAACGTCAAAGTTTCCGCATTGGGGAAATTGAATTCAGACAAGATTAAGAGTAGAGAACGGTACAACGAATCGCCTTCTTTCTCTAATAATTTAATGAAACGGCAAAGCTTCTGCGCTTCGTGCGGGATCGAGGGGGAGGGGGACTAAATTCAGACAAGGATTAAGAGTCGAGACCGGTACAATGGATCGTCTTCTTTCTCTAATAATTAAATGAAACGTCATAGCTTTCGCGCGGGAGAAGCGAAACAAGAATTAAGAATCGAGAACGGTACAACGGATCGTCTTCTTTCTCTAATAATTTAATGAAGTGCCAAGGCTTCCGCGCTTCGCGCGGGAGGGGGGAAACTGAATTCAGACAAGGATTAAGAGTAATAATGTATTGAAACGTCAAAGCTTCTGCGCTTCGTGCGGGAGGGGGGAAATGAATTCAGACAAGGATTAATAGTCGGGACTGGTACAATGAATCGTCTTCTTTCTCTAATTATTAAATGAAACGTCATAGGGAGGGGCGAAACAAGAAGAGTCGAGAACGGTACAACGGATCGTCTTTTTCTCCAATAATTTAATGAAGTGTCAAAGCTTCCGCGCTGCGCGCGGGAGGGGGGGGGGGGGGAACTGAAAAAATAAATTAGTTCCTCGCCCCGGGTTTATAGGGTTAAAATTGAAGGCATTTGGACATTGGTATTTTTATATTTGTTGGTATTTGGTGGCTCGTTTTGTCGGTAATCGTTGGCCGCTACACCCTCCCCCCTCCCCCATTTTAAAAAGATCTAGCCGCGCCCCCGATAACGACACAGTTTATACACTCGAGATAAAAGTACCGGACCACCGTCTTTGTGCATTGTGCGGCATCAAAGCATAATTTATACAACGTCTCACGATTCGACAGATCACTTTTCTCTAACTTCTAACGCATCCCCTCCCGCGCGAAGCGCGGAACCTTTGCCGTTTCATTAAATTATTAGAGAAAGAAGACGATTCGTTGTACCGTGTTTTACTCTTAATCTTGTCTCAATTCAAGAAGGCCTTTTTTTTCCAGGAAGTGCCGGTGGACATTAATGCGCAAAATGTGGTTCTCAAATTGCAAAAGTTCCCTACTCTTGAAAGGGGTAGGAGATAGGAGATAACAATTTAACGTCATATTATTCCAGGAAGTGTCTGAAAATGTGCCTAATTTGGTTCTAAAATTGCAAATGCTTCTTACTCTGGGAGGGGGCCGGAACCCACACCCAGATCCACCCCCTGCTTGGTCGCTCCACTCCCTCGCCGTTAAAGCCTCGTTCTGTCGCTTCATCGTTTTACATATATTTCACCCCATGCCATTTTGTGCCCCCCCCCCCCGCAATGAAATTCCTTGATCCGCCACTGATGCCCATACCTCTAGACCCCACTTTGAGAAACGTTCAGCGGGGACTGCATGTTAGAGTGGGGATATTCGGATTTTTGTCAGCCCCCCAAACGTTTTTGCTCATTACGCCAGTGAATTTCAGACATTCCTAACCTGAATAGTTTTAATCGGATTTTGTTCAAACTTTCACTAAACTGCTTATCTCATTTTCTGCTTTTATGAAAACCAACTTAATATTAGGGCCTTAAATATCCCTTTCCCTTAAATATCGAATAAATTAGATTTTGTGTAGTAATTTCGCCCTTCCTTGTGTATAAACAGAAACAACCTCGCTATCTGTAGAAAATCCAGATGTTGCTTTCCAAACGCTGATTTTTATTCAGGTGACCTTACAGCAAGGAATATTCCTACTCCCTTGTATGAGAATAGATATTAAAGTAATTTTGTAAAAATCTTTGATATTAACAGCTTAAGTTTTGAGAGGAAATTTTCTATCGTGTTTCTATTTTTCTATTGACTTTCTATCGATATCTGTATAGATGAACGCGACTTAGGTAATGCGGTGAAAAAACCCAATAACAAGTCGCTCGAATTCGTTCGTTACCATAGCAATTTATTTAACGTCGGCTTAATCTTCAAAATGTATTCTCCATCGAAAACTGTCTTACCTGTATATGGGAAATATAATAACGCACCGAACGAGTATTATTTGAGTTAGCATGTTACCAAGCAAGCTGTTTTACAGCTGTATTCGAGGCTTTAATATCCATAACCTCTCTCTCTCTCTCGCTCCCACTCCTTTCCTCTCTTTTATTCAAGTTCAATCTCTATAATTACGAATATATTTTTCATTCACGTGAAACAACGATGGATTTATAAATAAGCAGTATAATGATAATTTCATGAAACTTGAAAGGAGAAAAGGAAAATCACTTTTCTATAATACCTATTTTTACATGATAATATACAAATCTATGGGTTATGATCCAGATTCCAGTGCGTATTTTTCTATTTGCACAGCTGGGGCCTGTTTCATAAAACGTTTTATCTATAACAACTGCTAAATTTCTATGACAAATTCGCTCTCAGCCAATCACATGCCATGATTTCAGTAGCTTATAACAGTAGTTTGTAACTTGTTATTGATAACAAGTTTGCTCTCAGCCAATCAGATGCCTTGATTTCAGTAGCTTATAACAGTAGCTTGTAACTTGTTATCTATAACAAATGCTAAATATCTATGAAAAATTTGCTCTCAGCCAATCAAATGCCGTGATTTCAGTAGCTTATAACAGCTTGTAACTTGTTATTGATATCAAGTTTTATGAAACAGGATCCTGGTCTATGTTGACAGTGAAAATAAACGTAGATGGAGAAATAATTGAAAATCCACAAAATCTATATAGCAAATGCGTTTAATGAATATTTTGTTGGTATAGGCCCAAATCTTGCCAATGTCATTCCCGACGCTTCTAAACATTTTACAGATTTTCTCAATGATCCTAACCCAAATTCAACTTATATGACATGCACCTACTTATATGAAACAGCAGTTGCAGGCATCAGGCCATGATAATATTAGTAACATATTGCTTTCCAGTAGGTTCCTGTTTCATTTCATAATTTTGAACTTACTTTGTCAACTATGTTCTTTATTGTGCAAACAATTGATATACAGTGTATGAAATGGAATAAATTCGGATCAATCAATAGTCATGATCGACTTTTATCATGTATTTTTTTTTTTTTGGTTTGTTTATAAATGACATCCTTTTATAACGTTGGCTTACATATAACATCTATTTATTTACAAATGATCAGCTCTTTGTCCTCGTCAACTAGGATTTATACGTTTAGCCAATTTTCCCATCCCATTGTTATCTTTCCTGCGTTAAATTCCATCTCTCATTTTCTACCACCTTTGCAGATTTGTCTTCTTCTTGATTGACTTGTAGCACGCCCCCAATGCCATGTCTAGTCAATCAGATGGGTTAATGATGGCACTGCAGGACCTGTCAACGTATGCAGGGTTATCCCGTCACAGGCGCATTAAGCTGTATTTCCTTGGGATGGTACTATTCAATGCCTGCCTCTATCTCATCATCTACCGTGGACATAAAGACGTCGTTACTGGGAGGCAGGTATCCACCTCCAAACCACATGACCTGGGTGTCATCTCGTCACGTGACCTTAGTAAAGTGGCTTGTGACCCGGAAGTGATCAAGGATATTGTTCGACACCATGGTGAGAATGCTAAAGAGCAAGAAGGGAAGCTGTGTCCCAAGAACACCAAGACTGGAGAAGAACCTTCAAGAGGATTTCTCTCAAGGTTCCTAGAATGGTGGCACTCTGGATCAGAGGATAATAGTACAAACACGCACAGGAGTCTTAGCGCTTCACATGACTATAACCTGGTCTTGAATGAACCAGAAGTGTGTAGGACTAAAGGCCGAAATGAAACCGATGTCTTTTTACTTGTGTGTGTGTTTACAATCCATTCGAATTTTGAAAGGCGGAAAGCTATAAGGGAAACATGGGGGTCGCAGAAGATCGTAAGGGGCAAACAGATAATGACGCTGTTTATGCTCGGTAAGTCAAAGAACCAGTATCATCAAAGACTTGTCGAATTGGAGAGTAAGAGACACGGTGATATAATTATGGAAGACTTCGTGGATTCTTATCAGAATCTAACTCTGAAGACTATTATGACAATGAAATGGACCAGCCAGTACTGTTCGGATGTTAATTATGTCATGAAAACAGACGATGACATGTATATCAATTATGACGCTTTGATTACGCATCTAACGGACCCAGAGACACCAAAGACAAAGCATTTTGTAGGAAATAAGTTCTCCGGGAACGCACCGATTCGAAACCCGAAAAGCAAGTGGTATGTTCCGAAGAAGATGTATTCGAATCCGCGTTACCCGTCCTTTTGTTCGGGTACCGGTTATGTCATGTCCGGTGACATCCCAGCTCGCGCTTATAACATGTCACTGCATACACGATTTCTCTATTTAGAAGATGTATACATGGGACTATGTATGAAGAAGTTAAAGATTAAAATGACTGGACATTCTGGATTCCATATCGACAACCAACCATACAAGTACTGCGCTTATAAGCGAATGATTACGACACACGGGAAAACGACGACAGAGATGTATAGAATATGGGAGGATCAGGGATCGCGAGCTGGAACGATATGTGTCGGCATCCACAAACCATTGCATAGACATTAATGGGAGTCATCGCAAATATACGCCAGTCACAAAAAAGAGACTGACACGTGTTTTACTGATCAAAGAAATCACATGAGTATGGCTAATATCTTGTCGATTCTCGGTGGGATTTGAAGCAAAGTGACTGAGTCATGAACGGAGTATACTGTATATCGTTAGCGAGTATTTTGGAGAAGTGATTTATGGAACCCAATATGTTCCTATTGCCTATTGATAGCTAATGACACTGCCCTCTAAAAGCCAAGCTCAGTCGTTTTGTAAGTGTCTTCGAAGTGAATGAATGCTGTACAAGACCTCTCACATAAAGAGTTAACATTCCAAAGATAAAAGGCTAGACTGTGTGATCGTGATTGGTTGAAAGTCAAGATACAAACGTGTACGTTTGATTCATTGATTGTACCTTTTGAATAGTTTATGCGAGAGACCTCTGTTCGTCTTTTGGATGTAGGATATATTCCAAAATACTGTGTGCTGGTTTACCTCTGCAAGCTTTTACACAGGGTCTATTATTAAATACCTACACAACTCCAAGTGATGTTATGCCAACTCCTTTAATGGTGCTATGGTTATCGTTATTTTTTTTTTTTTTTAGAATTCTGCTTATATTGGATTCATTATGAAGCATTATAAAGGAGATATAATCTTGTTTTGGGTACTTTGCAATGTTGTACCATAATGTACATGGGCTTTACATATTTATTAACTGAAGTGATATTATTGCCTAGTCGATAGTACTGTGGAATATAATATTTTGTGCGTTAATTTGTTATGGACAAATAAAAATGTATATTTATATTATCTTTATCATGAAATTGTTGTGTATCATAGTTTCCTTTTAAGCCCCTCCCATTGCTAGGCAACTAAAGCTTTAAGTGTGCCACATGTATCAAGCTGTATTTAATGAATGCTATCGCAGCCATGCATACACGTCTAATGGACGCATTGTTGGACACATGTTCCTTGTGAATTGTGATGATTCAGTTTCAAGGCTGGTATAATAATTCGTAAATGATGGTGCTTCTAATGTCTCTTAGTATTATGTGTATACTTACATGTAGTCGCGGTAGAGGTAGGGCTTCCTGATATGGTATTAGTCATGTCGAATGAACAGGTGTCGGAGAGGTTTCCTCCTCGTCATGTAAGTATCAGATCAAATGCTGGAAATAGCCGAATATTGCCGAATAAAGCCGAATATAGCTGAATATTGAAACGAAATGACGTTAATTCAAAGCACAAGATGGTAACCAAGAATATAAATATGGGGGTTGAGAATTATCAAAATACATGACATTTGAAAATAACTGCATGTACTGCCAATTATGTTTTAAGGTCAATTTAGCAAACGCAGATTAAGTTTTTCAGATAGGAATTAAAATTCGTATATATTTCGTTTCAAGCTCTTTTAGGGGTGAAAGGAGTGTTAGCCAAATGGGTCAAGAATTTTGTTAGCAAATTTGTTACAATAAAAAAAAAGATTTTTTGTTGATATTTAAGATTTGCCAACAAATGTTGAAAATTAAAAAGAAATTCCGAACTGAATTTTCATAGTGGTGTCGCACACGCACATATTTACACGCCGACACACCTCTCTTTTTGTAATGTACTGCCCTAAACATTATTTAACGATTAAAGTTTAGCTTGCGACTTCCAAGTTTTTCTTTCCATACTTTAAAACCAAAATGCCACCCTCACGAGAATACTTTCTAAACGTCAGAGGTATCATGAGAAGTGTGCATACATTATGAGAGTAACCTGGTCTACTTCAAAGCGGAAATGAGTAGTCATTGCCTGCCACAACCTGTCTAATGATCATCTCCAATACGTCACGGATGCATTTTTATAGAGAAGGTGATATTTATAAGAATACCCGGTATGAAGCGAACCTTTCATGGACCCCGAGTATCTCCCTCTATTAACTCACCTGTTTGAGCAAAGAGAGGGAGAGAGAGAGGGGGGTGGAGGTTGGGAGGGGGACAAGGGTAACGGGAGTGGATACAGACAGGACGAGGGGGGGGGGGGGGGTTGAAAGAGGGAATCTTACACATTAAATACATGGCAGGTGCATGGAAGGGTATCGTGTCATAATTATATTATACAAGTATATAGGAATAACAACTGGTGTAATTTTGAAAGAAACATAACGTTCTAACGCGAACCAGACGAACTTGTCTGTTTTACATGACATCTGTTCTGTGGCCCAAGGTTATTTTTCAACTGCAAGTGAAAATCTCTTCATTGTTCTTCTTCCTAGTTCGTCCTATATTCTATCAACCATAGAGGGGCTTGGAAGAAGGCCTAATTCAAAGCGGAAAGCCGAAAGGTTCGGGGGATAAATCATTCACTTTGGTGAACAAAAGATGTTCTGGAAAAGCTGTCATTTGCCGAGTTTGCCAACATTCCTATCTATTCATTGTAATAGTAATTCAGTTTTAATTAACAATCGTAATGCGTTAGTGTCATGGCAATCGACTCGTTTTACAGGTCAATAAAGGCATTTATAATTTTTATGTAGACATATTTCAAAAAGGTTTATCTAGTGATTTAGGAAAAGATTCATTTCGTTCATCAGATGCATAGGTAAATGAAATAGTAGAACGACGAGTTCCCAAACTCCATTGGTAAAGTAATGTTATAACCATGCTGTACTTATTAACGTCGCGAAATAAATTGTTTGTGCTTCGCTCAGTTCTGTATTACATGTTGGTGTTGAATCGAACATCTACTTGCTCTTTGGCTGAAAAAGTATTACAAAGATACAATCTAAATTCTATCATCTATAAATGCTTTATGTCTGTGACATTCTTATTGTATTGCCATAATTGCTACTCGCTATGTATTAATATATTTTGTATCTTTCATGTGTAATAAAAATAACCAATGACGCTAAACATTTTCACAAATGTGTTTTCTTTCCAGATTTGTTAAATCGTTGCAGTTGTTCCGCTCTGAGATCTGGTTACATGTTTCTATTCGATCCTATCGTCATTAACATTCAAACAAATTACAAGAAAATTAGTTATAAAAGAAACATACGTTTATCAAGCGCATAATTATTATGTCCTTTGTTTCTCAGCGACTGACACATTAGATGCAATAAACATGATCTAAAATGTGATCATCAATGATATTTACAAAAACAAATATACATGTAGATAACATGTAATGTATTGCATGAAAGAGTGAAGTGAGAGTTCAGAATTAGCATTTCCTCAATTTCCTCAATGCTCCCATGATGTTAGTAGGATGTATAGCGCTGCAGATACAATTTACCTTGTTCACAATAGATTAGTGAAAAGGAAAATGTAAAATCAATCAAATGATGTTTAAAAAAGCATAACATATATAACTCTTTATATCAGAACTACACATAATTGTGTATAAGCCTATGGGACGATACACAAACCTGTTGCATGAATCGATTCACTCCAGTTATATTTTGTCATATTTGATTATGTTTGCATTTGAATCGTACTCCATCTCGGGAGATTTTTTTTCTTCTTCTAAGTTATTAGTCGACCTCAACATAAAAGGCATGAACTAGGGCCTAGGTCACAAATAATTTTCCACCTTTCCCAGAGCTTGACCTTCTCTTTAATCCTAACTGTCTTGTAGAATAACTGACCTTTTTATACGTCCGTTATGGGGTCAGTTCGTATCCGCAGTGTATCAAAGGCACTTCACTGATCATGTTTACCCATTGCTACGATTATTGTAATGAAAACATAATGTTAGCTTCTTTTCTTTTTCTTCCTTTTCCGATATCGTGCACATATAAATATGTGTTCTTATTTTTCACATCTCTGTTGTTATTCCGTCTATCCCTAGTCTATCAAAATATTTTTAGTTTGAATATTTAAACTTTAAAACATTTGTACTAATCGACTATGTATGCTTTCCGTTTTGCTATATTTCGGAAGGAGATATCCCACTCTCACAATCCTGTCAATGATACCATGGACCGGCCTACTACGAACAATTTTATGGATGCTATAAGTACTGGAGATACGGAATCCCTGTGGATAAATTTGCTTATACCAAGATCAAAACCAATTGTTGTTGGCGTTCTGTATCGACCTCCGAAAAACAATTTGTTTATCAAGAAATTGTCCAATATTCTTGATACATTAAAAAAGGATGACGAAATAATTCTTTTAGGAGACATGAATATTTGTCTTCTTCGCAAATCGCCACTGGCTAAAAAATATATTGACTTGTTGAGTCTTCATGGGTTTAGTCAACTCATTAAAGAGGCAACACGCGTTACACCTACATGTTCTTCTCTATTGGATCATATTGGTTGTACCAAAGAAAATAAAATAAGTCAAAGTGGTGTCATTGATCTAGGTATTAGCGACCATTATTTTACTTTCTGTACACGGAAAAATGTTAGACTGGCTATAGGTCATCACAGGACTAATGATATCAGATCCATGAAAAAATATACAGAAGAGTCTTTCAATCTTCAACTATCTGTTGTTGATTGGTCACGAATAACTGACTGTACAGATGTAAATGAGGCATGGTCAATATTTCAACATGTTTTTATCTCAAATTTGAATATGATAGCGCCACTGAAATGGATAAGAATAAAACAAAGATCAGAAACTTGGGTGACTAAAGATATTCTTTCCCTAATTCAAGAGAGAAATATAGTATACAAAAAATGGAGGAAAAAAGCAAAAGATGAGAAGCTCTATAAAAGATACAGAGTATTAAGAAATATGGTCCAAAGAGAGGTGAAAAAGGCTAAACTCGTTTACTTACAAAACAAGATAGAAGAAAATAAACAAGATTCGAAAAAACTTTGGCAGAATCTAAAAAGCTTAGGATTGAAAAATAAGAAGCGAAAAGAACAAGAATCTGTCATTAAAATTGATGGGGAATTATGTCATGATAAGATGGCCATCGCTGATGAATTCAATTCTCATTTCACAAATGTGGCTGCCAAATTAGTAGACAAACTCCCCCCTTCCAAAGACTTTTTCAGCGCAGACAATGATTGTATTCGTGACTTTTACGAAAGAAAAGGTGTACGTGAAAACAGCTTCGAGTTATTACCAATCAGTGAACAATTTGTTTTCAAAGAGTTACGTAAGTTGAATGTATCAAAAAGTACTGGGTTAGACTTGATTCCAGCTAAATTTCTAAAAGATGGTGCGAAGGTTTTATTTAAGCCTCTAAGTTACTTAATGAACCTATCTATCTTGACGAGTACTTTTCCAGAGGATATGAAAATAGCAAAAGTGACTCCACTTTATAAAAAGAAAGATAAAACTGATGTTAGCAACTATAGACCTATTAGTGTTTTAAGCGTAGCATCAAAGATTCTAGAAAAATCGGTCTGTGTTCAAATTGAAAGATACTTCAAAGAAAATGATATAATTTATGAATTTCAATCTGGTTTTCGACATGATTATTCGACTGAAACATGTCTAATTCATTTGACTGATTATTTGAGGAGAGAAACTTCCCAAGGGCGCTTTGTTGGTATGGTGCTCCTTGATCTGCAAAAAGCTTTTGATACAGTTAATCATTGCGTCTTATTGAAGAAGTTACAACTAATGGGTTTTGATAAGGCAAGTTTAGATTGGTTTAGATCCTACTTATCTAATCGGCACCAAGTAGTGGCCATTCATGATATTCGTTCCAAACTAATGCCTATAACTTGCGGTGTTCCTCAGGGAAGCATTTTAGGCCCAATTCTATTTTCAAGTTATATAAATGATATGTGTATTTGTATAAAAGACTTCAAACTATTATTGTACGCAGATGACAGCGTACTACTCTATTCAAATCCTGATCCTAAATATATTGAGGAAAAGCTCAGTGAACAGCTGTCTACGTGTGTCGATTGGATGACTGATAATAAGCTTTCTTTACACTTGGGAAAAACAGAAAGCATTTTATTTTGTTCTAAAAGTAGTTCTAAAAAGTCATTTGAATTCAAAGTGACACACAATAATCAAGCAATCAAGAGAAAAGAGTCTGTGAAGTATTTAGGCATTGAGTTGGCTAGCGCAATTTCATTTTCATCTTTAGTAGAATCAGTCGTAAAAAAAGCAAATTCTCGTCTGAAATTTTTGTACAGATATCAAAGTTGTATGGATTTAAAAGCAAGACGTACACTCTGTTTTGCTCTTATTCAATGTTTATTTGACTATGCTAACCCTGCATGGTATAGTAACATAAACAAGTCAGATCAAAAGAAGTTGAAGATTATACAGAACAAAATGGTGAGATTTATCAACTGTTCTGGTCCAAGAACTCATGTTGGCTACAGCGAACTTTCTAAAGCTGGTTTTCTTGAAGTCGACCAAAGATCAAAACAACTCGTATTGCATCATGTGCATAAAATATACCATACTAGGTCGAATCATTATATTCGATCCAACTTCGATCTTGTTACTGACGTACATGATTATAATACAAGAAATAGACGATTCAACTTTAACTTACCTGAAAGAGTAGGTAGTATTGGAAATTCGTTTTATTACAATGCCATAAAACATTGGAATTCCCTTCCCAATGGTGTAAAAGAAATAGGAAACTATGATCATTTTAAGAGGAAATTAAAGGAATACCTAATACTTGACAGTCAGAGAAGAGAAGTGAATGACATGTTATATGATTGAAATTTTTATTCTTCTGTCGGTTCATACTTTTTCATGTTGTATATACTTATGTTTTCGTACGTTATAGAATTTCTACAAATTCATCATTATTTTCCTCTTCTTCCTTCTCCTCTTTTTCTTCTTCTCCTTCTTCTTTTTCTTCTTGTACTTAATATCATTTCTATCATCAGTTTAAATGTTGTTATTATTATCTTTAATAAGTAGTTCTTTTAATTTTCTTATCTGTCTGTAAATATTACTATTTTAACTTATTAATTTTATACATGTCTGTAAGGGACCCCACTGGAAATAAGCTCTCGAGCTTTCGTGGGTTATCCTGTTCAAGCTGACTTTTTTTGATCTGTTATTATTGTATATTGTTGTATGTTGGAAGCTTGTCGAATAAAAATCAATCAATCAATCAATCAATCAGTTCAACTAATTTCAAAATGCTTCAATGCTAGTGGCTGAACTTTGCAAGCTTACAACAATATTATTTATCTAAATGCATTGCACTTTGCATTTTACCACTTACAATCACTGTCAAAATGACACGATCTATCATAATTACTGGGATAACAATTGAGAGATTTATGATCATTATTCATAAACGGATCATATTCATTATTCAGTTTATTTGACACACACACGCACACTGAATGATATATTCCACTGTGTCTTGGCAGGGAATAACACATCACTTTCTTATCACACTCAAACCCAAAGAGATACTTGATACTTCAGAAACTCATCTGTATTTGTATTTGATTGTATAAGATACACATTGAATACCCCCCCCCCCTCGCTTTATCTCTATCTCTCTCTCCCTCTCTCCCTCTCTCTCAACAAGACGTTCAAAATGATACAGATTTCAGTTAGTTGACTTCACTGATAATGTGTACTGTGCTTGCTCTATGTATATGTGTGTGTATGTGTCTACTAATATAATCCGGTAGACTAAGGAATAGACAGGAACATGTTAATTTGTGCGACGGCAGCCAGAACGTGATTGAACTTTTAGGCACTCTTTATTCTACATTACATAGGTGTATGTCTGGCCTTATCACTCGAGCTATTTGGAGCTCGCCCTGATTAGGGCGTACTTAAGGAATGTGATATTGCACAATTTATGTTGGAGCCTCTAAACTACCCACCCCCCCCCCCCTCATCTACCCAAGTCAATCTGCTAAGCATAATAAATGCTCACTCGACATTAGGCTCAGCGCCAAATGATCATTTGTTCATTTTCTGAAAAATACACAAGAGAGGAAGAATTTTGATTCAAAGAGGGTACATGCTTTGAAACTGTGGATCTTTGAACGTAGTGTTCTACGATGTCTTGTCCATGACTTGGACAGCTTCTTCGTTTGGATAAAGCTGATCAGTCACTCTACTTTGTCATTATTATTTCATTATTTTGGCATTATTTGATCGAATGTATAGTTATCTTTCACATTCAACTTTGATCAGCCTACGATGAACTTCCACATATGAGACGGGTGTATTTATATCATTGATTAATTTGTAAATTGATGGTGCGAACCCCTATTATACAACACTTGATTAAAGCAGGCGCGGATCCAGGATTTCTTAGGGGGGAGGCCCAAATTTGAAATTATGTGAGCCAAATATTGGTACGTTATGGTGACCAGCAGTGACGTAATTGGGGGGGGGGGGAGGGTGGGTGCAGGGAGGGGCGAGTTTCCCCTCCCTCCTCCGCGTAGCGCGGAAGCTTTCACATTTCAATAAATTATTAGAGAAAGAAGACGATTCGTTGTACCGTTCCCAAAAATAATCCTCGTCTGAATTATGTTTCCCCCCCCCCCTCCCACGCGAAGCGCGAAAGCTTTTACGTTTCATTAAATCATTAGAGAAAGAAGACGACTCGTTGTAACGTTCTCGACTCTTAATCCATGTCTAAATTCAATCCCCCCCCCCCTCCCGCACGACGCGCGGAAGCTTCGACGTTTCATTAAATTATTAGAGAAAGCAGACGATTCGTTGTACCGCTCTCGAAAATAATCCTCGTCTGAATTTATTTTCCCCCTGTCGCGCGAAGCGCGGAAGCTTATACGTTTCATTAAATCATTAGAGAAAGAAGACGAATCGTTGAACCGTTCTCGACTCTTAATCCTTGTCTAAATTCAGTTCCGACCCCCCCCCCCCCTCCCGCGCGAAGCACGGAAGCTTTTACGTTTCATTAAATCATAAGAGAAAGAAGACGATTCGTTGTGTCATTATCGACTCTCTATCTTCGTCTAAATTCAGTTCTCCCCACCCCGCGCGAAGCGCGGAAGCTTTTACGTTTCATTAAATCATTAGAGAAAGAAGACGATTCGTTATACCGTTCTCGACTCTAAATCTTTGTTTAAATCAAGTTCCTCCCGCCACTCCCGCGCGAAGCGCAGAAGCTTTTACGTTTCATTAAATCATTAGAGAAAGAAGACGACTCGTTGTACCGTTCTCGACTCTTAATCCATGTCTAAATTCAACCCCCCCCCTCCCGCACGAAGCGCGGAAGCTTCGACGTTTCATTAAATTATTAGAGAAAGCAGACGATTCGTTGTACCGCTCTCGAAAATAATCCTCGTCTGAATTTATTTTCCCCCTGTCGCGCGAAGCGCGGAAGCTTATACGTTTCATTAAATCATTAGAGAAAGAAGACGAATCGTTGAACCGTTCTCGACTTTTAATCCTTGTCTAAATTCAGTTCCGACCCCCCCCCCCCTCCCGCGCGAAGCACGGAAGCTTTTACGTTTCATTAAATCATTAGAGAAAGAAGACGATTCGTTGTGTCATTATCGACTCTTAATCTTCGTCTAAATTCAGTTCTCCCCACCCCCGCGCAAAGCGCGGAAGCTTTTACGTTTCATTAAATCATTAGAGAAAGAAGACGATTCGTTATACCGTTCTCGACTCTAAATCTTTGTCTAAATCAAGTTCCTCCCGCCACTCCCGCGCGAAGCGCAGAAGCTTTTACGTTTCATTGAATCATTAGAGAAAGAAGACGATTCGTTGGACCGTTCTCGACTCGAATCCTCGTCTGAATTTCAAAAATGTTCTTTGTCTACTCCCTTTTCTTCCTACGTCCTTTTCCTTTTCACTCCTCTCTTTATTTGGCTGGCGTTTTTGGGGGGACCACCCCACCGCCCCCCCCCCCCCCGGCTACGCGCCTGCGGTCAGATGAACCTATGTTGATACCTTGTCTGCCCCCGGTAAGCTCAGGGGTTTAAGGCAATAATTTACGGTCAGATTAGCATTCAGGGGTGCGCCTTAGGGCCCTTGGCGGGGTTCAGGGGGCAGAGCCCCGGAAGTTCAGGGGTTTTAGGCATTTAATTACGGTCAGATGAGTATTATTTTGATACCTTATTGTGACACTGGCTGGTCACTAATTGGCGTGGGTTTCAGGGGGCGGATCCCCGGGAAGCTCAATGGTTTTAGGCACTCAATTACGGTCAGATGAGTATCAAGGGGCCCGGCTTACGGCTCTTGGTTGGGTCCAGGGGGCAGAGCCCCCGGAAGCTCAGGGGTTTTAGTCGTTTTATTACGGTCAGATGAGCCTTTTTTGATACCTTATCATTTTGTGACACTGGCAGGACACTATTTGGCGTGGGGTCTAGGGGGCAGGGCCCCCAGAAATCAGGTGTTTTAGGCATTAAATTACGGTCAGAGATGAGCATCTAATGGCCCGCCTCAGGGCCCTAGGTGGAATTCAGGGGCAGAGCCCTCGAGGTTTTAGGCATTCAATTATGGTCAGATGAGCATATTTTGATACCTCATTATAATGTGACACTGGCAGTTAACTATTTTTCTTTCTTATTTCTCTTTAATATACTTTTTCAGAAAAAGTGGGGGGGGGGGGGGCTCGAGGATCCTGATCCCTGCCGTTCCGCGGGCCATTATGTAGGCATCTCAAGAAGCATTTTCTTGCCTGGCTGAAAATTTAGGAATTTGTCATTTTCCAACAAACAACTTTCCTTCATTCCTTCTCTTTTATTTTTTTGATTGGGGAGGGGGGGGGGGGGGAGGCAACAGCCTGGGAGGCAAGTCCTTTTGCCCCCCCCCCTTCCCCCCCCCCCCCCCCATCTCCTTCTTCCCTCTTTTCTTTTCTTCTTCCTCTTCTTTTTTCCCTTTCTCTCCTCTTTCCCTTTCCTTTCTTTTCCTTCTCTCTCTCTCCTTTTTTTTGCGGGGGGGGGGCCAAGGCCCGCTCGGCCCCCTGGATCCGCGCCTGGATTAAAGTAATGATGGTTATAACATCAGATTCTCTCCCATCTTTCCATTCTAAACTTCACATTATTTTCATCGGCCTACCAAAACATTAATACTGCCTAACACTACAGAGGGCGGTATTAAAAAAACGAATCGGACCGATATTTAGCCATGATTTAGTTCCCCACAAGGTGAGTTCGATTGGATAAATCCGAGATGAGAGCAAAATCATATTCCAAAAATGGGGGGGGGGGGGGGGGGGGGGGAGGGGTGATGTTGAAGAAGGATATTTGTAATTATGTTACCCATAATCAATGTGTTTTTAACTTCAACCATTATTGTTCAGTACATGTACAAATTTCTTTTGTGTTTGCAAGAGATCAATAAATATACTTTATCTTAATATTCGACGCCACACTGTAGGGGGGGGGGCTGTGTTAATTATGGCAGAAACAAAATACTTATTTGTTAATTGGAGACAAATAATTTATTGAGATGACGTGGGATATTGTGAACAGTTTGAAAAATCATCAAACCGATAATGACCCCAATCTGACCAGCTTTTTTTTTTAATGTCTGGGGTAAATGCATGGGGGCACCTAAGATCCCCTGCGTGGGATCATTCCTACTTCTGAAACATACAGCCACAAGATATTCTGAGAAATAAAGTAGTACTGCGCCTTTTAGCTGCCCCTCCTCCTATATGAATTTCTCGGATCATTTACTGCAAATGTCCCAACTCAGTCTCTCATTTTGAGTAGGCTAAATTATCAATCTTTGAAAAAGAAATGTACCGTGTTATACGTTTTCCTAGCGCCCCCTATGACCAGGGGCGGCGAACCCGGGGGACGGGGGGACACGTCCCTCTTTATTTTTTAGGGGGGATCGTCCCCCCCCCCCCCCCCCCCACCCCCCACGGAAATTTTAGAAAAATTGCAAACAAAAAATGTATAGGAAATAATGTTTAAAGACTGCAATACACTTTCAGGCTCTGAAGGGCCCAAAAAGTGCAGCGTTTAGACGAACAAAAATGCAAAAATCAAGCTCGGTCGCTATACGCTCCCTTGCATAATATCCCCGGAAAGTGGGGGGGGGTACTCAGAGTAGGTTTGGACGGGGGATTGCCGCTCAAGCCTCGAAACCCCTACCCATTTTTAAGGGTCACTTTAGGGGATTTTTCTCTAAATAAGGCCCATCTCTCACAATTCTTAGGATGAAATTTTAAGGGGAAATTTTGAAAAAAACAGACCCATTTTTAAAAGTATTTTTGTTTAAAATGAGACCGATGTTTAGGGATTTTTTGGGGGGAGGGGAAGTGACCCAATAGAGCGGCACATCCCGTTTTTCTTAATATGTGAGTACCCTCCCCCCCCCCCTCCATTATATCCTTCAAAATGTACAAGTAAATATTGTAGAAAATCTGTATTCCGTTGGTAACACCGTGATACCTGCGGAATATAGATTTTCCCTCGCATTTCGTCTCCCCCCCCCCCTGTCATGAAAAGAAATCGCCGCCCCTGCCTATGACGATATGGATCGACGCTTTGTCTAGAGATTTATATGTCCATCGGTGGATCTAGGGAAGGGGGGGGGGGGGCAAAATGAGCTGACCCCCATTCCGACACAAATTCGGTGTAAAAGGGCATCGGAATGTTTGTTTTGTATTTGTTTGTCAGTATTTTCGGATTGCGTTTCACCCCAGCCTCTATCTGCAGGAGAATTCTCGATTTGCTACATACGTGATGGCTTCTGCTTTGATAAACATAATGATAATACTAACGATAACAATGATAATAACAATTATATTTATAATAATGATAATAATGATGATACTTATGATATTAACGATAATAATAATATTAATATTTAACAGCAACAACAGGTACATTTATATAGCGCAACTACCATATGAATATTCTTTACCATGTAAAGCGAAGTATAAACCGCTATACAAATGTGACTATTATTTGTATCATTACTGCGCTTAATAAAAGTATTACATTTTTACCCCGGCTGCAGCTGAGCCGTCATGATTAGGCGCTAAAGCATTCAAGGGATTTCTTCCTACCGGGTACCCATTTACTTCATCTGGGTGGAGAGTCGAAAATGTAGATTAGTTCTACAAATTTATATTTGTGCCGCGACAGTACTCGAACCGCGAACCATGTGACCCACATTCCGTTGACGGATCCGCTAAACCACGACACCTCTACGTCAAACACTCACACTGCTTTCAATCAACCATTACCTTTAATATAACAATTAAACAGTACATGAACCTGTTTTCATCAAGCAGTGACTAAATCAGGATTTCAGCAAAGAACCAATATCACAATATAATCAACATTCAATATTTACTGACTTTAGCCTAGTATAACCTGGCAACGACACGATAACCACTCCCCTTCAACATTGCACGTTGTTAACCGATCGGGAGTCTGTTTCATGACATTCACGTGAAGTATATAACAAAGGCAACAATGGAACGGGCCGTCTTGTTGATATTCGGGATATGAATAGGGAAATAATAACTAGAGTATAATCAAGTATCATCTTCGACTGCTCTGATCAAACGGTACATGGACAGCGTTCAGACTGCATTCATCAGTTATCACAGAACTTACACGAGATTTTGATTCGCAGATATGAACCATTTTCACAATTTATTGATGCATTCCTTCTGAAGTATATAACGCTGGAAATATGGAAGATGACAGAGAATACTATGTAAGTATATATGCACCTTTTTTAATTTGACTTATAATACAACTATATTATTTATTCTGTATTTCGTATTATTGAGATTATCAATTAATGATATATTTTGATATGTAGTTCAATAATTATGTGTTTGGCCTGAACAAAAGATTTTTCTGTTCAGCTTAAAAAGTGAATTTCATACTGGGAACTGTATTTTTGTTATTCTTATCCTTCATGGTTGGATGTTAATCAATATACATTTTATTTGATATTCAAATTATTTAAACTGCTATCGTGTGTATGGAGATCTAGTACATGTATATCCTAATTCTTTTTCACTTATACTTATTTACGAATTTTGTAAGTATTCTCCGAATTTTTAGTTAGACGCGTTATGGTCGGGATAGACTATTCAAAGAATCTTAAAGGCAGCCCTATTTAATATCAACGTTATGAAGAAAAAAGATCGAAAGGTGAATAAGAAAATGGCAATAAGATGACAAAACAAAATATATTCTGGTTATGTCTTGACAGAGAGCGGTACTTTGTAGGGGATATACTGCTTACCTGGCTGACTAAAAATATGCCAACGCATTTGCGAAGGAAATAAATATTTAATCGTTATGATATGGGAAATCAAATTCAATATTCAACATTTAAGTTTGTTCATATAATGAAAAAAATTAAGAACACCATCAAGAATTCTACTATAGCGTTACAAAATTAAGCATGGGGGAAATAAAAAAATAAAAAAAATGGAGACAACTGTGAGGAAAGGCGATTTTCCTCGACATTATTGTTTTCATGGTGTAGTGGTATGTATGTTGTCGTGATTAGGGTGTTATAGGAGGAAATAAACCCGTTTAGACTACTGACCATCAACTGGCCAATAATTAAGAGAATGGTCAATTAACGGAGATAAGCAACAAACGGTTGACAGATATTATCGTCATTAGCGATTCGTAGGCAATGGACCCATATATATCTTCCATGTCTGTACCTTTCCTATCGCACTTTGTATAAATGTATCATGTATGTATTTCATCTATTGCACAAGCTGCGCCTTGAACATTTGACTATCAAGTGGATTTGGCGCCTTATAAATCATATGTATTATTATTATTATTATAGGAGACGAGGTGTTGATGGAGATTGTTTTATACATGAACATACATCAAATTAGCTGGAGGGAAGTTCTTGGTTATTGACACACCCAAAAAAAACAACGTGACGGACATGTGCGCTATATAAGAAGCCACCATTATTATTATTATTATTATTATTATTAATAATAAAACAATTGATTTGTTTCTATAGTGGGGGCTATCATAATACTTCCCAACCACTACACCACCACCTGCACTGTCATCACCAGGCACGTATCCACGGGGGGGGGGGGGGGCACGTGCCCCTCTCCAGGGCGTCGATCAAGTACATGTATGTGCCCCCAAAAACATCTAACTCTGACTACGGCCCTGCCGCCCTGGTCATCACAACCACTATATCACCGTCAACACACCACCACCACTGTCACCACCACCACTTCTGTCACCACTACCACTACACCACCACCACTAAGAAGATTAACACCAATCACGAACACAAAAGCCAACCATCATCATCACGAGCATCAAGATTTCGCAAAAGATCCAAACAAACAAACAAACCAATGATATCATATAAGACGAAAAATGTATGAATTACAAAACTAATTCATTTCGTATAGTAAAATACCAGGATGAAAATGCCAGACCACAATCATCATTATCACTAAAAAGCCACCACCACCACCACCACCACCACCACCACCACCACCACCACCACCACCACCACCACCACTACCAAAACCATAATTAGAACCACGACTACCAACAACAACACCAACATGCGATCATCACCTCCCGCATATCCAGCATCATCATTTCGCGAAAAAGAATGACACAATAGTTGCCTCTTTCATTCAAACTGTATAGCCTCTCGGCATCCACAACAGCACATGTCATATGAATATCGTTTTGTCCCTTTAATTGAATTTGTTTGTTTCTACTTGATTGAAAATAACCAATTTAGCCTGGCATTGATCATCATTGTATTCATAGCTTTGTTGTTCACCCCTTCCCCCCCCCCCCCCCGATTATCTCTCTCTCTCTCTCTCTCTCTCGCTCTCATGGTGCTGTTTACATTCGCTTGAGCACTCGAGACAGCGTATTGATTGAGCAGTGGTATTCTGTGAGGCGAGCACTAAATCAAGTAATATTTTTATCTTTACCACTCTCCTTCTTAATTATGTGCAAATAACGTTTGAAAACCTAAACAGTGAAGCAATCAATGATCCATGACATCTTGTTGGTGTTTCAGACCAACCTGCATAATATTATAACATATTTTCGCTGATAGATCGATCTCTAATCCTACTCAAGTGTTCAATGGTAATGACGTTGCTATGACAACCAGTATAAACATTGCTGGATGCTGCGCTGCATCAATGTTCTATCGATCATCAGAGTCTACACATTGACGGGACGCTGCACAGTGGGCCAGGGAGGAACCAAAGTGCGCCAAAACTCATGTTTGGGAATTTGTTTTTTATAAATCCAGAGGAAATGTTTGGATTTCCAGGGATTTTCGCTTAAATTGTATTACCAACATTTTTTCTAATGTCTAAGCTTTAAGTTGATACCAGATTTGGCTGCCCGATTCTGCCCGTTATTATGTTAGAGCCGTTTTCCTTGCAACATTGCCCCGAAAATGTGTTTATTTTGGTCCGCGGTGTCAGAACAAGTGTTACGCGCCCCCTCGCGCCGTGATTTATGACCATGAATCCTTCATAATTCACCCGCGGACCCCAAAAACCCACATTTTTCGGGGCAATGTGGCAAGGAAAATCGGCTCTAACATAACAACGGGCAAGATCGGGCAGCCAAATTTGGTATCAACTTGAAGCTTAGACATCAGATAAAATGGTGGTATTAAAATTTAAGCGGTACACCGCGGAGATCTAAACATTTCTTCTGGATTTATAAAAAACATGGACAATTAGTCCATTTTCAGTGAATTACCTTATAATATATCATGAAAATTGGGTTTCTATTAATTTTAACCCATTCATTCAACGAAATGAACTATCAGGAATATGTGAGAGCAATTTCATATCAATAACTTAAAAACTTCATGTTGAATTGAAAGATTTTTAAAAAAAGTAACTTTTGCAATAAAACTGTGAATATGTAGGATTTTGCTGTTTGAAGTAGTAAATTTATACCCTTAATGTGCATACCGGAATTAAATATTTCACTGAGGTACTCCTCTATGTATTACCTTTCAACTGGGCAAGAAAAAAAATGAAACAAATAAATCACCCAAATTTAGTTTTGGCGCACTTTGGTTCCTCCCTGGCCCACTGTGCGCTGGTATCAGGAGAAAAGGGTGTGGCGGAGGCGGGGGTCTTACGATTAACTGGAACATAAAATTTGAATAAAAACGGCCAGTACTTTTTTGGGGGAGGGGGGGGGGGCATTTGGAAGGGAAGGGGGAAGTGCCCCCAAGCCCCATATAATTCTGCAGCTGCTTCCAATAAATAAGTCCATATCGAAAAATTTACATCCCTAAGGACTTTATTAATAAACAGAGATGCTTTTTAATTAATAGGATAGGTCGGTCTTAGGGAGACAGAAAATGTCGTACTGAAATGGATCGAGTCATGTGTTATTACATGTTTCGATATAAAGCTAATACGTGTACTTGATTAATGTTTCTATTCCAAGGCCGCGTACAATGGACTATAATTGACTCCATGGAATACTTCCGATGTATATGATTACGAATATCGGAATATTGTTTATGAATTAATTCCTGTATTATCAAGGCGTGTAATGGTTGGTTGAAACGTTATTTGTGCATAAAATGACGGATGAAGAATGGGAAAATAAAGAGCCTTTGCCACGAGGAGGGGGGGGGGGGGGGGGTACGAATGTGTGTCGTCTGTAATGCTCCCTTTGTCATGTTTGCTCTACAAAAGAAATTATTGATACCCTCATTAAACTTCCCACAAAATGTCATTAGCGCAAGCCTGTCTCTTATACATAAATTTAACCTAAAGAAAAAGAAATTCTTTCTTTAAAAAAATATTAAAATAAATATATGTTTAGTTATCAAGATGAATAGAAATCCCATTTTAAGCTTATATTTGTGTGTCGCCTATTCAGCTTCATTTGCTCTTCAAAAGTAGGGTGGGGTGGATGGGATAGTTTGGACAGTTTTGGCTCTACATATGCTACACAAACAAGCTTCCTGTGCCACATCATGGGATAGATATACCAAAGGCGTCAACCGTTTCCAGTATAAGATGAATATATACCGGTGTGAAAGGGTTGTCATGGGGCTAATCAAGGCCAAGAATGAGTAATTTTACAAAGTCATTGGCCCGAATTCACAAAGCAAGGTTTGAGCTCAAACCTCCTTTTGTTTCGTCAAACCTCCTTTTGTTCTTACAAACCAGGTTTGTAAAAAACGCGTAAAACGCGTCATACGACGTACGAAAACCAAGGTTTGTCGACAAATGGGTTCAAATGTTATAGAAACCTGTACCATTTCGGAGCGGAAGTTTGGTGCCTACTCATATAAGTCTCTTTGAAATGCCTTATTAGAATAATATATAGATAAGAAAAGCATGCTAAAATATAATTATGCTTGGTTAGGTATTCTTTGGCAAAATCAAATATTGACAATCTATCAATAGTCCATATCAACCTGCACACCATGTATTTATCTAATCTTAATATGTACATTGCAATAACGCTCCGTGATGAAATAGGGGCATTATTATTTGAACACATGTCGTCGGAGAAATAAAGGTGGGTTTTTGTTTATACTGGTTGCCATGGCACACAATGATCCGCGCTGAGAAAGAAATGATCTTTGTTTATCGACATGTCTGGCAGCATTCTTAATTGATCGATCTTTAGTTGTTCAGGGAGACTGATATGGTCCAAGTTATTAATTTGTCTTCCTTCCATCAGTCATGCAAGATGTCATGGTCATGATCAGACTCACGTTTTAAAGAGAAAGTAGAACCTTGAGGACGATTTTATCAAAATATATATACCATGAATACTTGAAATGAATATGACATATAATTTTGTACATAGGTAAGATCATGATAATTATAAGTAGCAGCCTTGATAAGTATCGGATGTACATTATCTAATAATATTTAGAGAAGAGAAATATGCGTCTGAAGTTAGAAGGTCAAGCAAAACTGAATAAACTTTTGTGAGTTTTAATAAAAGAATACAAAAACCTAACTTGCAAACTGTTTCCTCAGTCTTTCGGCAAATCCACACAGAAATGGTGGCGTGAAAAATACCGTGAAAATCAATACTAATGGCATTGTATACTGTAAATATTTTAGTAGAATACCTTGTTCCACACATCACTTGGAACATATTTTTTTTCACATTAATTATATTATGAGTTGTAGCTGCCTCTTAAAAAAATTAGGGCCTATATATATAATAATATATATAATACCACAGAATGCAACAAGAGGATAAGTCAAAGGCTCTGATAGATTGATAAATGGGCAAATTATACACCAACCATCCAATTAGGCACACAGTAAAAAGAGCCAACAGGACCTCCACACTCACCCGCACTGCCGCACACCCATCCACACATTCCATATGAAGATGATGAACGTACATTGTCTTCTGTCATTCTCATCAACATAGAAATACAATAGACATATCGCATCAATGCTTTTCCAGATCCACATTTACAACCATATACATATAAAGTATTTTTCCAGGATATTAAAATATCTATTTTCTCCATTTATCTCTAGAGTTCTAATCGTGTGCGTGTATATGTGTGTTTAGGTGTGTATGTGCCTGTATACATTATGTGCATCTCCAGTTCCTCTCCCTCTATCCTTTCTTTACTTAAATTCTTAACTCATCCCCATCCAAGTATAGCTTAGAAAAGCTGCTTCAGGTATTACCTCATCAAGGTTCAATTACACTTTTTCACTTTGTTAAACCCATTCTTTCCATCTTCTCTCTCTCTCTCTCTATGATAGACCCACCCTGATCGGATGCGGGGTGCTACCGGTAGGAAGCAGAATGCTATGATGCACCAGCAGCTCAAGTCCTTTGAGACTATGTTACGTACCTTCCTAGAGGGACATGAGACGGGATCTCTTTATCGGGCCCTGGCCAGAGTTATTCCTCGTAAGTTACTTAGCTAGGTTCATTTGTTGGCATGAGCCTTGGAATGATCTCGATTTTAATCAAACTGCTTAAAAAGTTTGAATACAAAACACTATTCTAAGCCTATATCTTGATCAAGTCATTGAATCGAAATATATTAACATTATCAGAAGGAAAATGTCCTAGATAAGAGGTGAATATCACAGGTAAAATGGACGAAAATAAAAATGTCTGGGGAAAAACAGTTAAAGGTAAAATGTCATATAAGTATTGTGATAGTGTTACTCAATGAATTGCATTATTGTTATTTCATTTTTCACGTAGATAATCGTCACGTGTATTCCCTCGATGGCTTGAATGACTATGCGAATCAGTGGTACAGAGACCGTGAAGAGATTCATGTTGACGACCATTCAATCATCAAGCGCATTGAGGAGTTCAATCAGGAGATCCTATACCTGAAGCAGATGAAGACGATATTTGATGACCGTATCTATTCAGTACTCTTCGAGTTCTACTACGAGATGGTCATGGAGGAGATTCCGCAGGCTACCAAGTTATTGGAGAGAGGTCGTAGAGCTAGCAATGACGTCAGGGGTTCGAATCTCCTTGTCATGTCGAACATCGAAGGGTACGCCGCACTTCATGAGCCGATGCCAGTGAAGAAGTTGTGTGATATCTCCAAAGATTGTGAGAAGCTGTTTTCGATTATCCATCAACTCCAACATATCGATATCCGCTGGGGTAGTCTTCTGAAGTCTGAAGAAGTGGATGTTGAGTTGTTCGATCCTGATTCCATTCATGATGTGAAGCTGTATCCAAACTACCTTAGATTCGAAGCGGTACTACGTCTCATACCAGACGTCATGCGTAAGATACAGAGTGCCATCAAGTTGACAAAGAGCTGGTGGTACCAAGCTGAAAGGATACGAAGACGTCTTCGAGGACAAAAGATCCGTGATGACATTGCTTCAGATCAACCTTCTGAAAATGATCCCAATCAGATAGCTGAATCTCTAGAAGAGAATGAGCCTATGACAGAGCAAATACCTACGAAGGGCCACTCAACCACACCTTACAGATCGTCCTCTGATCATAAAACCGAAGCCGTTCGGGATATCGATGAATACACCAACTACCACAGTCCTTCCGTTGACTACAGAATAGAAGACAGACAGCACATTGATAATGATGAAGAAGGTAGTGGTAGACCCATTGAAAGAAATCCTTATACGGAAGAAGACAAGCCTTCGCAGTCAAGAATAAACCCAGAGCAAGAGATGATAACTCCCCGCCAGACGTACCCCGCCGTGATTGAGACAGTTGAAAATCGTCTCAAGGAGCTCTCCACCTCTATTGCTCTTACACAAATGGACTTGGCTTCAGAGACCAACGAACTTGAGTTCTTCAATAGGCGACAACAACGAATTCGAAAACTGAAATCAAACCTGAAGCGTGCAATCAATGCGATGGAAGCGATGCATGACGAACTCAAAAGCTACAGACGCGTAAAAGAACAACTTATTCTACAGTTAGAAGAGGTCGAGGACTTGTCAGAGAGACGGCATATTTCCGGGAAACTAAAGACTTTGGACGAGAAAGTGAAGGATATTCAAGAGCTTTCCCAGGTTATCGAATATCGACATAAACTAATGACCAGTGACTTGAAACTTGAACTGGACCTCAGAGAGACGTTCACCAGGTATGTTTTATTTACTTTTAATTCAACTTTTGTTTGAATTAGGTACCATGTTTATTCATCTTATTTCGAAGTATGCCTAAGCTGTGCCTTAAAGCCCGTCTGTATTAGTTTGGCCAGGGGGGATTAGAACTCCCTGCAAGGTCACTGACAAGGGGTTATCTCATCAAATCAGCTCTCAATTAACATAAAAAAGGGGATCATGGGGGACCAACAGGCACCGATTAGGCATTGTTTGCAGTATAGAGGGCGCAAGTAGCTATAAAAAGTGCAGTGGGGCTTTAAAAGTAGGGAAATAATCATACACCACAGCAGATATGTCGTCATTATACCAGAATGAATGGCTAATACTCCTGTGTAGGTCAACAACTTTATTGCGTATAAGGAACACAATTCTTTCCTAAGATTTCTAAAGACCAAAATAATAAGAAAACAAGCAATTAGATGTTCATTCATTTTTTAAGGGTAGGAAGGCCTTTTGGTCAAAGCAATTTCTTTTTCTTTTTTCTTCACGGGCATCCTGGGGAACTGAGGTAGAACATTCGCTCTTAATTCATGTTACATGTACATGAAATTATCGATTATATTTCAATTATGTTTTATGCTATAAACTTTGTACTTGTGATTGAGTGATTGCCAAATAAATAATAAGTCCTCTAAATATTCAATTCATACGTCTTGATATTTTGCCTGTGATTAGTGTCTTAACATCAAACAATTATTTTATCTCTTCATCTTCATCTGTTTTAACTATTTAACATTGGTTGCCAACAAGGCATATAATTGCATTTAAGATACTTTGGCTTCTTAATAAAGCTTTGAATGGTCAAGCCCCAAAATATTTTGTTTGAATTATTATCATTGAAATCACATCCATATACACATAACTTACGAAGTTCACAGGACACAATAAGTCTCATATGTTGCTGTATTCAAAGTTTTGTTGAAGAAGCAATGTGTCCATAAAGTAGCACTGTTAGGACTTTTGTTTTCATCACAGCTCAGCTGCATGCGCTATGTAAATTGATCTAATTATTATTATTATTATTATCTCTTGCCTATGAAGATACCAGAACGAGGTTGAAGGGCGAGTTGATCTATTGAAGTCTTCAGTTCAGGAAGAGGAGGAGAAAAGAGTCCAACTAGAACATGAGCTGATGTTACTTCGTCCGCAGGCTGTATTAGACGGGCAAGATCACGAGTGCTTACAGGATAACAGGACGTCAAACAAGGCTCGCCAAAATGTCTACCAGATGAACAAGAGTCGGTCTGTACCAAGAGCATCAAAGAATGGGATGAAAAGTGTTCCCTGGTTCGGTAATAGCAGTCAATCTTTGGATGAATCTAACCGAACAGATGACGATCTAGACAACATAAACAGAGAGTCTTATTCCCCTGATCTACTGCTTGGTCAGCTACGATCTGATAATTCCAGTTGGGATCAGCAGAGGATTCTGGATGATAGGAAACATCTCAACCGGACTACAAGTAGCCCTGATATCTTGAGCCACATGAGACGTACTTCTCTTGATAGTGGAGTCAATGGAAGCCGGATTATGAACCGTGATAATATGGTCAGACCAGGAAAGGGTAAAAAGAACCCAAGGCTTTCACATCAGATGCCTCAGACCAGTGGAGATACCTCTGACCATGACAGCGCCAAAGACATCCAAGATAGATCCTCAACCAAACAAACTCAGAGGACTTCTGTTCCTGAAATAAAGTATGTCCCTCCAAGTTCTAAAGGAAAGAAAAAGCATCGCAAACCAAAAGCTCCAGAGAGAATATTATCTGATGAGAATGAAGATGTTAATGATTCATTTGGATACGGTGGATACAACAGCAGACATGGGGGTCCTTACCAAGACACAAATCACTCTGACCATAATGACAGAGGTACGGACGAAGGAAGAAACAGGCAAAGGAGACCTTCTTCACCCACTAAACGCAGTAATCTACCCACTAGAAACCTGAAAAGACTGCCTCGCGGATCACTCGGGTTGAACAACAAAGCTGCCCCAGTTCAGAAACAGCCTCCTCTACCACAACTACGTGAGGAAGATGACCCATCTCCAGCTCCAAGGAAAGATCGAACCCCAAGAATGTATGACCCCAAGAGAGGGAGCTTAGATAGTGTCATCAACTCACCACTACCGCTATACTCATACATGCCTCTTAGTGTTGATCAAAGTGGGAAGAGAGAGCTTGGTGGTGACGGTGGATCTAGGAAGGTGAAGAATGCACATCGACGGAAACCAAGGATCAAGTCAGATCAACCAGACATCTTGTCACCATTGTACAAACCAAACCAGACACAAAGAAGAAAGAACCCTCCAGTTAGCCATATACCAGTCAAAACCACATACTGAGATCATCTAAGGCATGTTAAATAAGAGTAAGCGCGATAGCCCAGTTGGTAGAGCAGTGGTCTCGTAATCTGGCGGCCCGGGTTTGAAACCTAGGCGATGCGCTAGTGCCCTTTGGTAAGGCATGAATCCTCATTACCAGGTCACTCGGAGAGGACCTAAAGCAGTCGGTCCTCTGGTTCTTACTAACAAGCATTTATGCTTTCTTAGCAGTCAGGTAAAATAACCACCACTAACTAAATAGATGCTGAAATGTAACATAAATGTATTATTGGCCCACAAGCCATGGAGATGTATTTATTCTTTTGAAATAAGAACAAGTAACGGCTTGGTTGGACCTTTTAAACTTAGCTTACCGGTATACAAATAAACATAAATGCATTGCAAAAGCAAGAAACTAGAAGCATACGTTGTTTGAATGTATCTTCTCAAACAGAATGTGAGATACGATAGAAATATATACTATGTGTTTTTACAACATTTCATCATTGTGTTTTTTCAAGAAATGATGAAAAGCTATTTAATCCAACCGCTAAGAATAATAGCTATCAAGTATGGATGGAATTAATCTTTCAAACAAGAATTTCCCTTCGCATTCAAGTCTTATTTAAAATCTCTTTTTAAATAATAGATGTTGCTTCATAAGGCAATTCTTTAGGAAGCAGCTTTTTTTCTAGAATTATGCAGAATCCTTTAGCCTAATATTCTTAAATGGTATCCATAAGTGTAAAGCACTATCTATCTTACAGTTCAGGACACATACCGAAAAGCTATTATGTCTTTGGCTTTAGTTGACCTGCCATATACATGTAGGCACCGAAAGCAATCAGACACGTGGGTTGAGAGAGGCTAATGTAAATTAATGTCTTGCTAAAGGAAGATACATATGTGAGTATTCAGTGAGCTCTATGTTATAAGATTCAGAAATGTAAGGTGTATCACACTTAGCGTCATAATAAACGGCCATCGTTTTGCCCCTGTATATCTGAACAAAGCTTCACTCCTCAATGAACACTATGTACAGAGTTGGCATACCCATGACTGATGGCTTGGGAATAAAATAAAATGTATCTTACTTCAGCTGCGAGTATAATGGGACAAGGGTGTACAGCAGTGTCATGTTTCAAATTATATACCTTTTTTTTTTAATATTGAGAGAAGGCCACTGTGACATATTCAAATATCAATAATCTTTTTTGTATATAGAATCTGTTCATTGCAAGTGCATCTTACAACATAAATGTTGTCCTATTATGTAAGTAGACTGTTCTCGTTATGTATCTTTACTACTACATGTAACTTTCCTCTCTTTTTTGTAATTCTGTAATGAATATTTGAGTTGTAAACTATAAGTAAATGACTATTTCTTACAAAATGGTATGAATAAAATATAAGATTAGATATTGTCACTTTTCCTTGTTATAATTGAGATTTTTAAAAAATTCACTAACATCTGAAATCATTAGGTGCGTGGTAGATTGTGTATCAACATCTAACAATGAGAATTTCCAATATGAAAACTGAAGAGAACTGCAAGGAATTAAGAGCATGTCTTTGTAAACAAAGTCTCTCTCTCTCTCTCTCACTCTCTAAGTGTCATATCGATTGACTTGGCGATTATGCTGTTCCACAATCCTCGGTTCCTAGCCTTCTCTATTAGCACCATTCAACCCTCGGTTCCTAGCCTTCTCTATTAGCACCATTCAACCCTCGGCTCCTAGCCTTCTCTATTAGCACCATTCAACCCTCGGCTCCTAGCCTTCTCTATTAGTACCATTCAACCCTCGGTTCCTAGCCTTCTCTATTAGCACCATTCAACCCTCGGCTCCTAGCCTTCTCTATTAGCACCATTCAACCCTCGGCTCCTAGCCTTCTCTATTAGCACCATTCAACCCTCGGCTCCTAGCCTTCTCTATTAGCACCATTCAACCCTCGGCTCCTAGCCTTCTCTATTAGCACCATTCAACCCTCGGCTCCTAGCCTTCTGTATTAGCACCACTCCCAGTTCTTTCACTCCTCTCTTTTCCAACAATTTCTGCAGACTGTCCATCCACAGTATCCTCCTTCTTCCCCTACTCCTTCTTTCCACAATTTTCCCTGTCAAAGCGAGATTCTCTAGGCCTCCTTTGCATGCAACGTGACCCATGAACTTCAACTGCCTAATCAACATCTCATGTATAATTTTCCTTTGCACTCCAGCTTGTCTAAGAACTTCCTCATTAATAACTTTGTCTACAATTGAATATAAGGACCTATTTCTAAAAACCGCAACAGAGGCATCTTATAATCATATACATGTGTATACACTTCTAACTTTAAAGGTACTTCTTAGTGTGTTTATATAATAAAGAGTCTTGGCAGGGATTATTGAAATAAAAAGAGAATCACGTTACGTATTTGGATCATTTTATGTCTTTTCTTTCCTGCACTTTTCATAATAAATTCACAGATTTTCACCATAAGTGAATGCCATTTAAAACACATCAACTAGCATCTTTACAGATTCATTGGAGTATTAAACACAAACAGAATAAGAAAAGAGTCTCTCTTTCACATTTCAAATCAAAATATATTTCAAGTTTTGCTCTTTTATCCTCGATACAAAGTACCTATAACAGTGTGTAAAATATTTTCCATTTCAAATTCATTCATAGAGAACCTCTCCTCTATATACAAATAAGAAGGGTGGTTATAATTTTGACACTATATCACTCAATCAAATATATTTAGTGACAAAATTGATTGATTTTTCCCCAATATATTATAAAACATAATTTGGCCAGAATAAAAATTTCCACAACACTCTAATTAATTGAAAGATGGCACGTTCAACTCTATCCTGTAATATGAGTATATGTAACATAGTCCTGTAATTCTTTAAGCAGGTTTCTGAATTTGTTCTTTAAAATTTGCCAATTGTGGGGGATCCCAATGAAAGATTTACAAAAAATTCTTAACTTTTCCTGTAATAACATTCTTCAAAAGCTTAAAATATTGCTGTGCATCAAAATTAAATTGCTGAGGGAAATCTACTTCCATCAAATTTATTCTGGAACAATTTTCAGCTTTTAATGAGGGGAAAATCTAAAAACATGGGGTCTAGGGTATGCCATAGAATACAGTAAAATCAATGTTCAAAGCAATTATCATAAAATCTTTTAGACTTCTGCTAAACAGGTTTTCACCTATCTGTGTCAATTTAAAACTAGATGGAACTTCGACTGCGCGCAGTCGAAAATGATGCCTCCGTCATAGAGCAAGTTTACAAACCAAAACAGAAGAAATTTTTCAAATTCAAGTTTCATTGTAATCCATTAACAGGTTCTCAGAATATCGTGATTACAAGCAATTTCTCATATACATATATGACCCTTTGATGTTTGACCTCATGACCCTAAAATCTACTCAGTTCATTGGCTCTGCAAGATGTCCTGAGTTAAATAGTAATCCATCTGTCAGTTCTAATGAGAATGCGTTCACAAGCTAATTTTGCATACATAATGAGCCCATGACATTTGACCTTTGACCTCATGACCCAAGAATCTACTCAATTCATTGACTCTGCAAGATACATATATGATCTAAGTTTGGCAGGAATCCATCAATCTGTTCTAATGAAAATGCGATCACAAGCTATTTTGCATACATAATGAGCCGCATGACCTTTGACCTTGACCTCATGACCCCAAAATCTAATCAGTTCATCGGCTCTGCAAGTAACATACATGACCTAAGTTTGGCAGGAATCCATCAATCGGTTCTTGAGATAACACGATCACGAGCTGTTTTTGCATACATAATGAGCCCCGTGACCTTTGACCTCGTGACCCCAAAGTCTAATCAGTTCATCGGCTCTGCAAGATACATACATGATCAAAGTTTGGCAGGAATCCATAATCGGTTCTTGAGATAACGCGATCACGAACTGTTTTTGCATATATAATGAGCCCTGTGACCTTTGACCTCGTGACCCAAAAATCTACTCAGTTCATTGACTCTGCAAGATACATATATGATCTAAGTTTGGCAGGAATCCATCAATCTGTTCTAATGAAAATGCGATCACAAGCTATTTTGCATATATAATGAGCCCTGTGACCTTTGACCTCGTGACCCCAAAATCTAATCAGTTCATCGGCTCTGCAAGATACATACATGACCAAAGTTTGGCAGGAATCCATCAATCGGTTCTTGAGATAACGCGATCACGAGCTGTTTTTGCATATATAATGAGCCCTGTGACCTTTGACCTTTGACCTCGTGACCCCAAAATCTAATCAGTTCATCGGCTCTGCAAGATACATACATGATCAAAGTTTGGCAGGAATCCATCAATCGGTTCTTCAGATAACGCGATCACGAGAACGGGACGTACGGACGTACGGACGGACGGACAACCCGAAAACATAATGCCTCCGGCTACTTCGTAACGGAGGCATAAAAAGAGATTGTCAATTCTAACTGGCTTAAATAGGATACAAGGAAACCTACATTCTCATCAATATCTCTCGGCACACAGAAAATATATTTCTGAAAATAAGCCTTCCCTTGAATTATGAAGCTGATGGGAGGATAGGTAGCTTAGCCAAATGAAGTGGCACAAAAGATGCATCCAGCAAACAAAATGCATAATACACAGTTATAATATTAGTTACATAGAGTTAGAACCAACACTTTAGGTTATTGAGCTGGTAAATACATATACTATCTCAACTAGGCTTTATGTTACCCAGTCTTTCATTAGGAAAAAGTATTTAAAAAAAACCACTTATTATTAACAACCATCAACTATTATGCCTTTTGAGTTTTGGATGCGTCTTTTTATGCCACTACATTCACTATGTTACCTTGTAAGATCTTCATTTCAATCCTCATAAAGGATGTTTCTGGGGCTACATGGTGACTTGTGAGACACTCTCATCCTTGCTGATGACATTGTAAAATACTTTTGACAATCCCCTCATGACTTTTAAAAGCATTGATGAATGTTCAGGTCTGAATCCTCAAGGGCTAGGGTGGTCTAAAGGACATACTCTAGTCCTTACTGATCACATTGTCAAATACTTTGAGAACTTCCTCATGGTTTTCAAAGGCATCGATGAGTGTTGCTACTGCAGTGAGATCTGAATCATCTAAGGCTATGGTGGTTTGAGGGACGTACTCTAGGCCAGATGATTGGATTGGTAGAGAGCGTTCAGCAAGACCATCTCTGACTGAGCGAAGGTCCGAAGGATCACAGATGAACTAGATGAAAACAAGATGAAGAACAGGTATGTTTAATGATTAAAGGCTTGTTTAACGTTGTTTCAAGTTTTACAAATCTAAGATGCATGGCCCTTTGTGTTATCAGTGTCGGTGATATGGTGTAATATTGAAGCCCTACAAATTTGCACTTTAAAATGATCATGAAGTGCTTCAAAAAAGTAAGAATCTTTGAGTGACTGGTTTTCCCCTAATAAACGGTAGTTTTGCCAACGGTTTTGATATTTTGAATTTCAATTATAAATTTCTTGATAATCAAACATGCGATTGGCTTGTAAAAGTCATGGGGTTCCTGACTGACCTAAAGGTTTATGATTATGATTGCAGCATGAGCTAAATCCAGGATTTTGCTTAGAATCAGAGGCAAAGTTACCCAATACCTTTAATACTTATTGGTGCACGTATTATGCAAATTAAATTTCATCATTTCATAAATCTGTTTCCCAAAAAGTAAAACACTTGATACAGAAGATATACAAACAAAATTCCCTTTATTCTTTCTAATGATTTTTTTTTAAATTCACATGTTCAGCATTAAATGAGTAAGGGAAGGGAGGCAAGAAAATGCACTCCCAATCCCCACAAAATATATCATTTTAAACATAACTGTATTTAGATTACTGTTCTCACCATGAATACACTCTGACCATCTTCATCTGTTTCATCTGAGACTTCTTCTGCTCCAGCGTCTATCGCTACCTCTTCTGCTTCATCAAGACTCATTGACCCCTCATCTTCAGGGTCACAAGGAACCCGTAGAACACCCTTCTTCTCAAAGGCAAACATAGCTGTGCCCTGCTCACCAAAGACTCCCCTGTGGAAGGACAGGATTATGGTTAGGGTGAGATTCATAGAGCTGTGGTCTTCAGGTTCACATGGAACCAGTAGAACACCCTTCTTCTCAAAGGCAAACATAGCTGTACCCTGCTCACCAAAGACTCCCCTGTGGAAGGACAGGATTAGGGTTGGGTTAGGTTCATATCAATATTAAGATTCACAGAGCTGTGGTTTTCAGCTTCACATGGAACCCGTAGGACACCCTTCTTCTCAAAGGCAAACATAGCTGTACCCTGCTCACCAAAGACACCCCTGTGGAAGGACAGGATTAGGGTTAGGGTTAGGTTCATATCAATATTAAGATTCACCGAGCCATAGTTTCTAGGATCACAAACAACCTGTACAACACCTTAAAGGCAAACATGGCTGTGCCCTGCTCACCAAAGACACCCCTGTGGAAGAACAGGATTAGGGTTAGGGTGAGGTTCATATCAATATCAAGATTCACAGAGCTGTGGTCTTCAGGTTCACAAACAACCTGTACAACACCTTTCTTCTCCAGGCAATCATGACTGTATACTGCTGAAGTAAAATAATCATAAACATTCTTTTTAAAGAAAGATTCATCTCACAGTAAATGACATTCTTGTCAGCTGTATTATAACATCAGTTTTGGAGAATACCCATATAAATATGTATTAGAAATATTATTCTTTATGGAAGATTGCTCTAGGATACAAAAGCTAATAAAAACTGACTGTCTCTCTCTCTCTCTCTCTCTCTCTTACTCACCCATTTTTGCTGGTAAGTTGTGTTAGCTCTTGTCTTACTCTCCTCGAATTGTCTGTTAACACTGTAACAAGAAGTGATGAATTGGCTGGTCCTCTAACCTCAAATGTAAGTTGTGAGTCTCCTTGTTTACTCTATAATGTAGAAAATGGAATTTTAAAAAAAATGTACACATATACACATTGCAGAAAAAAAAATTTTTTTTTTTTTTTTTTCCTCAATATTCAAACTTAACAAATTAGGGAGGTGTTGATTCAAGGCTAGAGGCATATATGTTACGGTACTTTATGGGCGACTCAGAAAAAAATAAAGAAAAAATAACCTAATATCAAATGCATAGAGGCGTGAGTGTCTGTATTCTCAAAAAAAAGACTTCTTAGAATAGAGGCTTTAGGGTTAATCCTTAATCACATAATAAATAAATAGATCTGACTCATCAAGGGACCAATTACTGTGAATTGGATACTAGCTCAGTCAGTAAGGAAAAACAACATTTTGTGTTGTATTTATAGTTAAAGGTGCACACAACATATATGTTATGCCTCCTATGTCTCACACTTCTTGTTCTAGTTGTTTGACAAATTCATTGGAATGGATTAAAATCTTGTAGATTCATAAAAGGACAAACTGGTCTACTTACAGTGCTAGCTTTCTTGATCATACTGTCTATGGTAGCTTTAGGCATGGATTTGGACTTGGCTAGAGAGATCAACGCGGCTAGAGACGAGTTTGTTTCCGGATTAGGACCTCGTTCTGTGCTCAAGCAAGGGAAATGAAAATATGTCACAAATTGGACAGGATTAGTTTACACAGTTCAAACCACTACCCTAAAATCAAATAAACAAACAGCTTTCTGAACTCTGACATTATAATTCCTTTCATTGCCTTTATCTGATTAGGTAACAATACTTTCAATTTGTTGAAATATTAACATCTAGGGTTTTGGAGTTTTGGAGTGAAATCATAGTCAACTAATGTCAGAATTTGGAGCACGAAACACTTCCCATGAGTAGAAATGTTGTTAGGTTGAAGTGGCCATTGTGCAGTACTCTCATTACTACTCTGCATTAGAATAAATTCTGTCCAAATAACTGATACTATGGATTGTCTAGATATGGATTATAAAGTAAACAAAGTATAAAATAAAGTGTTTTTTGTGTATGGTATTTTCTTTTGTTTTTCTTTTTTTAATGAACATATTTCTTTGAAAATTTGAAATTGAATACATGTATATTTCAGTCTCTTTCATAACATTTAAGAACACAAACACTAATGATGCACTTCACATGATCTGACAGTACGATGCACCCCCCCCCCCCTCCACTAATATAAAAGTGTTCACCCTGAAGCAGGGTGATTTACAAACCTTTAACTGCTAACTTGAGTTGGATTCCAATCCTTGTAAAAGCTTTGCTCTTCTCAAGATCTTTTGGTCCCTTGATGTATTTGACCTTTGACCATTTATTATGGCCAGCATAGAGGGCGCTGCCACATGTTTGCAGACTTCTTTGTGATTGACCTCCAGGGTAGCAGTCCCTTCCGTGTGAGTGGTGCTTAGATGTGCGAGACACATAATTGCAAAATGGGCTTTGTCTAGACTGGTACGATGATAAGACTTCTCGGGAGGATGGAGACAATGATGATGGCGACGTTGACATGGATGATGATTGCACTATTATATTAGATGTCCCTGTACAGGATACTTGTCTTTTACACTGTTGCCATGACAATGTAGATACAGTTCTCCAGTTTTCTATTCTCAAGAAATGAGCAGCTCTAAAGACAGGAATCATGCCTGCTGTCCTCCCGTCTCTTAGCAACCGTTGAATTAGGAATGCCATCATAGGGATGACTATAGTTGTTTATCTGTTGAAATTAATAAGAAAGCATCCAAATCAACTGTAACATAGACCCTACACCTTAATTTAGAATTCTAAGCACTAATAATTAAAGTATTCAAAGAACAATATTCAAAGAACAATTAATGGCCATTATTTTGATGAAATGAACACCCCTGACTGCAGTGATCACAAAATGAACAATGGACAGGTGATCAATCAGTAACACTAACTGTGCTTACACTACAATAGTAAAAGTCACACAGTGTCAGTGGTTTCCCATCTCAAACTAAAGTTCAAACTCATCATGCCTACTTTTGCACACCAGTAGATCTAATTGTAATTTGTATTTCTAACAAAGCACTTTCCAGAAAACATCATTACAATACATGTGTTTCAATGGGAGGTCTGTGAACTTTTACTTATTACGGTTTTGTGAAACACTACCCTGGTCAATAATAACCAAATCATCCCCATCCCCTCCCCCCCCCCCCCCCCCCCCCCCCCCCCCAACCTCTGCGGCTCTCAGCATGTCCGCCTTCTCCTACAAATTAACGACAAACTTCACTTCAGTCCCATCTATAAATAATTTTGTTACCATATTCGATCTATGAGTAACTTACAACTTATCTTGTCATAATTAACAGCTCTGGCTGCAAAACAGACATTCGCACAATTACATACAATAATGAAAAATTAAATTGATAATCACCAAACACGAAATTCTGCAGTTTTTGTGTTTAAAAGTAATCTCTCGATTCTACTTCTTGGCCCCGTCCGACGTCCGGAGCTGGAGCTGTCTTTCTCCTAACGATAGATGGCGGCATGCAAAACATGACCAGTCACACTATCAAATCTGACTCGACGCTGTACAGTCGTAAATCGATTTCAGATAAAATATGATTTGAATAAAATGCACACACACACACACACACACACACACATACACACAAAAAAAAGTACAAATCTTATTTACCTTCTGGACATGATAGGTAAAGGGGTATTAAAACTACGGTAATGCTGAGAACCTGCTGATAATTGTTTATATTTTACAGAAATCGTATACTCTTCTTGATTCTTGTTTATGTATTATTCTTTGTTTTAATCTTCCACCCGTTTCATTTCATTTGTTCACCATTCACCAGTCCATTAAGGATTTGCTGTAGTTGCATAATACATGTCATTAGTTGCAAAATAAAATACATTTTAGGGCAAAATTAGGGACATGTTTTGTGATATGCGATACATAAATAGGTCTATATGGCATATTGTGATAATTTATTATCTTTTCTTTCTCTTTTTTTATAATTTTTTATAGGACAACATAGAGATTGAGTCGGTCTCAACTATGCCTGAGGCTGAGAGTATTCATGTGTATATTCCTAACCAGTGCTATCTCATGGTGGTCTCACCAGAAAGCAAACCGTTTCCTAGATGTGTTTAAAAATTATGAAAATCATAATACATTTTATATAAGGTATTATGTGAGTTGCTGCTATCAAATTTTGATAAAGACCGTCAAAACCATAGATAAATTTGTCATATACTAATCCTGCTTCCAGACAAATTTCGCTACCTCAATGAATATATACCTAGTTGCCGAGTTGAGCTCAGAATACGCCTGGACTAAAGACTAAAGACCCCCCCCCCTCTCTCTCTCTCTCTCTCTCTCCCCCCCCCTTTCATTTAGATAATGCTATCACTGACCTGCGAAGTCGTCTTTTTCAGAAGAGGGGGAAACTAAATCAGCCTGAAAGGTTAGACTATCAAAAGTAAAAGCAACCTTGCCCTTTTAAAACGAGAGAGAGAGAGAGAGAGAGAGAGAGAGAGAGAGAGAGAGAGAGAGACAATCAATAGCAATTTCCAGATCAAAGAATAATAGAACCTTGCCCCCGTGGTTTGCTTCGTAATATGAACAATAATGAAGTCTAATTAGATTATGTTCTTTTTATCGACGAGAAAACCGATAAATAGGGATGATATAATCATTTTATAATGCATGTAAATCTTGAATATAGACTCATAATTAAGATACACAAAAAGGTTGAGAAATCCAGGTCATTGGTGAAGGAATGACTGTAGGAAGGCATGTTATAATCGAAATCCCCACAGCCGTGAATTTAGATTTGTTTGTAAATCCAGCATACATGTCAATATTAATACGATATAAAGATTACGTGATCTCTATGCTTTCTGATGCCATTAACATAACTGACTAGAATCTAGTTGTAAATTTGATGACGATGAACCCGTAAATCTTAGTTTTATATCATGCTGATATATATATACGATCGTATGAATTGATGGTCATGAACTTGTGTAGGCAAATAGAATCTGTTTATGGTATTAGAATTTGTATTTGCATTGACTGTAAATGATATTTTTTATTTTATATACTATTGGTCTATAACTCTATAATTAGTTCATTTTTTAAATCATAGTTACTTAATCTGCTTTATTGAGGATATCGCCTATTTGTTCAAGATTACCTCTGTCTTGGCAACGATAAGGGTTATTAAAATAAATGTCCAATGCTGGTGACATCAGAAGTCAATTTTTTAATTCCCTTTTTGTGGGGTGTATTTTTAAGGGGTATATTTTGCATTAATACAACTCTTCGAGAGCCTTGTATACATAATCGATTGTTCAAGGAGAAGAATTTTTAAAATTGCATTTCCATTTCTTGCAACTCGTAATTTGTCATGTGTATTTTACAACGAATTTATCTTGATACACCAGAAATTACATTTAAGTTATTTCTGATTGTTAAGATACGACTGATTAAAAGCGTACAATGTATTTTACAGAGATGCAATAAGTTTTTATTAAAGTCTTCATGTTACAGGCACAACACTTATTTAAAGGTAGGTAAATAAGAAAACTAGATGCCAGAGATGAATGTATAATTTTGTTGTCTGTAGAAAGCTTTTTTTTTCAACTACGGCTAAGGTGGTATGAAATGTCACGAACTTTTATATTTGCGCATTCTTCATAAATCTCATTCATTTTATATAAACTTGTCACCAGGCCTACAATGTTATAGATAATACCATGATTATTATATGAAAAGGATTACAATTGCCTACAACATACAGGTGGATATAAAAACATGTAGAAGAGAACGGTTGTTATTGTGAATACATTGTGGAATAGCATTGTATATGCCTGTAATTAAGTCCTATCTGTTTCCCATTTTACTTCAACAATAACATGACCATAGACTTAATTGAGAAAGGATTATCTCAGCCCTATAGGCTACCACTTCTAATAAAGCCTCATGTTGTAGAGAGCTCTTCAGTCTCCCTGCCTTCATACACTCACTAGACGCGGATTATTTCATTTACAGCTATGTGGTAACGGAATATCACACACTCATGTCTTATGACACTCTTTTTAAAATAAGGCTTTATGCATAGAATTTGAGATTGTTTGCCTCTGTTTCATTGTCCTTAATTTATCCGGCTCAGTAATATCTGCTTGCAAGTTACCAGAACTTATTCTCTTTTCTCTGAAATGTCTCGTAAAATTGTGATGTGAATGATGCATTATAGAGTAGATTAGATTGACCTATATAATGTCTTCTTTCAGTCATGTTTCGACGTATCGCAACATGAGACCAATTATGTGATTTTGTTGTTAAAACAAATTGATTAATCTTGACGTCAATTGCAGAATACGCAAAGGTCTACAAAGAAACATCATTTAAGCTATTTGCCTAAATATGAGCTTTGTCCTCATCATCTGAATGTCTCATTTTATCAAACATCCAATCATGATAAACAGATATGATATTGAACATGTTAAGTAATACAGGAATTCAAGCGCGTAGCCAGGATTTCATTTTAGGGGGGGGGGGCGGTAGTGAGCACGCGAAGCGTGCGAATCACTTATAGAGCGCGCATAGCGCGTTTTCTAGGGGGATGGGTGCAGAGAGGGGGGGAGTTTCCCCCCTCCCGCGCAAAGCGCAGAAGCTTTGAAAAAAAGGACGATTCGTTGTACCTTTCTCGACTCATAATCCTTGTCTGAATTCAGTCCGCCCCTCCTGCGCATAGCGCGGAAGATTTGACGTATTATTAGAAAAAGAAGACGATTCGTTGTACCTTTCTCGACCCTTAATTCTTATCTGTATTCAGTCCCACTCACGCGCGAAGCGCGGAAGTTTTGACGTTTCATTAATTTATTAGAGAAAGAAGACGATTCGATGTACCGTTCTCGACTCTTAATCCTTATCTGAATTCAGTTTCCTCCCCTCCCGCGCAAAGCGCGGAAACTTTGAAGTTTCATTAAATTATTAGAGGAAGAAGACGACTCGAAGTACCGTTCTCGACTCTTAATCCTTGTCTGAATTCAGTCCCCCCCCCTCCTCCTGCCCGAAGCTTTGACGTATTATTAGACAAAGAAGACGATTTGTATTACCTTTCCCGACCCTCAATCCTTATCTGTATTCAGTCCCCCTCTTTCGAAGCGCGGACGCTTTGAAGTTTCATTAAATTATTAGAGAAAGAAGACGATTTTTTTGTTCCGTTCTCGACTCTTAATCCTTAATTTGAACTCAATTTCCCCCCGTTCCGCGCGAAGCGCGGAAGCTTTGACGTTTCACTAAATTATTAGAGAAAGAGGGCGATTCGTTGTACCGTTCTCGACTCCTTTCCCTTTTTCTTCCTACGTCCTCTTTCTTTTTTTCTTCTTCTATTTCTCTCTCTCTCTTTTTTTTGGCCGGCCTTTTTTTTGGGCGGGGGGGGGGGGGTGGCGACCGCTCCCACCGCCCCCCCCCCTCCCCTGGCTACGCGCCTGTAGGAATTGTAATCCTCGGCATAACTACTAATTCATCACTTTCGAGGAAAATACCTGTTCGGTAACAATCTCATGTCTCAAAACAGACCTGTTAAAGTGGGCGGGTCGTCAGTTTCCATGTGCAGAAGGCCATAATTCGCTGACACCAGACTTGGTATAGGTATACCATTCAGTGGGTATACAAGTCTACTCACATCATACCTGGAGTCCTATCAAGAAATACTCCCAAGTCTCTTGGAGAGCCTTCGGGTGAGGGAATAGCAAAGCAGTTTTGTCATATAGGGTTTGAAACCACACGTATGAGGCCCAATAAACATAATTGCACGCCATGAACTTCAAGATTTAAATGAAAGTGAAATCAAAATGCAGACATGGTAAATATCTTCAAAGATTAAAAAAAACCAATAGAGTATAATTATGCATGAATTTTAAAGAAAATGTTCAAATGTTTGCTAATGTCAATCAAGGCGAACTGCGGCCTAAAATTATGTTTGCTTGCTGGCAAATAACAAGTATAGGCCTATATCTAATGTTTATTTCTTGTTATACAATAAATCAAAATCATATAAGCTTAACATTTTACCACTGATAATAGGTGGATTTTAAGGAGTACCCGTTGCCTTGCCTACCTTAACCCCTTGTTTCCCACAGAGAGGGAGGGAGAGAGGGAGAGAGAGAGAGAGAGAGAGAGAGAGAAGAGAGAGAGAGAGAGAGAGAGAGAGAGAGAGACTGGTATGTACTTTCCCGCCAATGCTCTATCACATAGTCAATATACAAGTAAACATTATTCTTTATCATGCTACGTGTGTGTCTACTTGGCTCAGATAATGACTCTTAAATTATCTGAATTGACCTCCCCAGTATGTTATAAGAGCCAATTTGAAGTCTTCAACATTTCCCTCCAAACTTCACCTTCTCAATTGGGTTTTTTGTAGGGCGGGTCATGGTGTACTGCAAGAATTCGAAGAAGAGAAAACTTTGAGGGGAATGAGAAACAAGATTATTATTATTACTATTATTCCTTTACCATTGCTGCTACTGTCGTCCGGGTCGTCGTCGTCGTTGTTGTTGTTTTGGTTGATGATAATGACGTGGTGGTGGTGGTGGCGGTGCATGGTGGCGATGATGGTGATGATGATGATAATGATGATGATCATCATCGGAGGAAAGATTATAAATGAGACGAAAAAGGACAAGAGGAGGAGGGGAATGCGAATGATGGATGTAGGATGCTTTTGTTGTTGTTACTGTCGTTGATGATGGAAGTAATTTAGAGGAGGATAGGAGATGAAGAGGAGGGAGAGAAGGTGAAGAAAGATGAGGAGGAGGAGGAATGAGATGAGGAAAACAAGAATAGGACAGATAGGAGAATAATAAAGGAGGCGTGAGGGTAGTGGAGTACTAAGACGAGAAGAATAAGATTGAAGAGAAGTCAAACTATAGGAAAAAAAGGAGGGTTATATCGAATAATGAGAATATGAAAGAAGGTGAAAATAAATGAGAATACGTTGTAATATTAAACAGAGCTATGATAGTAGAACGGAATGGGAGAGCATTGAAGATCAACACGACAGAGAGACCCACAGGAGAAACAGAAATATGATCCCGAGGGATGTGAATACGTCATGGTATCCCACTGAGTACGAACGATGACCTCAAGTTAGGACTACCCCTCTCGACTTAGAACCCCTGGATAGCTAGGGCTACCCTTCTATAGCGCAGTTCGATCACCCTCTACACCCAGCCTGTTCCGTGTCATGTCCTTCTAGAATCAATTTAACAATGTCATCAAACTTTCACATTCATTTCTTTCCCTTTGAATTTCCACCACGTAATATCTTCAAACTACCACATGCTGTGCGACTGAAAATTCATATAATCTCCCATCAGCCTTAGCATTAAATCTTTCCCTCAAGCTATGCCTTGAACATTTCTCAAGATAAGGTCAGGCAAAATGAGATGGTAAACATAACATGAGAACAGTGGTAAAGCTTAAAATGTGGCCAATCGTATAAGTTCATGACCCTCATATAGTTCGGTTACGATTTAGTTTCCATTGAACATTTATGTCTCCATACCTCATGTACTGTGAAATACATTTAGAATGTAATGATATAGAGTGGAATACTTGTAAATATGTTGCTACCCAGCTTGTTATGGAATGAACAAGTTGAATGTTTGATTAGCACATTATTCGACGCTCTCAAACCCTTTTTTTCTCATATATTAAATATAATTATGGTGGTTCTTAATCTGTAAATCTGTTGTCCTTGTTGAGACTTTTATTCAGAGCTTATGGTGGAAATATCTTATCAAACTGTGTCAGTTACATATCTAGATTCTCTGACTGGGGGAGGTGGGGAGGGGGTGGGGAGGTGGGGAGGGGGTGGGAGGGAGGTGTGACTGGCCATGGCCCAATTTGAAGTTGAACTGGCATACATGTCATGTACGCAGCAAAGTATCTTTTGGAATTGTGCCCAATTTTACACAATCCTGGATCCGCCCCCACCGGAATGAGAACTATAACATGTTTAACAGTTGATTGTAAAATATGAATAAATGTATTGATATTTTCAGAAGCAATTTATGGATCTATAATATCTAACACCCCCCCCTTTTTTTTTTCACCCACCAGCACCTGTCACGTCCCGATTGCTGTAGGCCTCGTCTAGTATGTACTAATTCTTTGTAACCCGGATTCAAGTAGCATTACCTTATTAACAAATTTAGATCGTTTGGCGACATAATTATGTAACACTATAATACAAAGCATTTAGCCTTCGTATAATACTTCAATGTCTAGTCATCTTCACAGATTATTGATAAAAAATACATCTTGTATCTATGCATGTTGATTGAACAACATCCGAGTTGGTCGTCCGTGCTGTCTGATGGTAGACTACTCAAGCTGTTGATGCGCCGTTGCTATGGTAACGGCAAGTATGTGACGTCAGTACCCACCAGGGTCGTTCGACGTCATTGCTTTCAGTTCTTGTTCTTGTAGTAAGTACATATAGAGAGGACTGTGAGGGGAGACTACAAGCTGAAGTCTAAAGAATAAAATAATGTAGGTTTGAAACTGCAGTCGGTCCAGTCATCTCACACAAATAAATGTATTCTTATATACATAATCCATTCCATTTAATGTGTGTTGACATTCATTACCGAAAACAAGTCCATAATCATAACCGATGTATTTACCAGTAACACCCAATAATACAACACCTCACTGATTGCGAAAATGGTGCTACCCCTTACTTTATTTCCCCAGCCCAATGATAAAGAGAGTGAGAGTGTGTGTGTGTGTGTGTGAGAGAGAGAGAGAGAGGGGGGGGGGGGGATGTTGAACGTGACAAGACGAGTACATGATTTAATCTCCCTGTTAGGTAACTCCAATATCATCCATATAGTAAATTCAGTACTCATCTGCATCCCTCACCACCCCCTCCCCCACCCCGTCTAGAATTTATATTGCCTATGTCATCATGCGCAGTATATGAAGGATCTGTAGATTACGACAGAAATAGTGATAATGCATATTATTGAGTGCGGGCTTGGCATCCAACGACCAGAACCTCATCTTATCAACTCTGTAAAACAAAGATACAAGTATGCGATTTATTGATTGATCGATTGATTGGTGTGATCAATCCGAACCAATCTGGATCAACCCGGATTGATCCCAATATTTTTTATGATAAGGTCTCTGCATGGGCTAAAGCCTATTTGAAGTATTCCCGTCATGCACAAAGAGACAGTAAGATGTGTAATCTTCACACTAAATCACTGTCCTTGGATATTATGATTTAATGTTTCCATGGTAACGATGATATAAATAGTTCTAGACCTTGGCAACGAGCGGATACATTGGATAGAGAGTGGAAGGAAACAAGAAATAAATCAACATGGCCCACTTACATAAACCATGGCAGCTTCATTGTATTTGTCATGTGTTTAACTTATATATTTTTATAATTGTTACGAAGCTATACTGAATTATGTTTCTAATCAATACCTTGATACCATGTATGTCTATGTTTGTAGGTCTACTATACATGTAACCCCAAATTAAATGTATTCAAAATGGATAATACAACTATAAGCTTTTGAATGTTCAACCTTGAATCATGAAAGGGAAACATTTAATTGTCTTAATATTTAACAATGGAACGATTGAAGGAATTGTGTTTAGAAGAGGCTGCAATGAATTATAACTCGACTGAGGTCATCATGGGCATGTATAGCTCAATGTATGTGATAATAGGCTAGACGTATCGATCGGAATTAACAGAAAATGAGCTAGTGTTATTCAACATGCATGGTGAGCACACACGATATCTAAACCTATACGTGAAGGGTATCTATACACAAACTACCATGGACATCACGTGATAGAAATCAATGAATCAGGAAAAACGATGACAAGTTCATTGTGGTTCATTGTGTATAACAAAACGTTAACAACAAAATATATAATAAAAACGTAAAGACTTCAGAACTCAAAGTTACAACCTGAAAATATGATTTAAGATTCAATAACCAAGTTAAAAATTAATGTTCCATAAGTTCATGTAGCGATCATGACGATGTAGCAGTAGGCAATTCTAACTTCACAGTAGTAAATGCAAGTTGGGTATGGGGTTGGTTATATTGTTTGAATGTACACACTACCATTTTGAACTAGCTTAACTAAGAAGAGACCCATTCCCGGAAAGTCAGTGACTAGAAAAATATGAATTTTAGAAAATGTTTTCTGTCAAAAAGGGAATCTTTGATTTGTATCTTGGAAACTATCAAAATGCTATCCGACTTATAGCTATTTAGAGGTGTTTTGTTTAATATGTAATTGTTTATCATTGTATTTTGTTTGTTATAGCGCTTAGAGACTTCGGTGGTAAGCGCTTTATAAGCACCGTTTTTTACATTATTATTTATTCCCATTCACCAGCAGGAGTACACCTGGGTGAGGAATAGCAACTGATGCAGATTAATGTCTCGGGTTCGGATTTTGAACCAAGTAGTCGCGTATTTCTTGAGAAACAGGACTTTAAATAATTATGTGCCTTGTCAATCATTCATATGATCTAAACAAAAAACTTTTGGAAACTTTACAACGGCAGTCACTAAAAATGAGAAAAGTGCCCAAACGGTCAGAATACGTAGGTGTTTATCTGACGTCTCATGAAGTATGTTGGATTTATGTGATGAAGAGTTTAATTTCTCTTTAATATTAAACTGATGGCTAGAATTCATCATTCACTATATCCTCCTTCATCGCGTGGGTAAAGGCTGTATGGCGTGAAAAAACAAAGAAATCAAATTCCTCTCGCTACCGACGAGACGTTGGATAAACATATCCTAATCAGATGAGATGGTTTGATATCACTATTAATTTTCTTTTCTATCCTTCAATATTTAAACATAGGCCTAGGTTAAGAGTCACCGCGGTTACAGTGATAAGACGAAAGTGAGAGAGAGAGAGAGAGAGAGAGAGAGAATTGGGAAGGGGGGGGGGGACAGATAGGGATAAAATAATTGATGTGGAGATACCAATCTGTATTTTGTTTATATCAAAACTCTTTTTATCCATCCATCTTTATGTTTGAAGCAGTGACGTCACAGTCTATTATTTTGTTAAGTAAAATAGTATTGATGGGATCAGTAAGTCATTTGGATAAATCGTTGATAATTATCTCGAAACGAAAGGCTCCATACCTCCACGCAACGTGACAAATGTTATCAACACGTGAATTTCCTAAATATAGGTATTACCATCCCATCTCTGCTGGTTCTTGCCTTTCCAAACTTTAAAAAGAAATATAACAGAAATATTGAAGGGGGTAGATGGAGTTTAAAAAAAAAACATCAGTAAAAGAAAACGGAGATGAGGGAGGAAGGGGAGAATTGAATTAGTAAAAAGAAGAACCAATCGCCCATAAAACGAAAGCTATCAAGCATGAAGGCAAATTGTATGAAACGTCAATTATTTACCCAATGGAATTAGACTATGGTACATCACATTAGCGTTAATATTATTTGATTAAATTAAATTAATATGAATGTGTTAAGAGATTAAGATAGGGGATGGCATGATAAACATAATAAGCATGATAAACCAAGGTAGAATTTACAAAACTGATATAAACATCAGCACACAAGGCTGTGGCAAAAATAAAACCTAAAGTTTCTGTCTTCTTGGTTTTGTTTCTCATCTTTAAAAAAAAAAAAATTATATAATTTTTGTTTAGGGGGCAGTCTACCGGAGGTATAGGCCTCTAAAGGCTTATCATAACAATATTCATAAAGAAACATACAAAGATTAAATGTTGAATTTGTTTCTTCGTGACAATACTTTATTTTTGCAGCTATGAGTTTTTAAATGACAAAGTGGAAGTATATTGTTAATCGCGATGATGGATCAGATTATCAGCAAGATTATTTCCACAGCATTGGCGATATTAATATCATGACGTGCGGGTACGTTCGTTCGTTTGATTGTTTTTCACTATAAAAATCAAGGATAAGCCGGGAACACGAGCTAAAATACTCCGGTAAAAAACATTTCAGGAAAATGAATAATAATACTCAATTATATCGATGTACATGTATTTGGTAATCACCATGGATATGCTATTGGAGATATTGAGGGACTTTGTATTCATAAGTTTGCACCAATCATGATGGTTAAAGTTACTGTTATATAGACATAATTATTTGTAATCTTGTTTTCTATTTTGAAGTGCAAATTACTTTTGATCACCTTATATTCCATATGATTTAAATTTATCGTCGTTGTTATGTTCGAATAATATTGTTTTTGTGCTTATTATTATTTCGTATAAACCACAGCTTTTTGAAACGTTCAATTTATTGTTAAATACGACTCAGTGCTGCTGTGACATCATGCTCCGGCAAAGATTGCTTCTGGTTTTTATTTTGTCAAAGATATAGGGTTGTAATTGCAATTGAGTTTTATGTAAGGTTTATGGTTAAGGTTAAGGTTATTATCATGACTGTGTAGGGTTCTGTCCATGATTGAAGTTAAGAATAAGGGTATAACAAGAACTTGGGTTATTAAACCCGTTGCTTACATTAATAACAGATATTAAAATACAATTCAACTTTGTCATTATTGTAGTAAAGAAAAAAGTCTTGTATTTAGCATGTAAGGGGTTAATCACTTCACCTTATAAAAGAGCATCCCATTTATAAGAGCAACCTTTCTCTCATCATTCTAGCTATCAGTAACGCGGCCATGTTGCAATGCGGATACGGGTAGGGGATGCACGAGGTCTACTTCAACTGAAGAAGTAGAGATGTTGATATGTCGCCATCCTGCAAGGCATGTTGAAGTGAGTAGGTTTAGTTTGAGTCAGTCGAGTTAGTTTGCTCATTACCGGTGTACCGTCATTCTCTGAGCAAGCAGGCAGAGAGATGTCAGATCCGAGGGATAATTATTAGAGAAGCCTCGCTCTCTTTCTATATTGTATCAGGAATGATTACTTCGTGGATAATATTATACTAACGGGAGGTAAGTCAGTATAGAGAATGCTTTCATAGCGACACAAATCTGCTATTATGACCATGAAGAAAACATTGACTTACCGGTATGTGAACGACGTTTGATCATATAATTATAAAGGGACAAAAGCCTATAGGCATGTTAGAAATTATATACGACTTTATTATGTTGATCAAAGTGTTCGTTATACTGATAAAATATAAAGGCTTACGGTTGCACCATGTGAGAGAGGGGGAGGATTGGGATTATAGATCTATAGTGCCATCAAGATGCTGATGTTGAAGCTGATGCTGCTGTTATTGTTGATGATGATGATTATGATGATGAAGATGACGATGATGATTGAGATGGTAATTATAATTACTCATGAAATTGGCACGGCATTCCAATGAATAATTGTGTATTTTTTCTTCGTCGGAGTTTGTGTTCTTTTTCCTTCAATTATAAATGCAGGTTTTAATTTATTCCCACTTCGATTATTTATTTGAGACCAGCCTAATAAGGGAATTATCCTTCCTCATGGCTGTGAATATATAATGGCGATATTGAATGTGCTTAATATATTTGAATCGAGATAATGACCAAGATCAAATATGATACTTTGACCAAACAAAATTATAATAATGTTGTATATGCCCGGTGTAAAGCAAAGTATAAGGCAACATGATGATATTCGGCTAAAGTTTAATTGAAAACAGTGGTGATTGAACATGATAAAAGCCTTTAAAAGGAATTATGGGCGTATGGACTTATATGGGACTGACGTCTCTTGCCTAAGTATCGACCTTTTATTTTATACATAATTTATTGCGAGCAAGGAAATCGAGCGAGTAAAATGAACCTTTATTACTTTGATGATGTTATTTCGTTTAAAATCTACATATTAGATTATACAAATCGCAAATTGACCATTTCGCAGTATAAATTTTCTATTTTTAAGAATCCGGGGTGGGCTTAGGGATATCATGATGATTGTGATGATAATTTTAGATGATGGTGCTGACGACGATGGTGATAATGGTGCTGTTGATGATCTCGATGATGGCTACGGTGATGATGATGGTAGTAGTGGTGGTGGTAATGATGATGAGGAGGAGGAGGAGGAGGAGAAGGAGGAAGAGGAAGAGGAAGAGGAGAATGAGAAGGAAAAGGAGAAAAATGAGGGGGGGGGGGGCAAGGATAAAGTGAAGAAGGAGGGGGTGGGGCGCAGGAACACAAAATGATGATGATCGATGATAGCCGATTAAGGGAGTTCCAATTTAAACTACTGCATGGAATTATTTACACAAATCATCATTTGTATCGATTTGGATTTGCTCAAACTAATTTGTGTTGCTTCTGCAAAAAGGAAGAGGAGACATAATATCGTCATTTTTTTTTTGAATGTGAAACAGTTCGTTTGATATGGAGCAACTGTAATTATATTTGGCTTTATATCCATACCTAATTTCAAAGAAATCTTGGGGGGAACGAGCTTTTGCTCATGCCGGACCAGCCCTGTGGAATTCACTTCCACAGGAGCTGAAGAACTCCGACTCTTCAACATCTTTTAAGAGCAACCTTAAATCCCATTTGTTTAATTTTGCGTTTTGAAGACAGACATTCATTCTTTCATTCTTTCATTTTTGCATTTTCTTTCTTATGTAAATGTACACGATTCTTTGTAATGATGTAATGTGTTCCCTTATATTTTGAAGCGCCTTGAGCATTTAATCAAAATGGATAATGGCGCTATATAAATCTCATGTATTATTATTATTAATCTAAGTTGGGAGGAGATAATTTTTGGAATAACATTAATTGATCAAGGAAGAAGCAATCGGTAAATCACGTTTTAATTCTGGTAAAGTATTTGATTTTCATTGGAAGAGAACGGAGTTCACCTATAACCATGGACGAAATTTAACGGAGGATCAAAGAAGATGAATTGGAGGAAAACAAATTGGCATTGATGAGGATTGAATTCCCCCTACATCTGTGAAAATGGGAAAACTGGGAAGTTTAAGGGAGAACGAGAACGAGAACGAAGTCAACAACTTAAGTCATTTCGATATGATAAAGAAACCGTTCACCGAATGCATTCCCTATCCATACACGTAAAAGGGAGGGGACTCGGGGAGGGGAAAGGAAATGAGGAAGGGGAGGGGGAGGGGGAGGGGGAGGGGTGGGGCAGTCTAAGGGAAAGGCTTTCGGGATAGATCGTGTTTTAATAAAAGAAAACTCAAATTTCAATTCTGTATAATTAAAGAAAACTCAAATTTCAATTCTGTATAATGATTATGTTGAGAAATATGAAACTTATTATTTTTTATATTCTTTTAATAACTATTCAGCCTTTTTCTGAAAAAAGCATTGAAATAATTGTGTAGTGCGGTAATATCTTTCTAGTATATGTGATTGTGATATATTTTCGTCCTATACATTGTGAAATAATGAACAATTAGGCCTTTTATTGTGATGTATTTATTTGTATTTATCAAATGATGAAGTTTTGTTATAATTATGTTCCAGTTAGTTTGTCTGAACTATGTGATGTATGAGTTTTGAGAAATAAAATCAATGACTACAACAAAACAAAAAAAAAAAAAAACTGGTGAGGATAATGACAATAATGAGAACGTGATTGTATAGTAATAATGATAATAACAAATGTCACGAAACTTACATGTTATGCACAAATAACTCATATTTTTATAATAATAATCTCATGCCATTGTCAGTGAAAATTGCGAGCGCGAAGAGTAAACAGAACATTTATGTGAATATTTATTTTGTTGGTGGAAGGTAATTTTTTGAAAAGGTAAAGGTGGGGGGGGGGGGGGGGGGGCGTGCACCCCACCCCTTCTGGATCTGCGCCTGTATGAGGGGGGTATAGAAGCCATGTCCCCTACCAGGATGGACTAGGTTGAAACTGGGGTGAACTTAAAATTGAATAGCCAATTTTAAAAATAAAAAAGCATTTCCCTCTTGTTTCATAGCATTCCCAATTGATATATAAATGTAAAAAGTGGAAACTGGCACAATCAAGTGATTTAATATGTTCCCATTATAATGTTGTTCCTATCCTACATGGATTAGACCGTTCCTCTGACTCTGCCCGTCCTGATAGTAATTATAGTAATTATGTACGTATCATAATTTGTTTTAAAAAAATCACTCAATTACGTCATGAAGTTACCAAATGTTAAATGTGCTCAATTTTGCATTGTATTAAGAAAAAAATAATAGCCCACAAAGAGAATTTTGAGATAATTTATTTTGTGCTATTTATATCTCTTCAACCTGTCTTATCGAGAACGACGCTTAGCGAGTTATAAATAAATTCAATGCGATTGGATAGCTGTTCTCACGTGATAACTTGACAGAATCATCACTGCAAAGCTAGGCAAAATGGCGAGCTACAGGACGCAGTGAAGTAGGATCGGGATTGTTAGCAAAGCCAACCAGAGAGACAGATCTGGGTTATTGAATTCTAGATACTGAGGTGCATGTGTGACAACTTGCACATGATAAAAGTTCTACTTGGTGAGTTTCTTTATTTTGTTCAATTGATAATGATAAGAGATGGGAGTTGGTCTCGTTTGTGTGCACGTAAGCTCAGTGTGAATTGTGTGCGTTGAGTAAATTCCAGCTGTACACAACACACGCACACTGAAAGGAACTTAATAGCTGGGATTGACTGAATAACAACACGGGTCTTGCCGTAGCGCAGCCGAAGTATCGGCTCAGACACAGCCAGTGATTGCGTTCCTCCCCTATAACAAGCAGTGCCTAACTCAAAGTAAATGTAATGAAGCTGTTACTTCTCCCTTCTGTTTCAGTAATGACCATAATAAATCATGGAAATTGGTAGCATTTAATTTATAGTGATGATATTGAGTGATTTCAAGTTCGGTGTTTGAAGATTACTAGTTTTTGGTGTTGTGAGAACACCAATTACAACACCAGCCAGCCACAACACCGAACTTGAAATCAGGCTAGTGTTGGGATTGTCGGGAAATATGACATATTTAAGGTAGTCTGTGTGGAGGGCTGGTGTTTAATGTCGTCTGCTGAAGCGAGTATTGCGGTTGGTGTTGACTAAGGCTGCGACATGTAGGTACCCGCACGGACAACTACTCAGGTATGATTTCTCGTACCCAAATATTCGGCCGCAAAAAAATTAAAAAAAAATCTTTCCAGGCCGACGCTTACCCGTGCCTGGGTGAGCGGCGGCCGCTGGCATGGTGCCGTCGGTAAAAATGTTTCCCAACCCAAGCACTGTCAAACTCACCACTCAGAAACTGGGACCAAATGTCTGGATTTCTGTTTGGACTTGTAGGAAAATGGATTATTCTGCTATCTTAAAACGGCATTGTTTACTGTTATTATTATTATTAAATCGGTGCCTTCAACTGCAACTCAAGGTAAAATTGCATGCGTTTTCGGCGACAGAACTGGGATACTGCTCCAAAGGTATGGTGGTGGCAAAAAAAAAAAAAAAAAAAAAAATCAAAATCAAAAAAATTATAAAAAAACATGGCGTCCGAATATTCGAGTATTCGCTTGTAAGACTGGGAGTGTACTCGGGTACCTCATTACACTGTTGTGCACAGCCTTAGTGTTGACGATTTACATGTCATGTCATTTTCCCTAAGGATTGGGAAATACATGATTTCAAGTTCGGTGTTGGTGTTGCAGTATACCGCAGATAACTATGTGGGCATCTGGCAGGAATCCCACGATTATGCTAAGGTAAAATCCATTGTACAGTCAAAACAGCTGTAAATCATGGGAACTACAATATATGTTTTTCAAGAGAAATGATATTTTATCTATTGATTTTTTAATATGACTTTACATTTGATATTCGATATGATGTAATTTATTTGAATTTCTGAACGGATTTCACTTTTATCGCAAGACTTTTCGCCTGTAGAGTTGGACGTCATTACTCAGTGTCGAGGCTGGTGTAGAGCTATTGATAACATCCTTAATGTAATCGGTATCGTCTTTCTAAACTGACCGTCCGTGTTGGAGCTCGGTTAACGGTTGGAGCTCGGTTCAACTGCATTTCCATGTTCTCATCACCAACACGAACACTGTACTTGACATCGCTCATTGATGGTAGAGTCGAGTAATATGGGTCATCCTCTGTTATTTCTGACGTATGTACATCATCATGTAATCATTGCATCGACTTCAGTCTAAGACTTGGACTACAGCCTCAAACAATTGTAATTCATCATACTTAAAGGTAAAGACCAGTATTGGAAACGTCCCAATCTCAAAAAATGAGATGGAAGCTCTTATTACCAATCATGTGAAAGAATATGTTTTGACTAATATATGATAACAATTTTGCCGGGAAACCGCCTATTAATTGATATATTTGGATAAATTAGTTTATCTATTGATGTGTGAGAGATAAGCGCAAGTGTCCCGCACGTGTGCGTAGTCCAATATACATCTTTCTGTGTACAGTGCTTGTAACTTTACATCGACTGGGCCAAATTTCTTATCATTTTGAATGATTCCAGAACCTTGCAGTAGGGCAATTCCACGGTAACGGAATTACATTTCAGAGAAATATGGGCTCTATTTTGATATACTGTAGACAGGTGGTTAGACCTAGGTGATTATTTATCTTTTTATTCTTTCTGTATTATGCACCTGTTAGCGAATCAAATTTAAAAAAATTATTTTTCAACATTCGGAACACCCAGGACCAAAAGTGTGTCGGTAACGGAATTACGGCAGAAAAATCAGGTTATTTTTTACACTAACTTTGAAAAGATTTCGTCTGAAATCTGCAGCCAATTGGGAGTGAAGTAATGCTAATAAAGGGAGCTTATATTGTTGACTGTCCCATGGCAAGATTTTTTTTTGTGAAGATGTCATGGTTTATCTATGCCGAATGGTTTTATGAAAGAAGGTAGCGGTAACGGAATTACATTAATGGTAACGGAATTACGTCTTCTGAAATAAGCTTGAAAAAAGGTGATTTTGTAAACATTATTTAGGCTTAAATTGTTGTTTAATTGTTTCAGGGGTTGCAATAATTGATTTAAACTACAAAGCAATTCATATGTGCACTTCATTTCTAAAAACTGTTGAAAAACGTGTCTTTTATATTGTTAGATAGCAAGTAAATATGACATTTCTGAGCAAATATTGGTGTGTAGTGATTAAATTTATGTCAATATGTGTTATCATATACTAGTTTACAACTTATTTTAATTTGGTTTAGTTTGCAAGTAGGAACATCACACAAAGTATGACAAACTACATATATTATTGCCCATTTGGCGGTAACGGAATTACACATATACAGATCACTTTTGTGACCATACATGACAAACTGGTTGTGAAGTCGCCAAGACCAATTTATAGAAACAGGTCAATAAACTCCACAGTATTCAATAGAAAACAAAGGATATTCAATTGTTTTATTGACTATTGTGAGGGCCTATTAACCTAGCAAATACCACATGCAATACATTATTTCAAAGCTTATTTTATGCAGGTTTGATCAAAATCGATTGAAAATTGCAACATTACAACCTGTTCGTCGTGGATGGTTACATTTAAGCATTCAAACAATTCCAAAACACTTAAGTGATACTAATAACACTGCCTACACCCAACACAGGGATCTCGGTGTAAATTAAAAACAAAACACATGAATATTTATTTATAATGATTTCAGTCCATAAAGCCAACCACCAAAATCTTAACTAATTATATAAAAAGAGCTTAATATAGCTATCATTTTGTCAACAGCGTTTCAATAATATTTCACACCAGAATTTGTAAATCATTCCCCTATCTCATATTTCTGTTGAGCCAATTTTTCAACCTGCTGAGCCAATTTTGCGACATTAATGGTAGAGCCTTAGAGGGAGTACTGGTTATCATTCTTTTAAAATTAATTACAAACCTTGTCAGATGATTCCATACTACAATTTCAATCCACAAAAGCTAGCACCCGATTCAAAACTAATTAATTAAGATAACGTCATCAACAGAGTTGCAATGAAATGTCAAACCTTGTAAATCATTACGCCAATTCAATAAATTGTTATCATTCTTTAATAGTTGGTTATTATTCTTTTAAAATTAATTACATACTTGATCAGTGTTCTTGAATTTGTTACAGTTATATTTTCTCTGAGCGTTAGCGATCTAGTCAAAGGCGCCCTGCCATCCCCCCCCTCCCCTTATGTTTAATACGTAGAGTTATAAGAGTATGGAAATTAACCGTCTGCAAGAGGGCTAGTCTGCTATGGTCGTAGCCAACTACAAACTGTACATGTAACTTCTAATAAAATACATGTTTTTTGATAGATTAGACCTTCCCCTTCAACCTCCACCTTGTCATTTGTTAACGTATTTGCTCTGAGCGCTAGCGGACCTGTACAGTAAGTTACCCTGACACCTTCCCTCAGTCCCATATGTTTTACGTGTGACGAGTCGGCAAAGTAACCGTCTGCAACGGGACTAGTCCGGTACCTGCCAAAGCCTTTTTACTTTTTATTAAATATTTTTCGCTAGATTAGACCTTGCTTTTTCAACCTCCACCTACATATAGTCATCGGCAAAGGTATTTTGTCTGTGTGCTAGCGGACTGATTCAAAGTCACCCCTCCCCCCCCCCCCCCTCCAATGGCCCCATCCATATAACGAAAGTGTCCGTCTGCAAGAAGACTAGTCCACTATGGTCTATTATAGCCATCTAACTTTTAATGAATTATCCTTTTTTTGTTTTGGTAATTTACATGTATTGTAGACCTTGCTTTCCAACCTCCACCTAGCTGTTTTTTAGGGTGTTTTCGTGGGGTATTTTCTTTGAGTGCTAGCGGACATCGTCAAAGTCACCCTGCCCCCCCCCCCTTTCCCTTTACAAGTCCCATCTGTATAATACGTAGAGTAGGGAAATTCACAGTCTGCAAGAGGGCTAGTGCGCTATGGTCTTAGCTTTCTAACTTCTAATGAGATTTTTCTTTCTTTTTTCGATAGATTAGATGAGATCAGTGAAGAATAAAAATCAGAAAAGGCACTGTTTAAAATCGCCATAGGTGAAATAATATGAAGTATTTCCATGCTTAAATCAAAAGGTTTCATAAGAGATGTTGGTACAATTTTAATTGCAAGTTCAGAGTGAATGAAAATAAACACATCTAAAATTCCCAGCCTAGTTTGTAGTCTTTATGCAAATTTGAAAAAAGTTTTAAAAAAACATTCATTGAATTTATTGAAGCCAGATCCTTAGTCTTTAGTTAGACAGTTAATATAATAAGCCACTACTTAAAAAAAAGGGGCAAAATCCATTAAAAATGTTGTAACACAGCATACATTATATGTACATGAGGCAGCAGGTCCATCTCTTGAAAAACGAACCACTCATTACTAATGCTGCTACCCCTTGTAATTATGTTACCAATGTAATTCCGTTACCATGTAATTCCGTTACCAGTGTTTTGATAGGAAAATAAGTAGATACTTCTGAAATTAATGTTTAGGGCTGTTGGTAGGTAGATAAAGGAAGAGAATTTGCAACTTCAAAAACAAAAAGTAAGAAATAACTTTGTGAGTAAAACTTCTTTCAAATTTTGGTAACGGAATTACGCCATTTTAAGGGTAAAATTGAAAAATCTCTCACACAAAAACTTTTTTCATTTTTTGAAAATAATTTGCAAATCTTGATTCCTATTTGTGATGTTGTTCAATTAGGAATAAATATAGAGGAATAAGTTTTAAATACATTGCTCCACTGAATTTTAAGAAATTAAATCATGATCATGTGATTGTGGCCCCCAAAATAGCCCCAACTTCAAATAAATTTTTCAGAAAAACCGTAAAAGATATTTCGAAACGGTTTTCAGTTCCGTCACAAGTGATTTCTTGACTACATGGAAAATGTTAAATTATTGAAGTTGGATCAAATTAAGAATTTGGTGATTTTCCTCTTTCCCATACGGAATTGCCCATTACACACCAATACTTATATGCTAACATGTAGATGATCAACCTTTTCTGATCGATTCCACAACGTTTCTTTCACAATGCAATCGCATCACCATAACTGGTCTTTATCTTTAAAGTGACTCAGTAACATTGTTAAAGGTTGATGAAAAAAAACGCGTAATTTTTGTATGAAATGTTACTTGTTACATGTATATTCCTTCTACTGTACTAACCCTCTAACATGCAAAAAGTCCTGAAAAAATTCTCAAACCACAAAGATATTTATGGTTTCCTTTGAAGGTGTCATTGTGCGACTCCCTCTAACAGTAAATTCTCCCAACCAATTTTTGAATATTCTCAACCTTTTTTCCATGAAAATAAGACATAAAACAGGATTTTGAAAAAAATCTTTTGACACTTAAATGTCTAGAATGGTATTATTGTAGAGCCAATTCATTGCTTTGTGAAAGATTTACAAACACCTCAAATTTAATTAAATTATAATGACATAGTTGGGAGAATTCAGGAATCGATCAGATCAGTTATTCCCAATTTGTATCATTAATAATGGTCAGTTTTCTCTCAAACTTTCAGATTATCCTTAATTGTACATCTAGCGTTGAATTCACTACCTTAGCACCATTTACTCTCATCTTAACAATGTTACCATGTCCCTTAAATGTTAAATTAACCTTCACTGTACTTACCGGTATGTCATTATGAGCAATAAAATCAGAAATTAAAATATCACCTTGCAAAATATGCCTTGTTTATTTGTTTTGTTTTTTACCTGACTATGGTTATGTCAAATACTTTTCCAGCCACAGTAGCTGGCCTAAATCGCTCTTATACAAATCCATCAAAGACCAAGTTGCCATACCCAGACCTGACTACATCACACAACCCCAGAAGATACTCATGGGACACCATAGTCTCTCCTTCTCTAACATAAGATGCAACACGGTTATTTATCGGCTCACCTTCTTTCCAAGGACCATTCGGGCCTGGAATTTACTCCCCCCACCCCAGCATCGTTGCCTGCAACCATAGACGTAATACAATGGACTATCGACGAAGCAGTTTCTTTGATCCTATGAGTTCCACCGGCAAGGTTTAAATTTCGCGCCGATGCAAAAACCCAGCGGTGGTCCCACCGCAACCCGACAGCTGGATGCGATCACTTGCGCAATCTTTCATAATCGCAACAGCAAGCTTGCGATTTGGGGTTGTTCGCTGCTCCTTCAAATCGTTGAGAACCTAGTGTTAAATAGTATGAGCGCTCTCCGCCATGCGGTCGTAGCGAACATGTTTTCGTCTTTGTGCCTGACGATATTGTTGTTATTGTTTTCAGCGTTGTATTTATACTAACAATTATTTTTTATTTCGATGTGTGTATTGTTCCATAATACATATTTTTCTCGTACTCATGAGTCATGTGTTGTTTATAAAGTAATTAGAAGGGCAGGATTATCATTAGATGACATAAATAAGGAAGAACTTTATGATTATGATGGGCAGTCCATATATCGACATAGCAGACGACGGAAATGTTGAATATTTTGCAATGGTCAATTCCCAAATTTACGGACACAGATATTTATCCTAATTCCTAGATTCTCAAAAAAAACGTACACATATAGTAGGCCTACATCAAGATAAAATAAGATAAAATCTGAGGGAAGAAAAAAAAAGCAGTCACTCTCGGATTAACAAGTCCAAAATATAACTTGAAAAAAACATGCACCCGCCGATCTCTATCAATGGGACTACGTGTGCAATTTGGATTAGACAAAGGCACGGCAATTTAGTGGTCATGATGCGAAGAAGTCACGCATTACCACAGATTTTCTGAGCACTCACGAAAACAACCCCATTCTTCCAATGCCTATAAAAAAAACGCACGCAAACGCAACAAATAACGAATGATTGTATTCGACAAACGAAGGATTTGTGATCACCACAACGTCGTTGGTTTCACAGAGAAATTAACGGAAACAGGAGAAAAAAACACTTTTTAAACTGTATTTTGTAAGCTCTTGTGGTGACTTTCCTTGCTTATATGATGAGTTTGCTACACACCAACACAAATTCGTAAAAAATCGAAGAAATCACCGATTTCAACGGCTTTTTTTACAGATTGGCGAGCATGAACAGGACGTAAACCTCATGTTTACATCCGGGGCACTATTGACGTAGTATTTAGCTGCGCATGGGCAGAAGGCTCTCCTGTCACGATTCATTCATGAAATGAGAAGCGCAAATCGTGGGAAGCATTGGTCAGTGCGAAGCGACTTGGCCGATAGAGGTCGGCAAAATCCCGGTGGATCTCATAGGACCAAAGGACCCTTATCGGAGCTTATCAAAACATGCCCGCAGCGTTGCGGTTAGACTTTAAACATAGAAGAAAGTAAGACATAAGAACAGGTGGTAGCTATCATTACTTTTACTACTCTTGCCGTCAAAAGTCCATTTGTATTACGTCTATGCTGCAACCATGTTGAAACCTACAAAACCAGACTTTGACACTTTTACTCGATAATCAATATTAAGATTTCTAGACCCTTTTTCGGTAACTTCAAATTTTTTCAGATCAGATGCAAAAGATAGCAATTTTGCCGTCTTTCGTCATTTTATCATAATTCCACACCCAATTTCAAAATAAAATTTTGTCACACAGTTATTTTAGGTTCCTCTTTCCATTGGTGGTATCATATTTTCGAAATTGTACTGATTTTTTTTTTAAAATTGTGGGAGTAGTCATGTCTTTGATTTTACTGAATATTACAGGTAAAGACCAGTTTTGAAAACACCCCCTCGCAAAAAATGAAATGAAATGAAAAGCTTTTATTACCAATCATGTGAAAGAATATGTTTTGACTAATACGTGATGATACAAATTTTGCTGAGAAACCGCCTACTAATTGATATTTGGTAAATTATTATATCTATTTGGACCTGATAGATATCGCGCATGTGTCGCGCACGTGTCGCGTAGTTCCATATACATCTTCCTGTATACAGGTGCTTGTAACTTTACCAAGACTGGGCCAAATTTCTGATCATTTTGATGATTCCAGAACCTTGCAGTACACACCAATACATGCTAGATGATCAACCTTTTCTTATCGATTCCACAACGTTTCTTTCACAATGCAATCGCATGACCAGAACTGGTCTTTATCTTTCAATGAAGAGAGAGAGCAAAAGAGCTAAATTTCATAAGGTGAACTAAATTCTCCAGAAAACTTGACTGTTCCCATTGCTCAATGAAGTTTGAATTCTGGGAGCCAAAACTCGATATTAATGTTAGGGTTGGTTCAAAGACGCGTAGTCTCGTAATGCTACACTCCCTTTAATAACAAATGAAATGGCGAAGTTTAAGATGGTACAAGTGTTCTACAGGTGTAAGTATTCAAAATCATGTTGCAATGTTCCTGGAACTGTGGAATGGAAGAGGATTTTGTTTCTCAAGGTTGGTAAATGAATGTTTAATCGTTTGGATACAGCACTGTTAGGTTGACACTAAAATCAGTGTTACAGTATGTGTACTTCATGTACAAATTAATGTGCGTACCGGTATAGTGCAATGTCATACCTGTATATAAATGAAGGCATACATTGTACTAGTGCTGTAGTCAAATGTTTAACCGTCCGGTATCCGACCGCCCATGGCGGGTTAAACGGAATTGGAGATATCCGTGATGTTACAGCACTACATTGTAGTACATTGTACATGTAATGGTGTTGTTTGCTATTGTTGGACTGCATACAAGTCACATGCACGTATACTGTATGTGTACATGTGCATAGAAACTGAGCCTACATGTACGTATACTTAAAGAGTACTGAATAAAGAGCAGAACTTTGCTAAAAATTAATAATGTCAAAATGTTTAGATTAAAGAAATTACTTGCAATAGCCCCATCTCTGTTGAATATGGAATGTGGTATTGAAGATTTATTTGGACCAGAACAAAAACAAAGTATCCAGGTTTTGAAGAAGTTATACAGTGGACTCTTTCTGTACTTCTCAACTTGCTAGTACAATGTAACTTGTCTCTCTTTAATAATTGTATGTTTCTTGATTTCCCTTTACAGATACTATATCCCTTTTGCAGCCAACATCAAATTCTGTAGAACTTTGCAGGAATTATATGTGACATATGTCAGAACTGTGAAATTTAAACGTTAGCAGTGTCTTAGTATTTAAATTATGCAAGGAAACCCGTTTACTTTCTAGACTTCACTGTCAGACACTATTGAGTGACTGACTGACTTCTTTTTTTCTTTGGTAATTACATACATACATAATTATGTACATAACATGAGCTGTGAAGGGTACATGGACATTTGTCTACATCAATAACCAACTTCTTGTAAAGGCCAAAATTGAACTGCAACACACAACAGAAGACCATTTGGTACTAGGGTCTGAAAATCAGACTATTTAATAAAAGGACTGCAATCCCTAAATTTGATTCAACAACTAATGGCCGTTATTTTCCCATAAAAGACATCTTCAAGCCCTTTTGTTTTGGGGGATTAAGATCTAAATAAGTATTATCTTTCAAATTCTGTTGGAATTTAACCTTTTCATTTGTTTGGCCTCCAAATGGGACATACAGTGTAGTACCTTTAAAGCCATGATTCATGTTTTACTGAAAGCCCCAAACTATTTTGCCTTAATTTTGTATTGACAGCAAACTTGGCAAGGAGATGGGTACCTTACAGTAGGTTTAGTCATATAAATCTGCCCCAGAGTATTTAATGTTAATTTTTGGACACCTTATAATCCTTCCAGATGCCTAATATCATTAAAATCTCAATTGCTTGTTCTTCGTAAAACTAAGAAATCGTGGGGGAATCAGTCATTTGTACATGCTGGACCTTAACCAATCAGTTTCTGCAAGACAGTCGTAATATTTAAAGGGTAGATTTTTTTTAAATGCCCCCAAAACCTATCTTTCCTAAATTACTTTATCTATGTGTGTACATGTACTTTTATATTTTCTAACTTATCCTAACTTTTAAGACATGTTGGCTTTAAACATGTACAGTACGTGACATTGTACATTGAAACATTAAACTGTTGCGTACAATGTGTAGGCTTACATACATGTAAACCTCTTCTTTGGCACCATGATCAGTGCATGAATCTCCAACATGACAGCATTTGTAGGCTAGCTGTAGCCATGGAGGCGAGCGAGCGAGGGAGGTTCCTAGCTTTCTATAATTTGAAGCAATTCTTGGAAGGAGTACATGTACATGCAGTACAATCAAGTGGCACATATTTTCCCTGCGGGGTGTTCAGTGCCTGATTAGAAAGCAAGCCTTGCTAGCTATCTCAAGATTGAATTCTTGCATGCTCCTAGCTTACCTACACTAAAGTACCGACCTGCATGCATGTAAGTACATGTCACCATACATACAATGCTAGCAGACAGAAGTTCATGTGAACTTTGATATAGTACACAGGAATGGCTTTAAAATCATGTTTATAAAAGTTACATTGTACAGGAGCAATACATACATGTATGTAGTATAGTATGTATTACTTCAATACTGAAGGCTAAATGTCCTATTGACATAAACAGTTTGTTTCTATACAAGTACTGAATGCTGATGATGTTGATGATGAGTGATGATGACGACGACGCTGATGATGATAATGACGGCGACGACGACGATGATGATGATGATGATGACGGCGTTGATGACAATGATGATGATGATGATGATAATGATGAATGCTTCTTGTAAAGAGACAGTAACCGACTCTGCTGGAAAGGCTTACAGCCTACAGCAGTACAGCTACATGTAAGTTAAATTGTGGCTGATACTAATTTAGTTCTCCGGGGAGAAAATCAAACTGTCGGCATGAATAATATTCTAAAGATATAAATTTAGATTTAACATTTTGAAAGAGTTTGCCTATCCCACGCGATGCTTTCTTCATTGTCTTGTTGATGATCTTACAGATTTTTATGGCCTATAAAGAATATCGTGCTCTTCAGAGGGAGTTGACTCATATTTACTGTACCTAAATCAATTAAATCTTGATTGAATTTGCATGTGCTCATTTGTAGCTCCAACAGTCTTGTTCTCTTATAAAGGGGAAGTTCACCCTGATATTGAGTAGGTTTGAATAGAAGCAGAAAAATTAAAGAAAAAGGCCAGTGAAAGTTTGAGCAAAAACTGATTAAAAATAAGAAAGCTATGAGTTTTTGAAGGTGCTATCAATCAAACACAAATTGGTAACTCTGCGACGTATCTTGCGAGGTCCCCTCCCTTTGCCCTGTACTAAAAAACTTCAAAAATTTATGTTTTTCCTTTCGAAAATGTTCAGTCATACATTCACCCTAGTCCCTCAAATATAATTATTAGAAAATATGTATTTTTTTTTAAACAACCTGTTTATGCCACATATCTATTTCGTTATCAATGATTAAGAAAATGACCGTTTATGAAATAGCCTTTACAGAGCAAATTGAATAGAGCTTGCAAGATATGTCACAGCGTTGCCAATTTGTGTTCCACTGATGATAACTTCAAAAATTCATAACTTTTCTTATTTTAAATTGGATATTGCTCAAGCTTTCTCTCTCAGTTTTCTGCTTTTATTTAAACCAACCTAATTATCAGGGGAGACTTCCCCTTTAATGAAAATGCAGTGAATACAAAGCAACTTGAGCCTGACGTATTCACAAATTAAATGTTTCTCTTTATTTTTATAACAAAGCTTGTCCGTCTTTTTCCTTTCCAATTATTTGTATATTTTTTGTGCATCAAGGGTTACATTTACACTGGAGTGATACGAGGTTCTGATTCCTTTATTGAATACATCAGGTATTTCCCCTTTTCTCTTGAATACCTGTAAACTTTATAGCCAAGCCCAAGGGTGTTGTATGGCTTCCTCCAAATTAACCGCTTCCACATTTGTACATGTAATAGATATGCTTTGGGGGAAAAACCATTTCTCAGAAATGAGTACTCTAAAATTGTCCTATTTTAGACTAAGGAATTTTAAACATTTACTTTCTAAATGACAGTAATGACTGTTCACACAAATCTAACTACCGGTATGTGGAAATAATGCTTAAAATGATGCATACAGTGTACATATGGATTATTCTTGTAATTCTTTTCCCACAAGTAAAATTACGTGCTGAAATTTTTCTCAATTGGTTACTTTCAAATGCAACAATTTTTTCAGAAAATTAAGTTTGTGCTCTCAGTCTTTTTTAGTAGGCATGTTGTCAGGGTGGTTGACATGTATGCAATGTAAAATTAGGATGTGTAAAGAGTACACTGGTTTACATGTGTGCAAAGCACAAAGTCCACGGCTTGCCTGCCTACAAGGGCTGTAACTAAGGTTATGGAACCATATTCTGATGTTTTGTCAGACACATTTTAGGACTAATAATAATATCAATTTGGTTAAGAATGAATATCAACCTAGTGCTTTTACATGTTTAAACTCATTGTGGGCCATCCTGTTGTAATACAAGTAAAACATATATGAATATGTGGTAGTCTCTCTTTGTATCTTTTCTTTTTATGTTCTAGAGATTTCAGGCGAAGCTTGATGATCATAAAGTATATGAAGCATAAAAAGTAAACATTGCTATGATTCATTTCCGTATTATGCAAACACTACTCAGACAATTTTTTGTTGCACTGACTGAAACTTTTCAATTTCATTTGTCTACCTTCATGTGTACATTATCATTGTGTAAATTTACCTTTGTGTACACTGTACATTCATTGTACATGTATTGTACATGTAGACATTGTACATGTAGACATTGTACATGTAGACATTGTACATGTAGACATTGTACATGTAGAAGTAATACATGTTTATAAGATGATGAAGCGGATCCTAATCAAATGATTGGTTGAGAGCATACATGTGACCAGGCATTTAGTTTGCCTAACACGAAATTTTACTAATGACCGGTCATTAGTAAGTACTTATGACTGGTCATTAGTAAAATCATGTTATAAAACAAACAAAACATTTTGTTCGGGCATCAGTAAAATTAGCCACACTCGATTGGTAATGTCTCTGTGATGTGGCGGATAAGCTTTCCTATTTTTTCCAACACACAAAATGACTAAAATTTTCCTTTTTCAAAAATGTATAACTGATTGACTGATGAGGGTCTTTTACTATCAACATAAATATGTTTTGAGTGTTGCCCAAAGAGTGAAGGCATTCAGGAGTAAAACAAATCAATGATAATTTTGTATGTAAGCAATGAATTGCCGATATCATTTAATGAGGTGCAAATATTCCATTTTTAATTTCAGATTTGACAGAGAAAGCAAAGCGAGGTACATGTATATTCTACAATGCGCTGTATCTATCTAAGCAGCTGAGTTTATTATCGTCTTCATAACGTTTCCAGCTCTCATCAAGATGTCCTCCTCACATCCACGTGGTAAGAACCCTTTAAATGTGCTTTACATAGGGAATGCAGGCAAAAGAAACAGATTTTGATTGGTGAACAAGCTTGTATGTATACAGTCTAATGTTAAAGGCATCATTTAACAATGTTAAATCCATACTCATACTCATTTTCCCCAATAGACTGTAGTGTTATAAAAACCATTGTTTTCCTGAACCAATAAACCTGTCTTCTTACTTCTCTTACAAACAGTGTAGATGTACATACAGTACATGTACCCATACATGTAGCTTTTATTTTATGTGACAGTTTTATTATATTTTTTTATCATGATAAGTACACTAATAATTTATTTTTTATAGCCATTTTGTTTATTTCCTTCTTGAGTTTTGAGTGCACTACAACTTGTAGGATTTTTTTTATGTACCTGTTTTGTTGTTTGTTTGATTTTTTGTTTTGTTTTGTTTACGTGCCGGTATGCTAATTATGTTGAAAGTAATTGGCTCGACAGTGACTGTAAACTAATGAATTTTGATGTACCTTGTAGGTCCGTGTCTTTAGTTAGTGTTCAAGAAACATCAAACTTCATTAGTTTATCCTACAATTCTTGTGCAGTTTCGCTATCAATACAATTGACAATTGCCTGTACCAAATACAGTAGTTTATTGTGAATTAATGGCTGGAGTACATTTTGATCTCAAGTAAAAAGTGGATGGAAATTATCCTGATTGTATGGTCGTACCTCAAATGGCTTTATCATTTTGCTGTTATTCTTTAAATTTGATTAGGATGTAAATTTAGCATTCATGATCAATAATAAGTGAAATAGTCTATAACTTTCAGTCTGAAAGTTCGACGCAAGATGTTAACTACTTGCACTTTATACTCGATCACATTTTTCTATGTCATGAGCTATTTTACCTTTATTTGAGGATTTAAGGTGAACCTTAACCTGAAACTAAACTTTGCTCTATGATGAAGGAAGAACAAGTTAGGTGTAATGGTTCCTTGGACTTGGACTCTAGTTGGAGCTTTAGATACCTTTAGCCTCCTACATGTAGTCTTCAAGCACATAATAGGGACTTTTAGATTTGCACGACGACAACATGGACGGCTACGTGTGACGTCCTTTTAAGGCACACACGTAGCAGTCCATGCAAATCTAAAAGTACCTACTTTGACTCCAATCTGACACTTTTTCACATTTCCTAAAGCTACGAGCAGAGCCTAGATCGGTCAGTATGTGGCTGTGTCAGGACAGGGATCTTTGTAGTACTGTAGGTCCATGGTCAGGATCAGCTATCCTAAATTACAGAGCCTATTGTAGTTTCATATTGAGTGACCGACAAGGGTGTGTGCCTCCAACCTAACATACCTGTATGTCCCTGCATATTAAGGCTGTGCACAACCGTGTAATGAGGTACCTGAGTACACTTTCAGGCTTACAAGTGAATACTCGAATATTTGGATGCCATGTTTTTTAAAATTTTTTAATTTGTTTTTGTTTTTGTTATGTTTTGTTTTTTGTTTTGTTTTTGCCACCACCGTAACACAGGAGCAGTATCCCAGGTTTGTCTCCGAAAACTCATGCAATTTTACTTCGAGTTACAGTTGAAGGCGCCAATTTAATAATACTATTTTGAAAACCAAAGATGGCAGAATAATCCATTTTCCTCCGAGTCCAAACAGAAATCCGGACATTTGGTCCCAGTTTCTGAGTGGTGAGTTTGACCGTGATTGAGCTGGGAAACATTTTTACCGACGGTACCATGCCAGCGGCAGGCCTGGGCAGTGCCAGATGATCGGGATTTTTTTTTTTTTTTTTTTTTGCGGCCGAATATTCGAGTACGAAATATCGTACTCGAGTAGTTGTCAACAGTGCGGGTACTCGAGCATTCGACTACTCGTCGCAGCCCTACTGCATATAGATGTATATAGTGGTACCTTACTGAGCTGGGTGGCTCTCTTCAGTCCATAGCTATTACCAGTCTCATTCCCTTCTATAACACTCATACAGTAGTAATGCAAACATGGAAACAGAACATTTCTTCTCTTGCAGGCTAGACACATCTACTCCCTAATATCTAATCTCCAATATCTCATTCATACCTGAGCAATAACATTCATTTAGAAGGAATGCAAACATGGATACAAAACAACTCTTCTCTTACAGGCTACACACATAGACACCTATATCTAATCTTTTATCTCATTACCTGAGCAATAACTTTCATTTAGTTGGAATGCAAATAGATCAAACCATGCTATGGTAAGACTGAAAACACAGATGGGTGTTTAGACAGACCTTCATTGATAGTGTGTTACACTGTAGGTCCATGGTTGTAACAGGGAGGTGGGATTGTAATAACCATCTTGGAAAACCATTGATGTGCATGGGTTTTTTTCTTCAATGGTCTGGTCATCACATCTACATCTATGATTGAGACAGAATGATCCAAGACCACAATGTCTGGCATCAGATGATACTGTGTTCGTACATCAGATGATAGTGTGTTCGTACATCAGATGGTAGTGTGTTCATACATCAGATGGTAGTGTGTTCATATATCAGATGGTAGTGTGTTCATACATCAGATGGTAGTGTGTTCATATATCAGATGATAGTGTGTTCATACATCAGATGGTAGTGTGTTCATACATCAGATGGTAGTGTGTTCATACATCAGATGGTAGTGTGTTCATACATCAGATGGTAGTGTGTTCATACATCAGATGGTAGTGTGTTCATATATCAGATGGTAGTGTGTTCATACATCAGATGGTAGTGTGTTCATACATCTGATGGTAGTGTGTTCATACATCAGATGGTAGTGTGTTCATATATCAGATGGTGGTGTGTTCATACATCAAAACATTTCTGTGTAGGCCTAGCTATTTTGATACTGTCAGGTCCATTATTATCCCCCCCCCCCAAAAAAAAAATGATCTGGGCATTTCTTTATGCAATATTACTTGTTTTTTTAATGTATACAAATTTATTTATATGTTTTTAATTGAGAAATATGAAAACAAATGGGTGTCGATATTTGAAAATTAGATGTACACTGTACATCTAGGCCCAACATTGTAGATTATAAAGTAATAGTAATGATGATACAACAGCACTGATAATAAAGGCAAAAACAAACAGCTTTTTTTTTTCTCTCGCTATAATGTACAAACCGTTTATTTTCTTGAAGGTGCATATAAAACCTGGCCTGGGCATATTGGACATGAGGAAATCAATTTTTGGGGAGATAAAATAGAGAATTAATGGTTAATGGATAGTCGGGGAATAAATGTAGCAAACTCAATTTTTTTTTACAAATATCACCCAAACCAATTTGCCTTAATTGTCAATCGGATAGTGATCGTTTTGTATGCTATGACTTTTTTAATTGTATTAGTTACCAGTATCTTATTTCCTCAACTCGAACTGGTTTTGCATTGCTCATGCCTGAAAGTAAGCATCAATCTAAGTACACAATATTGTGGGAATTGTTCAGAAACAAGAAAGTAAGGAAATGTTTGGTCTGTCATGCTAAATTGGACTTCCCCTATGTGTATGTATGTACATGTAGGACTATGTATTAGAGATTATGATGACAGCCTCCTAATTGTAGTATGACATGCACTCTGTACATACAAATGTACACATGTACATGTATACATGTACACAATGTAGGCCTACATCTCCTACTGAAGAGGCATAGTCAACATTATTTCATGCCGGGTTGCAGTTCTAGGCTTTTATTTGATTTGATTAAGTAAACCGATGACCATTGTTGACTGTAGCATCTTGTTTTGGTTTTGGTGATAAAAGCAATATTATATCTGTCAATTTACAATTTATATTTTGCGTTTGTTTGGTGCTCACTGTTTCTATATATGAAGTAACATTATAGCGATGTGACGTCACTGTAGCTCTATTTTTGACCGCCAATGGTTGTCTGTAAAATATTCCAGTGGTTTGGAGCAAATTGTTGTTTTTTGTTGGTGACGTTGGAGTACCTGGGGGCTGAATTACCAGGTACAGCTAGTAGAGTAGCTATTTTTGTCTGAGCCATCTCGTATTAATCCCAGCTCTTCTCATGTCTGAAAAGGTCATAGCTTGCTGTGTATAGTATGTACAGGTCTAGTCTTTCAACAGATGCACCTCTCAATGCTTAACATGTGCTCAAATAAAAATGTTCAGCTCAATTATTCATTTGTTATGCTACCCAATAGAGATAGCACTTGTACGAATGACCCCCAAATATCCATACATCATTTAAACATGGAGAAAACCAACTTTGCACATTTTAGAATATCACTGCCAAAATAATGGAGATGCTTCATAAATACCTTTTGTTTTTCAAGATGGTTATTCAATTTACATGCAATAAGAAGCAAGCAAACCAATAGAATTTATCTACAAAATACTACACAACTTTACATGTACAGTAGGTAAACTTATAGTTAAATACAAGTTGAAATTCACCAATTGACAATCATTTGACAATGAGTTACAAGATGGTATTCCTAAACTGTAGAACATCTCAACTGTTTTGAGTAAGATTTTGTCATATTTCCCATATGAAGACAGTAAACGAATGAAATATTTGCCAAATGGAAGGTTACATTTGTAAGTTAGCTACACATCATACATACAGTATCTTTTGTTCTTGATATTGACTTCAAGTGCACCAAGGGGAGCCGTGTTGGTATATTCAAACTCGGAGCTTCAATATCAAATATATCTTTACAAAGAGATATTGCATTTTAAATACACTCCCAGCCAACACTGCAACAGTGTCTTGTTGGAATAAAGGGCATGCACAGAACCCAAGACAGACTCGGGTTCCATGCGAGCCCCTATAAACAGGGTTTCAAGTTATCCTTTATTTCCTTTTATTCTTATTTAAACCGTTTACTAATATACAATAACAGTCCTGTAAAGATTTTCAAAGGTTGATTTCATACATTATAGCTATACACAATTTTGTTCAGGTGATTAACACACTTTAAAGGTGCTTGTCTGTTTCTCTCCCTGTGTACCTGAATGTTTCGCTGTGTGTCTTACTGTACATGTATCTGTGTCTATGTTTTTTTTTCTTTATAATTCAATTACACTTTTGTCTGTCTTTTACTTTTAACTTTATACAAGATCCAATCCTTATTTGTTCAATTAAAAGAGTTCATATCCATAGACTATTATTTCAGGCACTTGTTTCTTACTTTCTTTCTATCTTGCGCTGTCTGTATCTATCTCTGAGCCATTATCTGCTCAGGACTGAGCTTTGCTAGCTAGCTGCATTGCCCTGGCCTGGATGCTTCCCCAGCCCAGCACTCAGAAGAGAGAGGCAGCCAGCTAGCTAGCTAGCGGTTGGTTGGTCGCTTGTAGGAGCGCCTGCAATATAATTAGTGGCTAAAAATAGCACTGGTTTATTAAGCTCATAACTGAGACACGACGGAGATACAGAAATAGTAACACATGCAAGAAACCCAGGGGCCAGCCAGGCTAGTGCATTAATATCGGTTATACTTCCCTGTCTTGTTTGCTCTCTACATGCCATTTGACTAATTCACTCTGTTATAAAGCCATTTGTATGCATGCATTGAACCAAGCCCCAATGAAGTTGAATAATTTGTGTGAATATGAAATAAACTATTAGTATATATGTATATATATGTACAGATGTATACAGTACATGCATATCTTTTGAAGGAGGTGCCCAGGGAAATGCAAGTACATGCATTGTATATATATTTAATGTAACTTGTGTTCAGCCTGTAGTGATGTTAGGGATATGATTTACATTTACATGTAAATCTCAGTGACATTGTATGACAATATTTTGTCCATCTTCTTCCCTTCTTTCAGAAGAAATTCATCCAGAATCAAGTAAATCTTCTAAATTGTTTTGCATCTCAAGTTCTGCTTTTTAACTCTGCATATATCTTTCCCTGGAAATTGCCTGCATTTAAGGAGATGCATGTGTAACAATATCATTCAAAATTGTCACCCAGCACCACAAGACGATAACAAGTCACCATAATTTTTTTTCAGGTAAGGTTTGATTCCAGAAGAGGAAATTCTTAGATTTAGAATTATATATTACTTATCACAATCAGATATTCCTAACAGAATTAAAAAAGAGAAGAAATCCAGTCCCAAAGAACATTGCTTGAGAGAAAAGGTCTGTATTGTAGAAGCACTGGACCAGACTCCCAAGATATTGTACTAGGGGACGAAAATAGAAATCTATAGAAATTATTGTGAAAGGATTATCAGATTGTCATGAAACTTGGCATGCTAATTATATTCTTTAGTTGGTGTAGTCTCCATGCAATTAACACCTTACTCTGTTTTATAGTAATATGCAGTCCTGGTTTTAGGAGATCAAAATATATAGACCTGTCTTCATCTGCTTGAGTTTGCAAAATAACCTGCTATTTTAACTATCCAGATCACAAATTAACAAGTTAATTTGCGTCTTCATCAGCCCGCAGTTGCAATTAGCGGGACATTTGGTCGAGAAAATATCCCAAGAAATCAATATCTGGTTTCCAAAATATCCCGCTATATGGGAAATAACAAGCTAATTTGCGCCATACGCATCATAAATAAATTAAAAACTACTGGTACTACAAGATAAATCAAGATCAGACAAATATATATATATATATATACAGTGTAGGTCTACGAAACACTGCCAAAGTACAGTTTCTTATATTGGTTGGTGCTTCAAAATATGACATAGAATATTGGTATACGCTTTCCAGAATGCTAAAACTAAAATTGACCATCTTGACCAAATACACCTTTGTTGAGCTCTAACTGAAACATACACCATGCAAATTTTTGGAGGGTTTAATTAGTTGTGGTTGGGCTTAGAAATCAAGCCAAAATTAGATTTTGATTTGTTTGTGGTTCCATTGAGTCTGAAGACTTGCATTGAATAGAAATGTTTGTTTTCATCATGGCAAGCACAATGTACACATCTATAGAACAGCAGGTTTCATATGTTTACTGTTACATATGATAACATACAATGTACATGTACTAAGTGAAAGTTCTTTTATAGTTTCCGATATCTGTTTCAACCCCAAAACTCATTCTTACATGTAGTCTTCAAGACATTGCTTCATGTAGACAACAGCATGCATGTTTACCAGTTATTTAGTTGGTGCTGCCTACATACATTTTATTCTGAACTCTTTTGTCCTGAAGCATAGTGTACTGTATACATTATACTTCATACTGCTATTTATTCACATTAACAAACGTCATTGTATAATCCTGTTTTTGTTTTACTGAGAGATATTATGTCCTCGTTAATCTGTTGAAATTCTTTATTTGATTGAAAATGACAGTCTATTTATAGTGGTTGTAGGGGGCTCTTTTGGTGAATGATTTAGATTAGAGACTATTTATATCTTTCACACCAACTCTGCTTTTGTCAGGGAGTCAGTCAGCTGATTCATTGGTTTAGCTCAAGGGAATTAAGTCTAAAAATACTTGCAATGAGTGGAGCAAACTCAGCAAAGCTTCTTGTTCCTGCATACGCTGCTGCTTCTACTGATCGTATCATCAGGGTAATGGATGGCCAGCCATTTTCTTCTTGTCTCTTTCTAGACTAAAGCAGAGGACATCCTCTTCCTCCCATGATATATTTATAGCAAAGAAACTACTGCACCCTTAGTTGCCTTGCCATTGAAGAGTGTGTGTGTCTTCTCTGATCCTGCTCAGTTCCCTCTCAGTCGCTCTCTCAGTCTAGGAGGTGATGTTCTGCAGAGAGTAGATAGATTGTGCCTGCCTCTTTGTAGTCTTGTGGGAAGCACTCTTCAAAGTCTTCTGAAAACACTATTTCCTCCCGAGGATGTCTGACTATTTCTGAGTATGAGAGACATTGCTACATTTTTGGTCAGTTCTTAAAAAGGAGCGCTCAATTTATCAAGGATTCTAAACTTTGATGCATACCTAGTCGGACTGTACTTTTAGATAGCCCAGTCTTAGCTTAACTTCCACACCTTGTAGGGTAGGAGAAGGTTTAGTTTTGGATACATTCATTGATTTAATATTAGTAGCTTCAACCAAGTGGAACTAGTATACCGAGTCCACTTGGAGAGATTGTAATTTGACTCAAACTGAAAAAGGACGAACGTTTCTCTTTGAAAGTCACATTGACAGGGTAAGTAGCAATGTTACATCAAAATTTCTGTGGAAAAGTACATTGTGTTTGAATAAGGATATCAAAACCCTTTAGAATCAACATTAGCATAAGAACTTCACTATATACTGAGAAAATTACAAGATGTTTGCCTTGCATGAGAACAATGGCTGCCGGCCTTTCATGAAAATACAATGGCTATCTGTCAACCTTATGAGTGAGTCGTGCAGTGCATTTATTCAAAGCAGACTTATTATTTTGTTTTATTATACTCCATCACAGAAAGTTGCTTATTTAAGATCGACAGCCATATTTAATTATTTAAACTTCCTTATTTCAAAGTGATTATCGAAAACGCTTGATACAAACAATATGCTCCTGACACTCATATATACTTTCAGTATGAATTGTCTGTGAAAATATATTATAAGGACAAACCTCCACACTTATTTGTAAAATCTCCTAAATTAAAAACAGGATATTTTACTATTAGTACCGGTATTACTTAGTCTTAGATTATACATGTAGCTGTGGATAGTGTTAGTGTTTTTATCCATTTTGAATTTCATCCAAAAGAATTGATGGGCCTACTTTTGCTTTAAGCTGATTTATTTCTGGGATCAAAATTATGAGATATATTTGAATACTTTGTTAGTGCTTGTATAAAAAAATCATTGGTCATTGAATATTGTTGCTACACAATGTACTTGTAAGTTAGTATATTTCACACAAGATATACATAATCGGCCCTTTGTTCATGGACATTTCTATTAACAATTTTATAAGTTCTAAAACACAATGACGCTGAAAGAGATTTTTCTCACAAAGTTCATAACAAGCTCAAGAAATCTTAAAAATTCTATACAAAAGAATTTAGGGAAAAAATAAGGATATGTCCATTAGGCCTAGTGCCCATATGATGTGACAGAAATCCTACTTTTCATGTAAAATCCTGAGAATGTTCATGAAAACAAAATAATAAATTTGATATAGATGGTCAACCAAACTGGCTTTATTACTGAACATACTATCTCACTGGTTAAGGTTGAATTTAGTATTATCTGTATTGAGTACTTGTTGAACAGGAAATCAAAACTATGATGTACCTCAAAATAGATCTAAAGGGTACTTGGTTTGAAGGACATTTTGATATCTAGTTTTTCTTCTGTTTTTGTAATTGCCAAACAGATTTGCAGATGTACATGTACATGTACATCTAGGCCACTATTGTGTTTAAGTCGGTTTTATTCTACGTATACTTCCACTAAAAAATCTTTGAACTTACAGATAGTCATTCTCATCTTTAGGTCAATATACTGTGCCAAGAAATTTGCATATTTTCCTCCTGAAATGTTTCTTAAAAAAAAAATTGATTTTAGCTCAATAAATGCACTTGTTATAGAGGGAATAATATTTTGTTCTTGGATAATGGATACTATTAGTTGTGATATAACATGATCTTCCAAAGGATTTTGAATAGCTCTAGCGACCACAAGCAGCACACTATGCATTCTCTTTGTATTCTATTTTCTCTTATTTTTCCGTTATATTTTCTCTGAGTGATTTAAAAAGAAGGTTGAGTTCTGGGAAGAGGTGAAAAATAATTTGTGAGCATTACTCATTCTTATTATGTAAGTGTGGAAGAACATCAGTTAAGACATGTTCCCTGAAAAGCATGGCTCTTCAAATGCCTTCATATTCTAAATATGCATGTAACATTGTAAAGATCGGGGGTGGGGGGGGGGGGGGCGGCTTTTTACGCCACGTGTTCATGTAGTCCCATATACATCTTTCTGTGCAAGTGTTTGTAACTTTACCAAGACTTGGCCAAATTTCTTATCATTTTGATGATTTCAGAACCTTGCAATACACACAAATTCTTATATATGCTAGATGATCAACCTTTTCTGGTCGGTTCCACACCGTTTCTTTCACAATGCAATCGCATGACCATGCAGAACTCAACTTCATCTTTAAGTGATGTCTCATCCTCATAGATGTCCTCCCCACCTTTTCGCTTGATATTATCAGAATTGTTATTATTTTCTATAGCAACCAAAAACATTGAAATATATCACAGCAGTTTCATTTATTGCAAGTGTATATTTATAATTTTGGTTGTCACATTGTTGTTTTTGCCTTGACCTATAAGCATACTACAGAGAGCAGGGTTATAAATAGATCTTATCTGTTCTTATCAGATAGAATTTCCACTCAAATGCATGAACTACAGTATGGCAAGAACCCCTTTGTTTGATTATATTGCTGCTATATATATCTGTGAATTAAATTGTGGACTGCACAAAGCTCTACAATACTATTCATAAAGCATTTATCTACAAATGCTATGCCTGCTTTTTGTTGTTGTTGCTCTAATAAAATACCATCTTTGCATGTTTGAAGTGAGCTGTGTAGTATAGATTTATCACAGGAGGATGCTTGATTTCTTTAGAGAGAATATACTCCTTTCATGTATATATTTCATTGAGATGAATGCCATGATTATGCTGCCATAATTTGGAATTCCACACTGATATTTAATAAGTTAGTTTTAATAGAAGCAGAATAATGAGAGAAACAGGGCAGGGAAAGTATGAGCAAAACAGATTTAAAAAATGAAAGTAATTATATATATATGAAGGTGCGATCAATCGAACACAAATTGGCAACCCTGTTACATATCCTTTTTTTTTGGGGGGGGGGGGTAAAACTAATACCTACATGTAGCCTTCACTCACACAAAGTTGCTAAATATTGATTTTCAAGAATACTTGATACTTTTCTGTCTTTCTCAGCAAGTTTTGGATGGCTGCCATTCTGCACAGCACACGCTACGATAAATCATATTTACGCCAAGAGATGGCGCTGCTCAGATTAATTTTTTGTTGTTGTTGCCGCAAGCCAGTTTTGTGTTCATAAACCCATGCGTGGAAGGACCTTTATTTAACTGCGAGGACAAGGTGCAGTTGAAGGTGCTGATTTGTGCTTGAGACCTTGTCACAAATAATAGTAACATGCAATAATATTGTTTTTCAAACGAAAGATGACTGACAAAAATCTGGACATTGGCAGCTAGTTTGGTTCTGTATAGTTTCTGAATGGTGAGTCGACACCCCGTGTATGATTGAGCTGGGAGACATTTTTACTCATGGTGCCATGCCGGTGCTCTTTCGAGTTTTGGGCACGGGTGAATGAACATCGCTGGAAGGGCATAAATCAACATTTAAAAAAACAACCCCAAAACAACATGGCGGCAATGTACACGTGTACGATAAATCCGACAAGTGTAGTTGTCATACGTACGGGATGAGTACACGGATCATCCGAGTCCACGTCGCAGCCTTAATAAATATATTCAATTAAGAAAATGTTCAATCATACTTTCACCCTAGATATAGTTATTGCATAAATATATTTTACCCCTGTATGAAACAAGTCTATATTCCATCATCAATAACTAAGAAAATGAAAGTTTACAAAATTGTGTATACAGAGCAAATTGGAGAGGAGCTCACAAGATATGTCACATGCAGTGTTGTCAATTAGTGTTTCATTGATGACAAATTCCAAATATTATAACTCTCCTACTTTTAATTGGATATTGCAAACTTTAACTAATTTGTTTCTCCCATTTTCTGCCTTTATTAAAACCAAGATAATATCAGGTAGACCTCCCCTTTAAAAAAAATATTTAGTGGTGATTAATATCTCAAATGATTTGTTAAAAGTTCATTTTTGTAACAGAATGTAGAAGAAAAAAATTAGTTCAGTGAATTAGACCATGTTTGTAACATACAGTAGCATAATCATGTTTGTACGGCTATAATTTATTAAAAAAATAACTTACATGATTTTCATTTTGATATGGTACAATGTACATCAGTATCATACTGTCTACATGTGTACATGTACTTGTACTACATTGAATCATGGCTACCATATTTTTGGCTGTTATTTCAACATTGTATGCAGGTCACAGGCAGATGTCATGCCAAATAATTGTGAAAAGCAATTTATTTTGCCAAGAAAACGAGTTGCTTCGTTCCTGTAGTGTGACTAATAGAAAAGTGATTCAGCTAAAAACTGTATGAGGAATCCATACATATACATTTACACTGTAGGTATAGATGAACAGTTTACTTGTCTATTTTTGGTTGTGACAAAAACTAAATCCTAAGCCAAGAAGATTAGAACAGGAAGATAGAGAATGTCCTGGAATATTCTCTCATATTCTAAAGTTGGCAAGTTTAGCTATTTCTTTACCATGTAAAATTGTTTTATATACCTGGCACTTGATACTTGATACTTAATCCTCTACCCCCTCCCCCCCCCCCCCAGATAAGCAAATAGTTACAGTACATCCAATATACATTATGCCCAAGATATATTTGGGTCTAATTTATCCAAGAGTATTTTACAAGTAAATCAAGAGCGTTTTACAATTATGTAAGCCCTCTAACAGTTTGGCTTCTGTTCTTGTATTTGTTCTTTTCCTTTGATAATATGAAGAATTAAAAAAAAGGATAGTATGAGATCTTTTTATGCCTCCGCCACCGAAGGTGGTGCCGGAGGCATCATGTTTTCGGGTTGTCCGTCCGTACGTCCGTACGTCCGTCCGTCCGTACGTCCGTCCGTCCGTACGTCCGTCCGTACGTCCGTCCCGTTTGACCGTTATCACAATATCTCAAGAACCATTTAAGATTTAAACTTAAGACTCGGGAATAGTATTTATCACCATAGGAAGACGATCTGATTAGATTTTGGAGTACGTAGGTCAAAGGTCACAGGTCACAGAGGTCAACTTATGAAATTCCTTGTATTGAGTTTGTTAGCGCGATATCTCAAGAACCATTTGAGATTTAAACTTCAAACTTAAGGATAGTATGTATCACCATAGGAAGACGATCTGATTAGATTTTGGAGCACGTATGTCAAAGGTCAAGGGTCACAGAGGTCAACTTATGAAATTCCATATATTGAGATTGTTATCATGATATCTCAAGAACCACTGGAGATTTAAACTTCAAACTTAGTGATAGTGTGTATCACTATAGGAAAACAATCTGATTAGATTTTGGAGCACGTAGGTCAAAGGTCAAGGGTCACAGAGGTCAACTTATGAAATTCCATACATTGAGATTGTTATCATGATATCTCAAGAACCACTGGAGATGTAAAAACTTCAAACTTAATGATAGTGTGTATCACCATAGGAAGACAATCTGATTAGATTTTGGAGCACGTAGGTCAAAGGTCAAAGGCCACAGCGCACATTATGAATGCAAAAACAGCTTGTGATCGCGTTATCTCAAGAACCGATTGATGGATTCATGCCAAAATTAGGTCATGTTTGTTACTTGCAGAGCCAATGAACTGAGTAGATTCTTGGTTCATAAGGTCAAAGGTCAAAGGTCATGGGCCCATTATGTATGCAAAAATAGCTTGTGAACGCATTCTCATTAGAACTGACAGATGGATTACTATTTAACTCAGAACATCTTGCAGAGCCAATGAACTGAGTAGATTTTATGGTCATGAGGTCAAAGATCAAAGGGTCATATATGTATATGAGAAATTGCTTGTAATCACAATATTCTGAGAACCTGTCAATGGATTACCATTGAACGTGAATTCAATTTTTTTTTTCTGTTTTGGTTTGTAAAATTGCTCTATAACGGAGGCATCATTTTCGACTGCGCGCAGTCGAATTCCATCTAGTTTTTTCATGCAGTGTGCGTTTTCTTTTTTTCTTATTGATTAAAAGGTTGAATTTTTGATTTTTTTTTTCTGTGTGAGCTTAGGGAGAGGGAGGACAAGCCAAGTTGTACATCCTGTAGCGCTGTAGCTTGCCAAGGATGACGTAGGCTAAACCTCTACTCAATAAGGAGAAGAAATTGAAGGCTTCCTGTTTTTTGCGCAATGACTGTATTTCATGGTGGCTGGGTTGTTTCTAAATAAAGAGCACAACCCGAGCACTGCGGTTATTTTGGTAGCAGACAGCTTGTAGTGATCAGTCTCTCTCTGCTAGCTAGCATAAGAAGCAGTTTCATGTCATGAGTGCATGGAGGTCTCCTGAGGATGGTGGACATTGCAAGTTAAGGAAAGATAGACACTAATTTTAGGGATCAATTTAGGATCCCGTTCAAACAAATTACTACAAATTTAGCACAGATTTTATGGTAAATTGATGCACAAATCATGTTTTTGTAGATCATGTCTTAGCTATACTAGTCTAAGGCCCCTCCCTCCCTCCCTAGTAGGCAAAGTATGCCCCATTTTATTTCATTTTATAGAGCAACCTCAATGTTTCTTACATCTTGCATTGAAAGCTAGGTGCATAAGGTCCTACATGATGGTTTGGTTTCTTCACTAAAGAGAAATCAATCAGGATTCAGTCATGTACAGCAGTGGAAACAGAAACATGGAAGTTGTGAATATTTAGGTCTAAGAAGCTCTGCAAAATTGAGTAAGGAAAAAAACCTTATTCACACTTTTCTGTGACCAAAACCCCAAAGAGCTCTGGTGAGTACCGGTATGAATAAAAAAAGATTCCCCCTCCCTATATGCTAATGCACAGAGGGAGGGGGGGGGGGGGGGGGGGGTAAGGATATTCTTTGCTGAAGGTACTTAAAAGTTTCTTGTGATGGTTAGAGATGGGTGCGGTTGTCATGTTACAAAGCAAACAGATGGGAAGAGGAGAATTAAGGCACCTGGACCTTGTCCAAGATCTATCTGCACTATTTCAAAGTGCATTTGTGTTGATGCTCCATAGCTTTGACACACATTTACCCATTGTACATTACATTTAGGTTTGTAGCACTGTAGTTAATCAAGATTCATGCAGCTACATGTACATGAAGGTACTTTTACATGTAGGCAAGGCTCTACTCAACAAAAAACAAAACAAAAGCACAACAAAATATAATGTCTTTCTGTATTAAGCGCATCATATGTGTATTTTGAGTGGTTTTAGTATGAACAGTGACGTGAAGACTGAAGAAGTGACATGTTTTCACACGGCTTCATATTTTGAAAGTCCAGCTACACCAGTGCTATTTGTCTTTCATGTAGAAAGGGGCAGTGATTGGGGAGGGAAGGGGGAGGGGAGGGGGAGGGGGAGGGGAGGGGGAGGGGGGGGGGGGGGGGGGGGGGGAGGGGGGAGGGGAGGCGGGGGGGGGGGGGAGATTGGGGCAAGATTGTCTTTGTTGTTTCCTTTTGACGGCCATTTGTAGGGCTGTAATTGTTGTAACATTTGTGATTTAGGATTTTATGAAGGAAAAATAAGAAATTGCCATAGAAAGAACGACAAGAAAAATGAAAAGATGAAAGGAAAAGACAGATCATGGTATAGGGGTTTATAGTGAGAGACATATTCCAGAAAGGCAGTGAAGTAACTTCTTTGATGAAGTACAATGTGTCTTCCAGCTTTCCTTTGTTGTTCTTGATAAGATTACATCAGTATATCTGTATGGGATGAGATGGTGATATTCCATTGGTGTTTTCAAACTTTTTGAGCTTAATGAATTAGAATCAATAACTAATTATGTGTTTTCCTGGAGCTCCTACTTGTATTGTGAAGAGGGATTGTAACAAAATTAATTGTGTGAATTGACTCATTGAGGCCTCAGACTTTACATTACATAATCACCAACTGTAGTATTGATTGTAGCACAGTTTGTTATTTCAGTCAGCATTAAACATTGCATAATAGAGCCAGAAGGGCATGAACTCAGGTTTCAAACCCTTCAGGTTCCAAACAGACAATTTGATATAAATCGATGTATAAAAACATGTTTACTGGCAGTTTTTCATCAAGAACATCTGAAATGGAACTTTCACCTTCTTTATTTGTAAAATTCATCAAAAAGTGTGATTGCTATACAGTTGGAATGCCTCCATGCTTTATTCAGCTACATGTACCGTATGTGTATTTTCTCACACAGTTTTCTCAGAATCTACAGGATCATATCAAATCATTTATCTATAGATTCCAATATAATCCAGTATTTGGTGTAGCACCTTTTCCGGGCAGTAACAGAATCTTTCATATTTGCTGAATGCCAGAAAGGCTTTGGGAATTGTAGGGTTACTTCTTGTAATGGCCAAAATTAAACTGATTGAATCTTTGCGCAGCATAAAACATACGACCATTTGGTACAATGGTCTGAAAAATCAGAATATTAATTACTGGCTCTATAGCTCCTAAGTCGATTCGACAACTAATAAAGTCGTTATTTTCCCACTTAAAGACATATTAAAGCCCCCCCTTTTTTTAGGGAAGTTCTAAATTAGTATTGTCTTTCAAATGCCGTTGGAATTTAACCTTTTCATTTTTGGGGCCTGCAAATGGGACATAGTACCTTTAACAGACAAGGAAATATGGCCAATTAAAAAAATCCATACAATGAATACTGTAAACAAAGGAGAATATGTGATATAATCATGATAATATAAAAACAATGACAAAAATGAGAAGAAAAAAATACACTCCCCCAAAGAGAAGGGCAAAAAGAGAGTGGAAAAAGAGAGATAAAAAAAATCTGTACTTAGATATGACACATACATGTATTTTTTCTTGTGAAAGGATTTTGCTGTATTCATAATTTGACCAAAAGAAAGAGAAATTAGGAGAAAAATAGATCCATTTTACTGATTGTGGGAATATAAATATTTTCTCAATGATATACCACCAATCCTATAAAATGAGGAATACTGCTTATTCTTTAAGCTTTCCAGAACATGCTTTCCTTTTCAAAAGATTCTTAGTACATGTGAATGTCCCCAACCTTGAATGTTCCTCTCAGACTGCAATAACCTTTGGATCAAAGCCCTTTAGTTTGGGAAAGTCCCTCATTACCACCATGTATATGATGCTCTATGTACTGATGTGTATTAGTAGGCTTACAATCATACATGTGATGTATGAGGCAATATTCTAAGAAAGACTGAACAATGGGCATTTTAGATGTTCTTTTAGTTCATTCTCCTTTTGCTACTCAAGAAATAATGTAGGCCTTCATACAGGCAGAGTTATAGGAATAACTGACTTTAAAAATATGAGGTGGGTGTGATGGGAAGTGTACAACTGTACATGTACATAGCAAGTTACATAATACATGTAGGAAGTAATATACATATACTTAATATATATTTTTTTCATTACAGAAATACTATATATTTCATAATGTTTTAAAAAGAGAATTACTTGGAATTAGTGGGATTCATAATGTGTTATTAACTTATGGATCTGACTGTAATGAAAACAGTCTGAAGCCCTAGACTACAGAGAGGAAGCCTTATAAAACAATGGTTTATAATATCCCTCATGTACTGTACAGCAAAGCCTCTGCTTTTTGTACACAGGATTTTATCTGTCATTGGGTATATTTTTAGCTCGATTGTCAATTCACTGATTGTTATCTTGTATTGAGCTGGCATGTTTGGAGCATAAGATAAGGGATATGAGGGAATTTTTTTTTCTCAGGTTTGACAATCATTCATTGTGATAAGACTGCTTTCTATATAAACATAGAACATTCTCTGTTAATGTTATGAGGGCTCATTGTCTTTGGTTTATTCTTATTATGGAATGAAGCATATTTGAGTAAGATATCATGAATATAGATCAATTTGTTTCTCTTTTAAGATACAGTTGTTATTTTTTCTGATGAATTTTTTATTATTCAAAAAGCATATTTTTTCCCCCTCGATTGAAGTTTAGGAAGTACAGTGTATAGCTATTGTAGACATTCATATCTTAAGCTTTGAGCTAAATGTACCTGCGAGCAAGTGAAAAGCTATGAAAGCTAGAATTTGTCATTATAGTCAAACTAATGTTTTATTCCATTTGATCAAAGGATTTAAATTCTTGAAATGTAGTTCCTGACTACATGTACATGTACATGTATGTGTGTGTGTGGTTATTAAAAAATAAAAACAGTAGAACCTACTTTGTACTTGATATCAGATTATATCACCTGTATGGATATTGAGAAAGTTATTCATGCAAACCAATTCTATTCCTGAAATCACCTGCCTGCCTGCCTGCCTGATATTGATATGTGAGCACTGTAAAGCTAACGTAATACCAGTCTGTGTATTGATAGGGTTGAAGCGACCTTTACTCATCCACTATAAGTGTTGCATGGATCCTGTTAGGATCAGTGATGCTGTACATCTACTGTATGTTGACTGGTGAAAAAAGCAACCATGTTCATTCTGCATTATAGATGAAGCATCTTGTCCATTAGTGTTCTTGCATAATGTACATATCAATTGAATTTCTGATTGATATTGATGACACAGATTTAAACAGATATGGGACCTGATTATAAATGAACAGGTACATGTAGGAAAGTGTCATGTTAAGTAAGAACAGGTAACCAAGGCATATTGTAATCCCTGTAGTGATTAGTAATTAAAGGTGATTTATAGATCTCTAAAATCAGTAAAAAATCATTTAGTTATGTGCTTAAAAGGCAGGAACCAGAAACATGATAAAACTACAGGCTCTTTCCTCAACTACTCAGGCATTCAATGTATGTGCTTGAGACATTGTAGATGTTTAAAGGTAATATAAAGTTTTGGGAATTTGGGAAATTGGGTGGATAGTGATTCTTTACAATTTTGATATATTTGGATGCCCCTGTGGATATATTATAAGCACTAGAAAATTCAGCCCCTAAAACACTTTTGCTTTCGAGGAAAATTAAATATATAAAAATTTACCAGAGCTACTGGTAAATTTTGATAAATTTCAAATAGCGCCTATGGCCAGACGATGGTACACAATCTCAGAATATGTAGTTGTGATATATAATTTCCAAACGGGAATAGCTAATCGGTCAATTTTAGTAAAGAAATATTGTTTTATAGCTTAATTAATATCTTGACCTTGAGAGGGAGCTATACAAAGAGTTTATTATTTACAATTTCATTACTTTAGACTCCATTTCAACCGCGACAACTGAATATTGTAGGATTGCATATGCTTGCAATATGTTCATTTGAACCAAATTCATGACCCCACACCCAAACTTTGTATTACCTTTAAGGCTCGGAATCCCAGGATATCATTTTTTGAAAGTAAATTAATAAACATGCTGGTTTTGTTGTCTCCCTTCTTTGATGTAGACTAATGTACAGTATGCATGTACAAAGCAGGTCAGGGTGACGATCCATGCATGCATGACCATGACCATTATTATGACAAATAATGTCCTTGACTAACACTAACATATATATGAAGGCAAATTGTATTCTATAAACACAAACTATTATCATGTGCTACATGTCTTTAACTAACTCTGAACTACTTGTAGTTTGGAACTGAAAGATAGCTAATATTTTAGGGTTAATAGAATCATGAGCTTGTTTAAAAAGTTTCCTCGAGAAATAAGACATGAGTGAGATATGTTTTTAAATTGTGAAAATAGAAAAGGACAACTCGATAGGATTAGGCCTTTTACATGTATTTTCTTTATAAAAACTACTTTTAGCTCTAGCTCATAAGGGGCAAAATATGCTTCCCATGCATTGAATAGGTTGCTTTGTATAGTATTTTCTTTAATGCAGAGCTATGTCCTCAGTGTTTTCATTATTAAAATATATTTATCTAGACTCAGCGACTCATTCAATATTATATCACTGGACCAATGTTCCTGTACTTTGAATGAAACCAGTTCTTTGAATGGAAAGAGTTGATGAGTGAGCTACAATGGATGAGAGAAGGGTGTATGATCAATGTCTCCAATTCATTGTGTATCAGATACATGCACTAGGCCTGACTAACTTACATGCATACAATAGCACTATAGCTTGAGGGTTTATTGAAAGCACCACTTTGTTATCTATTGTTTTGTAGTGAATAGCTGACCTGTTCCTTTACAGCGCATATCCTTTCATTAGCAGGGGGTTATAAATAGACTCTCATACGTCAAAGGGTTTGATCCATGAACCCCCAAGCAATCACCTCAATGCATGACTAAGAAAATTAATCAATAGCTTTTTTTTCAGGAGAGGGTGGCCATTCCTTCATTTTAATACCATACACAGAAAATCTAGAAATAAGACCGACATATTAATGCAATGTAATGATAACCGATGTAAAGGCCTAGATGTACATTTGCTTTTATCGTGGTCTACAAAGATTACGTGTGGACTGACATGTACATGTAGCCAACACAATACCATGAAGCTTTGGTAAGCTCAAAACAAGCTTGGGAAATCCAACCAATTATGAAAAAGCAACTTATTGAAAAAAAAGCCAAGCATCTCGTTATTTTTCTTATTTACTCATATGGCACTACTGTATAAAGGTGAAGTTTGTTTTGTGCCCTATTGTTGTTTGGCATATTGCCAGTTCTGATACATGTCAACATGTGTATAAACCTACATGGGAAGTAGACTACTGGTAAGACTGAGATCTTTCTCGCATTCTCCTTTGTGTTTCAATGCAGGTCTTTTCAAAGAGGATGTTTGTATTGTGATGTCATAATCGCCCTACTTTCTTGAACTTGATATGTGTTTCATTACACTACAGTATCGTTATGTGATACCCTTTTTTCCCATGATATATGTCATGAATGATAGAATGACAACAACATGAGAGAATATGATAGAAGAAAAATTGAAGAATAACACAAGGAAAAGTAGAAGGAGAAGAGGATTGATAACAAAGATTATCAAGAAGAAAGAAAGAGAGATAAAATGATAGGAGACCAAATGACTTGAGGAAAGATAGACAGAAAAGGATAACATGATAGAAACAAAAAATAGCATAGGACAAATAGAAAGAGAAGATTATAGAAGGATAAAGATAAAGGAAATAAAAGAAAAAAAAGAGTAAGCAAAATGAGAAAAATGAAAGGAAATAGCCTAAGGAAAGGATAACACAACAAAAGATTTGTTTAGATGCAGTTGCAATGAGAAAAAGCAATGACAATCAGGCCTGCAATACATACAATGGATTCCACTGAAAATGACCTGTGCTGTCATAGCTACGGGAAGAATTCCTGTTTTTTTATGGCATCACAGATCTCTCATAGCCTGGTAAAAGTTGGGATGAGTTTAAAGACAAATGAACCATACCTCTGGAGCTGTCCTTTGGATCAACCTAGCGTAGACCAGTCCAATTAAGTGAGTGAGAATGGGGTCTATGTTGTCATTAGTCGGAGACAGGTTAATTTGAATTTGAATGTATTTGCTTTTTGAATGTATTTCCTTTTGAATGTATTTCCTGTAGCCGCCATGGGGCCATTTAATTTACAGGTTGGTATCCAACTAATTTGTGAGATAATAGTTCTCATATTTTAGTAAGGAATATTCTGGAGGAATTGTTCACAATTGTAGTGCTGGATGCCTGAAGCCATTGTTTAGTTATGATTGTACTTTGGAGTGTTTTTTCCTGAGTGAGTAGAGCCCTCTGACGTCAAACTTTTTATGTCATCTTTGTGTGTGTGTGTGTGTGTGTGTGTGGCTTGTGATGTTATGCATGCTGGCTGGCATGCAGTGTGTGTGTTGGAGTGCAAGCTGGTCACAGACCGAGTATAAGGCCTGGTGATAGCGACATCACCTAACTCATTTAGTCCCTGCTAGCTGGGTTTGTAGCAAGCAAGGAGGTGCACCGCCTCCTGTGCGGTACTTTCTGTTGATGTATACATTCAGTAGACTGCGTTTCATTCCAACGAGCAACAGGGTTATGCGTAATTCATTTGTTTGGTATATATTTCTTCATATGACATGACATGATATGGCGCTCTAGCTGTGTTTTGTTTTTTGTTTTTGTTTTCCTCTTTCAACAATGGATAAGTGAATGAATGTTTCCTTCACTTGAAATCACTGCACATGATTTTGATGTGATTTGTATCAACTTTTCATATTCAAACCAAAGTGAGATATTGACTGTCATGTTCACTTTGCATCATCGTTACTATCATCACAAGTCGGATGGTAGTTCACTGTGATGCCTTGCAAACTACGTCACTTGATTGAGCATCGTTACTATCACAAGTCGGATGGTAGTTCACTGTGATGCCTTGCAAACTACGTCACTTGATTGAGCACTGATGTCAGGTTTGTTGGAGCCACAGTGAACTTGTGATTCAATCATCTTTGTGTAGTAATAACTGAGCGTAAAACTTCAGCACACTTTCTGTGAGACTTACATCGTTCTAAAAAGCAAATCTCAAATCTCTGGGGATATTTTCTTCTTGTCATTGGAATTGAGCAAAGCTGTTATAAATGCCAACAGACACTGAATTGAACCCAACGCAGTCATCCTCCCTATCATCAACTATGACTGCAGCAGCTAAGTCTGCTCTTCTCTATTCATCCCCAAAGTTTAGGGGTGCATCATGGGGCCAAGGCATGTCAGGTAAGTCTGTCATTGTACCAACCCGGCCCGATCAATAGGTTTTGTGGTCTAGAGCTACAGTATAGGCAATGATAGGCCTAGATATGCGTGCCTATATACTGATAGGCTAAAACTTATTTTGGGTGGGTCAATATATGATATGAATCTGTGAGAACAAACTTCATGTACATCTAAGAATATAGCCCAAATCCAAACTACATGTCCAGAAAATATATAACTTTGAATAGTTCTGGAGAAATGAAACTAATAGATTGGCAGTATAAGAGCAAATTACATGCAGCCAGGGGTGGCGATCCTGGAGGGGGGGGGGGGGGGAATCTTCTCCCCCCAGAAAATTTGAAAAAGTGCACAAAAAAAAAGTATAGCAAATACTGACTGGAACATAGTTTTAGGCCCTGGAGGCCCCAAGAGTGCAGCGTTCATGCAAAAATCTTCTCGCTCGGTTGCTACGCCCCCTACGCTCCCTCGCATAATATCCTTCAGAACATACAAGTAAATGTTGTAGAAAATCTGTATTTCGTTGGTATCACCGTGATACCAATGGAATACAGATTTTCCCTCGCATTTCGTCCCCCCGGTCATGAAAAGAATTTGCCGCCATAGTGGCCGTAGTGGCCGTAGTGGCCATTTGGCCTACATGTACATGTATGTCTGCCCAGTCATGATGTTCATAAAGCATGATCTTCATGTGAAAAGAGCCGAAAGAGAAGGGGGACTTGTTCAAGGTTATGTACATGTGCAGACGCAAATAAATTTGAGATCATGCCAACTTGTAGTTGAATTGATTGCTCGCCAAGCTTGTTGTGTAACACTTTCAATACTCGTTGTTTTGGGCCCATGTGATCCCTAGTTGATGGTAGTTGATCATTGTTTATGGTTATGGTGGATACATCGCTGGACTGTCGATCGCAAGGTCCGCGGTTCCAGTCCTGCCACCGCACTAATGTCCTTTGGCAAGACATTGATCTACATTTGCAACACTCAACCCAGGTGATGTAAATGACTACCTTGCAGGAATTAATTCCTTGAAATACTAGAGTACCGTAATGGCTGCCTTCCTAAAGCCAGGGTAAGAATCAGGAGGCCTTGAGTGTCGAGTCTAACAGAAACAAGCGCTATATGAGAACCCAATATTTACTATTATTATTGTTATAACTTTGAGGTTTTGCAAACTTGAATTTTAAAACTACGGACGAACACTCTTGTGTGAGTCAGTGTGAGCATAGCTATTATTATATGCGATACCTCAGTTGGTAGAGCAGTGGTCTCGTAATGAGGTGACCCGGGTTCAAAACCAAGTCGATGCGCTAGTGCCCTTTGGTAAGACATTAATCCTCATTACCTTGGTCCCTCGGAGTGGACCTTAAGTCGTCGGACCTCTGGTTGCTTACTAACAAGCATTCATGCTCTCTTAGCAGTCAGCTAAAATAACCAACCAACCACCATTCCAGTACAGATTGGACTTATCTCTTCGTTTACAAGATTCATTGGCATTCATCCCTGGCTTGAGGACTATACTATTAAAAGCATGAATTGTTTTGGTTAACTTGACTGGGCAGGTCAGAAAGATGGCTTGAATTTCACATTTTACATGAGTTGAAATATCATACCTCACTTCATTTACCAATAAAATTGAAAGAAAATATTTCAATGAATATCTATCAATGAATTCCGGTTTGTAAAGTCCATTTTGCTTTCAAAATCTGTGGGTGTTATACTCCTTAAACATTTTCATGATCATGATCTCATCTACATATTTGATTATTACTTGCCCAGGGCATTTTGGTTCAGAACTTCAGGTAATGTAGGTTATTAAACAGGTTACATACTGTACATGTACATGTATGAGAACCAACCAGCATCATTGTAAACCATCAGCAGCCCCGCCATTGACCCATTTTCTTGCTTTCTCTCGCTCGCTCGATCATGTCTGAGATATTTAGTTTCTTGACTTGGTCCTCTTCCAAACTGTACGAGTTTGGTTTTGCTTTGACGTCACCATGCAGGGAATGACTTACGAGTGCCAGCGTGTTTTCTGTCACTCTCTCTCTGATTGGTTGACCTTGTGTTGACCTTGTGAACTGTGTTGTGTTGTGCTACACCAAATGTTTTCTCTTCATCAGCCCATACACTTTATACACTTGAACCATATTAAAGGACTTCTGCATTTCTAAGGAAAATATCTTGAAAGTTCATCAAAGCAGTAGAACCACACTTACTTGCTGAAGTCACATGATATAGTCTGCATTGATATAATATGTCTACATACTATGTAAATGTTGGATTGAATATCTTATTGATGGCGTTATCCAGTCATTCCTTATTATCTTTAATAGTGCTCATCTAATAGGCTGTATTGTACAGTATGAAGTCTGATTTGTTTGGTTAGAGAATAGATATAATTTCATCTCTTCAAAATCAGAGTTTAATTTGGAAAACTGTCTGAGAAATATAATTTCTTTATCATTCTGAAAACAAAGTCAACCTTTAATAATTTGCCTCTTGTATCTTATAGAAATGGATTTTAGAACAAGTGAATTCTTTGTGGTGAGTTTGTTGTGTGGGAATTTAGCCACCCTGGAGAGTGGTATTAAAGCCCATGTTTAGTGTTGCTAAGCCACCCAAACCTGTAGTTAGAAATCTTCCTGTACAATGTAGCAAGATTTTAATGATTTTCTGGCACACGTTTCTTTTAATACAGGATCAGCAATTTAATGCTAGATAAGAGCTTTGAAAATGATGTTTGAGTGACTTTATTATAATTACAGTCTTTAACAACCAATAGCCCTTCTTTATACGATATGATAGACATACCGGTAATATTCAGTAGCTGTATTAGACTCTTCGGCTAAATATGATAACAAGTACATGTACATTGTCAACTAGAAAAGATGTATGGTATTGGAATGAAAGTAGCTGGAAGAGGACTATATAGCCTACTCGAAGACACAGAAATCTGTCATGATCTTCTGTATATATCTTCTGTGATGTTGCTTCCTAAATCTTAAATAACTTCATTGTTTTTATTGAACAACAATGTGACTTCACAATTACATAATTTATTAACTTGATTCATGAAATCTCTTTACAAAAGCACAATTGTAAAATCCTGTTTTAATTACTTTAACCTAAGAAGGATATACCGGCAGTGGTCTCATACTCTTTGAGAAACAGATACCTTCTACAGAATAGTTGCTGGTATGATACCAATGTCTTGAGTTACAGAAATATAATGGTGAATGATCTCTATTTCCCCTTTAATGACACTGACAGACTGGTAATAGGTGGCTGGACTCTGTCAAGCTTAAACTGATCTAGCTTGAGAGAAAGCTTGCAGATAGAAAGAGAAAGTAAATGTGCTCTGGAGAAATACAAAAAAGTACCAACCTTAACTGCTATGTTTCCTGCAGTTTTGAGTAGCCTTTTGTTTTTGGACCCCCTGTGATTTTTAGGAACATGGTATTTTCTAGTTCTAATACACACAGATGTAATGAAAGCATACATGTAAGTAAGGTTTTGTTTTTGTTTAGGTAATCCTAAAACTGCAAGCACATGATTTGCATAGGAATCTTACAAGAAACACAACTAATACTTCATTTTTACTGTGTACAACTTGAAATTGGTATTTGGTGTTTATACAGGTCATTTACCCTCCAAAGTCCACTCAAAGACATCAAATGCTTGAATTGAAATTTGCATACAACTGTCTTAACTTAAACTTGTTTATTTACTTTTGGGTTAAGCTGCAAGAAACTTTACCTGAAATTTGCATACAACTGTCTTAACTTTAACTTGTATATTAGTTTTGGGAAAAGCTGCAAGAAATAATGTGTTCCTTTTTTCTCATTTATGTTTGCTGGCTTCCTGGCCAGGTCTACATGTATGTGCATAGACTGTGTCTTGTTTCTATTGTATGTTTGTTAAATGCATAATGTGGAGAAAATGTGCTTTTCAGAAAGTACTCATTAGATGAACACTAATAATGAGGTGAAACTAGCTGCATGATTCAGATAAACAAACTACTACTAAAATATAAAAATAAAAATAAAAAGTTCTAATAAAATTCTAAAAAAACAAAAGACATTCTATGATGTTATTACTGGCATCAAATCTAGACTGAAGTTTGAATCACCATTTTACCGAGAGAAGTAATAATAGGTTTGAATCCGTTTGGAAGCAGGAAGCAAGGCTGTAGTATGTTTTGGATTCTTAGCATGGAGTTCAGTCCTCACCTCCTGGAGAAGTCTTGTAACAGGCCCTTGACCCAGAAATGAAGCACCCTTTACCTCATGGTGTTCAGTGTTTTATTTCTTGAGGCTCTGTGAAAGGGAATTGAATTGTATTGAATGGAAAAGGGTTCCAGGATACATGGGGATAAGAATAAGAGAGAGAGAGAGAGAGAGAGGGGGGGGGGGGGGGTCACTCAATTGGTTACACTATTGCAATTTTTATTCAAAGAGGGTCATGGTTCATTTACACCAGTGGGAAAAAGAGGAACACATACAATTGGCATATATGATGAAAGGGTCATACACAAAATGAAACATTCTATAAAATCATGATGGTAGAAGTAGGTTGGGGCAACAAGAAAAGGCAGTAGCAATTAATGCCCTGAATTCTGATTTTCATATTAAAGGCTTTGTGAGAAGGAAATGAATCTTATTGATAAAGGAATCAGATTCCAGGAGACAACCTTTGATGGAGTATCTTCTTGAAGAATGGCTAATAATGAGATCTTCATTTTATCTGAATGATGACAAAAAGAACATGTTCAAATCAAGGATGGGGCATTGTAATGGGTTAGGAGGAGGAGGAGGATGGAGCTATATATTAAGTTCATTTTACAGGCTTTAAACTGAAATGGAATTCTGAGCCCTTCCTAGTTTTATTTTATCCAACTCCTATGAAATCATGAAGGTCAGAGTAACACTAATAGGGTTGATTTTCTAGTCAAGATCACAAACTGGTGTGACTTGTCTGCATATATATGCAGATGTGGCATGACATTCAAATATGTAAAAATGATTAATAATGAGTAAACCTTTTCTTTCACAGGTACAGCGGAATCAATGTCTGATTATGAGAGATACAGCCCTGATATTTAGGGCAGATATTAGCAGGTTTTTATATAATTCATTTCATTTTGTCATTTTACAGAAGCTGTTGGTCCCGGTTCTGAGGCAGTCAACATCACAAGCCAGATCAGCAACATGCACCTTAAAGGTAATTCATATTTACACTTCATTTTAAAATGTTGATTGAATTTTAAAAGGGTGCTGTGAATAGGTGAAGGAATATAAAATGAGGTATGAGATTACACATATGACTATGCAGAATTATCATAGGTTTAACAAATGATATAATATTTTACTGGCTGATTAACAACCATGATTTGTACATTTTTGGGGGAATATAAACCAAATTTTATTTAAACCACAGGAATTGATAAGTTTGTTTTACCGTAAATCTCCGTGTATAAGGCGCACTTTTTTTCCGTTCGGGAAAACTCGAAAGTCGGGGGTGCGCTTAATACACAGGTACAGGATATTTTGAGTTCTCAAAATGCTACTTTTTAATGGTTTCCGTAGATCTCTGTGTCTCAACATGAATTACATAATGCAAATAAAGAATAGGATCTACTTTTTGAAATTAAACTACGTTCCTAATTTGAAGCTCTCCTGTGTCTCCAGCTCACTCACCTGTATCATGCAGCACACTCACACTGGGGATATCGAATCACCACTCGAAAACTAGCCTGTTTAAATTTCGGTTCGGACTTTGGACTCTGGAGGAAAAATTTACTGTCATCTTTAGTTTTAAAAACAACATTGTTACTATTCTTTTTTACTTTGACTTTTTGACTGTAAAGTCGTAATAAATAAAAGGTCCTTCCCAATTCCCTGCATCATGGCTTTGGTTTCCGAACGGGAGCGCACGCTGAATTGAAATAAGAGCCGATTTAGTTGGTGTCGGCAAAAAAGCCAACCCAAAAGGCTTTTTTTTTTTTTTTTTTTTTTAAATCTCAAAGATAGGGGTGCACCTTATATACAGGTGCGCCTTATACACAGGTGCGCCTTATACACAGGTGCGCCTTATACACAGGTGTGCCTTATACACAGAGATTTACGGTACTTATGAATCATGAGTCTGGTTATTCTATACTTTGAAAGTAATCTTTTTTCTCTGAACATCTTAGGTGATGCTGCTCCTGGTCAGATGCCTAATGCCAGTATTGCTAGTCAGGTCCCTGCTGATCCTGTAGCAACAGATCCAAGAGTTGTGCCACAAGAATGGGTTTCTCTACAACAACAGCAACAGTGGCAGCAACATATGTTGCTTGCTCAGTTCAAGGAGAGACAGGCACAACTAGTCAAACAACACCAGAAACAGCAACAGGAGCTTATCATGGTACGCGTAAGTTAAAAGCCTTTACTATTAAAGATGATGATCAATTGATGAAATGATGCTTTGCTGTACATAAAGACATGAATGAGATAGACCACTTTTGATACTTGAAGAGGTTCATCCCATTCATAGAGTTGATTGCTTCATTTTCATTTTTCATTTCCAGATGAGGGCACTCTTGAATAATTACTCTGGTTGCATTGACAATGAACATATGTGTGCTTTTTTTTTTTTATGTATACACCAATAGAGTGGGTGCTCTACTAATACACCTTAGGACAAGCTGGCAGAAGAGCTCCCCTAAAGCTTCCTCAATTCATGTGCTGTTCTTCAAACAATACTCTTAGCAATGGTAATCTGTCATGATAGATCTCTCATTCAAGGTTTGAGAATGACGTCTTCAAAGTCTTACAGTTACAGTAGGCTGGCTCCATAATGCAGTCATACTGACAAGACTGACACAAGACTAACAATAGAGTAAACAAAATAATATGTAACCTATAATGGCCAAAAATTAATTGGTTTAATTGGTTTAGAGTTGTTTGGCTTGAGGTACACACAGTACAAAGTTTATAATTACTAGTGTTGGATACATTCCCATGTCAGTTCAAACTCAATTATAGGTTTCTAGACAGAACTGTAGACATTTTGTGAATGCATCTATAGGCTCACTCTGACACGCCACCTGTTTGGCTTACTAAAGCAATGAGACTTGACAGGCGAAGGGTCACAATAAAAACTACATTTATGTCAAAGTTCATTGTACTATGATACTGTGAGAGTAACATTCATGTTGGAGTGATCTCCTGGATCGTTATGTTAGGCAGTGGAGTGTGTTGAAATATGAAGAATTCTTCTCTTTGATAGCATTGTGATTACTTTTGAGAGCCAGACTGTAGAATTCACTGCGTTGGCTGGTTTGCTGTGCACATGACTTTGATGATAAGAGTGTATAGAGCATACTGTACGCAATCATTGTGTGTGCTAACATACGTGATAAAGCCAGGGCCAAGGCAGCCTTGCAAACCAATATCTTGTTATTAGTTGACTGTTCCTCCCTTTCAACCTTGCTTCAAGGCTGCTAATGTGTCATTCAGATGACTTGTTTTGCTCAATAAAGCTATTTTAGTCTGTGATCGTCTTATGACCCAATCTGTTATGTTTATAGTCCTCCTCCATACACCTGTGTCGTATTGCAGAGCTTTGAGTCATATCATACTCTCCTATATCGGAAACATCAAATAAGAATGAAAAGAGCCCCTTCCCCATCTCATAAAGAATGCCAGATAGATTCAATTCAATCAAGGAATATGCTGTTTTGTAATGCTTCGATGGGAGATACAGGTGTTGAATCCTGAAGAAATGGATATTGGAAAGAAAAAACAACAAAAACATTGGGAGTTATCGTAATTCCAGGATGAACAGAAGAATATGTATGAAAGTTTTGAAAAGTACTTTGTCACAGCTGCTCAAGATCATTGGTCATATGGGCCTAGTTAATTGGAGTGATTCTATCACTTTGTTTGGACATGAAATGTATCATACTTTTCTAATTGCAGAAGTAGGACTTATATAACTGACTCGTGTCCAAAGCTAAAAGATATTTTAAAACTTCTAATTACCACATTTTCTTAATTTATTCCACATAAGAAGCATTACTAAGAATTCAGTAATGGTCTTCCCAGTCTTGATTTATATCTTTAACAGGAAGTGATAATTTCAAATACATTGATTGATTGTTTGAATACAATCAATTGAATCCAATAGGCCTACATGAAATGGAAACTGAAACACATGCATCTCATTATTATAGGGCACTTTCAGCCGTCGTTTCTCATGATATTAATTTTCCTTGATGAAAAACATCCAGGTCCTGTATTATTCTATGTTTGTAACCGGGATAGAACCCAAAATAGATTGTCACAGGAAATGTCCACTTGACAATATCCCAGCCTAAGCTTTCTCTCATGTTCATGATGTACTTTACACAAAGGACTTTGAGCTAGCTCTTCCTTCATACTCTACTCTAAAGCTGAACATGTGTTTATGTACAGACATGTATTTTCATAATACCCTGGTATTTTCAAACATCCCATAATGATTAATGAATAATATATGTTTTAAAGTCTTGCCTTCTCTAGGGTGTTTTTTGTGCATTAATCTACACTAATCTTGAAAACATGCAAAGAGATCACAGTATAATACTGGTGAGAAAAAAACAGTGGCATTTATTGGGTAACTTGTTTTCTATGTACCAGTAAATGCACACAACTTAAAACTTGTGTTTGATGCTTGAAATATAGTCTTTGCCTAAAGAGTCAGAGCATTTAAACATTTCTGTTCATTGTTTATTGTATACGTAGTCCAATGATGGGAGGGATACAGTGTATTTGACTGACAGTAGAACGAGGTACATGTAGGTTCCAATCAGGCAAGTTTCTGGAGTCACAGTGATTTAATTGGGTTATATGACTTAATATGATGACTTCATACAAACTGATGAATAAACTAATGTACATGTACATGTAGTATTGTGTACAACAGCCATACCAGATTTGTTTCCCTTTCAATAGATTGAATGATATCTCTAGTTAAATGTTTAAATGTCATCTCCTATGAAAAGGGACAGTCTGCAGGGCTACATGTACAGTACATACAAAGTTATTTTCACCTATAATATTAACTAGCAGGACCCGTGGAAAATCCACGGGATTCTAGGGGGAGGGGGCCAAATAGATAGATAGATAGAGGCCTTTGTGCTATCCAAAAAAAATTAGATTATCTTTATATAGAGAATTTTTATAATATATGCTGTTTGACCATGAATGGCGCATCGAAAAACAAACTATGTCAGATAGGATCTCAATAATTACTATTTATTTGCATTATTATTGTTGTGATTTCAATGTAGTTTCATGAAAAGACTACATTATGCAGAGGCTTGGATTATGATTATGTTGGCATTGTTCACAAAATATGTATAATTATTTTCAAAGTAAAGATTTTATGCGAAAAATCGGACGGTTTGTGCACAAATTGACTCGACTGTGTGTGGGACTGTGAGCGTAGAATCCAGTGAAAATTTTTTTTTCGGGGACTCGATCTATATCAAATTTTGGGAAAATTTTTTGGGGCTACTTTTTTTATCTTTCGGGGGCTCATTTTTCTTTGGCTAATTTTTCATTAATTCATTTAAAGATGCAGTTTGTTTAGTGTAGTAGCGTAATGTTACGTAAAAAAGGCGTACTTTCTGCGTCAAGTTTCTACGCCGAAAGTACGCGAATTTTGTTAAACACATTAAATTGTTTGCGTCCATCTTGCGTACTTTTTTGCGTACCTCAGGGTATAGTAACGTAGGCCAGCGTACTCTCAGCTCAGCGTAGTTGGTACGTAACTCTACTATGGACCCCACGCCAATTAGTGATCGACCTGCCAGTGTCACAAATAAGGCATTAAAAATATGCTCATCTGACCATAATTAAATGCCTAAAACCCCTGAGCTTTCGGGGGTTCAGCCCTTTGTACGACACCACGCCTGCACTCAAATCGCTTTGAGTTACCTGACCCCCCCCCCCATACTTTAAAAATTGATTTGATGCAAGAACTGTATCATACTAAAAGTACTATCATGTTTTTAAACGACCATGACGACCGTCTGATTTTCTTGTGAAAACTTTACTTTGAAAAATGCATGGTTATCGAAATTCAGTATCGAAATTCAGTATACAACTATACATGGCCAGAATAATCACAATCCAAGCCCAGGTTTCATACATCTATTCACGAAACTATATTGAAATCGGGGCAATAATAGCAATTTCAAAGTGTTGTTTAGACTCTCCTCACACCACGGACAGACCTGGCTACTCCGGTCACCGCTACTCCATGCTCACACACTCAGCTCCGACAGCATGCACCGCTGACAGCAGAGCTCAAGTGCCGTGGCAATACACTGTGGACTCAAGGCAGTTTGCAACTGAACTGTCACGTGAAGGCGTACTATCACAGGTCTATTTGCGCTATTCTTGTTGTGATTTCGATGTAGTTTTCATGAAAAGACCAATAAAACAGAAGCTTGGACTATGATTATGTTGGCATAGATCACAGAATTTGTATAAAATATTTTCAGAGTAAAGATTTTACGTGAAAATAGGTCCATGGTTTGCGCCAGTTATCGCAATCGCCTCGACTCGAATCGACTGTGGTGTGTGCATGTGTGTGACCTGAGAGCGTGTAATACACGTACACTGTCGGCGCCTGGCCTACAAAGCATATCCTATAGAAAGACGCATAGCACGGGTAAGCTCAACCCGTTGAGGATACATATTGGCTACATCCCCTCACCCGGGTGAGTCGTCTGTTGATGTGTATTTCTCTTACATGCTACAAAGCGAACCCTATAGCAAGAGGTCTTACTCGGGATACGCCGCAGCTTTTTCAATGAGACTTGCTACACCCGTTGACGTGAGTGGATTCTCGTCCATCGTGTGTCTCTTCGTCTCTCTTTGATAATTAGACAGAGGGCGGGTGCACGCCTTGCCGACTCGCTCTCGCGGGTTCGTCGCCTCCTCGCAATCCACGACGCCCGCCGTGCTCTCGTCCGCCCGTCCTCCCCGGCACCCCGAAACCGCGTTTAACGGCGTGGACGTCGATCGCGGGGTCGACGTGGCACGCGGGTTACGGGAGACAGACCTCGTGGAATTGTGCCGCCCTCCCCGCGCCACGGCGGAGGCGGGCGGGGTCGGGGAAAGACGTTTTTGAGGAACCGTTTTGTACCCGTTTGGACCCCCCGCGGCGATTTTGCGTATTAGTAATATAGATAGAGAAAGAAATTCACCCAGTCTAGAATCAAGCTACAACTGTAATATGAAGTTGGGTTTAAGGGAGGACTGCTAATAAACTTGGTCTAAATAAGTTTCTCAGGATTTCTGTTTTTGAGATCAATGTTTGCTGCCTGTTCTAATTGCCATAGTAAATGAAGTGTTGAGTAGTGATAATGGTTATTTCATTGATGGTTGTTCTATGGTTTTGCCCAGATTGAGGAAATATGGATAATAGATTTATACCAAGATTTTGAGATTGAACTTTATTTTGAAGTAAGCCAGGTATCTCAAAACTTACTGAAATTCTGTAAGAATGTAGGCCTTCATATATTTATGGTAAAATATAGAAATCTACATATTCTTCATTTATGGTAAAAAATATATATCTTCATGCGTACATGGTATGGAGAATTCATCACAATATTTAGAGTATTCAAAAACCCAAGTTCAGAAAGGTTAATAATTTCACATTTTGTTCTACATGTTTGCATTGTTAATAAAATTCAAAATAAGTTCTACACAATTTCCCAGCTTGTCTAATTTGTGTATTCCCCGTCCCCTGAAAACAAATGTATGTCAAGTGTACTTAGTGTTTGGGTTAGATTTATCCATAAAGTGCAAAAATGAAAAGGGCATTTTCAGACCTTGTCCATCTTACAAAGAGATGTTTTAGTTAATTATTTTGTTTCTAACTACATACACGTATCACAATGGTATTCTCTATGCAAGTAAGGTTACCCCACACTATGAAGTTATGCAATTCATACTGGAAATCCAGCAGTACATATAACTATATCCATTGTTTTTGGAAGAGTATCTTCCAAACCTCAAACACAGATGTAGCTGCTACCTTCATTTTCTGTTCCAATGGAGTATAGTTTTACGAAGGGTTCAAATTCACCCCCTGCATGTTTGTATTTGTTAGTGATATATACCCCCTGCATTCTACCTGTATGAGCTAGCGCAAAGTATGTTATGTACATGTGATGTAGTCATTAAATCTGCTGATGAAAGCAAACTGAACAAGGCAGAACTTTGTGAAAGGATAGCTTCACATGTGGTAGTTTTACATAATGAAGGGTTTGTGTTATGACCCTATTGAACATCATACACAAAACATTTGTATTCTACGTTCATTATTCATCAATCAAATCATTTATTAGTCAGACTGTTTCCTCAAATGATGTACAAATATATAGAATAATGGATGCTCTCCATAACAGAGAACTCTGATCATTTCATATGAGGTTGAGACTTTAGAGGTTAAAAATAGTAACTATATTTGGTACTGAAAATATTGATAAATTATAGAATTGCAAATCAATAGTTCATGTTTTTTATTGTTTTATCTGTATGCAGCATGTGCAAAGAGAACAACTCCTGGAGCAACAGAGGTTACTTGAGGCTCAGCAGCAGCAGCAACAACAGCAACAGCAGCAACAAGCTCAGAAGCAACATCTCGAGCAGTTGTTAGCAAAGAAGCAAAGTAAGCAAAGTAAGACAATTCATCTGTGTGCATTTAACGAAAAAATCATCTTTCTTCCTGCCCTCTGAAAACTACATGTAAGAAGAGATTTCTAATGGCTTGAAAATAAATCATAATATTGAAAATATAATTAGACCTGTAAAATGGAAACATTGCTACTGGTTTAATGGCATTTAATGCATTCTTCTAAAATGCTGGGAGACATTTAAAAATAATTTTAGTGCTATTTACCTATTTGAAATATCAATGTGTGTAAAAATATGGCATTCATTTATATAAACTTTTTATAATGAGTCCTATTTGTTATTTTCTACTTAACATATATATTGACTGCTTTGAGGGGCACGGTTAAAACTATATTGCCCAAGGTGATCTGGAAACTGAGCTGTGCCCCGACACGAAGTCGAGGGGCACAGTGCAGTCTCGAGATCACAGAGGAACTATCTAGTATAGTAACAGAAATCAGATGGATTGATAATAGAATGAATCTTTGTTCAGTCTTTCAGTCATTCTAAATAGATACTTAGTCAAGTAGGATGAATACAAGGCATTCATTCTAAATAGATACTTAGTCGAGTAGGATGAATACAAGGCATTCATTCTAAATAGATACTTAGTCGAGTAGGATGAATCTAAGGCATTTATTCTAAATAGATACTTAGTCAAGTAGGATGAATACAAGGCATTTAGTGACTGGTTGTAATGGAAATGAAAATGATTGAATGCATTGTATTATGGATGTAATGCAAAGTAAAGGCAAGAGTAAAGTGAAGTGAGTAATGATCGATAGCTTTATCAGTATTCATGATTTTTAAGAAGTATATAGATTGAAGATTCTATCCTTTTACCACATCGTACTCTCATCTGAAGACTATAAAGCTTGTTCTTCTCATTATAGAGCTTTAGAAAGAAAGAGCTTTCCCCAGGCTTCTTGTTTATATCAAGGGTCTAGCTCCTGACTTTCAGATCTGAAGTGCATTAATTCCTTTTGAAAGACAAGACAATTATCGTCGCTGTTTTCACAAAGTGACGGTAGTGAAAAAAAATTGCATTCACTTTGCGTGACGATTTTCCTCACTACCGTCACTTCGTGAAAACAAGGACGTTATACACAATACATGTATGCATGACGCATGAAAAAGGTCAATTAGTCTGATCAGAGAGATGTTTGTTATTGTAATATGGACATACCCAGTATATGAACATGATGTCGACTTCTATTGTCCTGTAATGATTTACTCTTCAAGCAAAGTAGATCATTGGAAAGAAACAACAGCTGTGTAACTCTTATTAAGAAGAAGAAGATGTGTACATGTATTTTTATTCGAAAACATCAATACCTTTCTCCTGTAACACATCAATGTATGCAGTTTGGTACAATCGCATACAAAATGTATAGCCTTCAAATAATACCTGTCAGAAACAACACCCCACACAATTATCCCTATATCGTAATGCCATGGATTGGATAGACTCTTAATGATGTCACAAGTTTTTCTCTTTATTGTAATGGTAGTGTTTAATTGTTTCCGTCTTTTGACGTAATTCCTCAAAAATGGAACAATAAATATTCAAGAATTTATTGCTAGCTTGATTTTCTGGAGGATGTATGTTTTTTTGATGAACGTATGCAAGATAATTTTAGACATTCACTTGTACGCAATCGTTTAAATCCTAATTGTTCTTCTTTATAGAGATTTTATTTTCTCATCTTTATACTGGAGTTTTTCACCGCAAATGCTTTCTGGCTAAATGCGGAAACAAAATACCTTTTCCAAATGAGATTTTCTAAAATCGTCACAACTCGACAAATACAACGCCAAATTTAGAGCGTCTATTTTGGTCGCTCTGCAACTGACTTCCCGATGGGGGAAGGCTATTTTTAAATACATGGATGAGCGATGGTTGAGCGCTCGCACAAACATTCGCCCACGTAGCTAGCTAGGCAGGCAGGCTTGAAGCTCAGCAGCGGTACTACCCCGGGGAAAGCGGGGATCTTCTCTAGTGACACACAATATGGCTGGATGTACGCAACATCGCTGTGATGGGGCTTTATTAACCACGGACGGAGAGAGAGAGAGAGAAAGGCAGGCAGCGCATCTGCTAGCTGAGCTATTTTTAGCAGGGAGGGAGCGAGCGAGCGAGGGAAAGGTTTTAGAAGCCCTTGTACTGATCACGTTCAAGTGCAGAGAATAGAATTGTCTTGCAGGATGTAAGGTAGGTAGGAAGAGGGAGAGAGAGGGGGGGGGGGTGTCGTCATGCAAGGTGTACAGCTGCGATGATTGAAGAAAGAGGGGAAGAAGATGGAGAGGAATGGAGATGGAAAGGAATTTCTTGTACTGAGAAGGTGGAAGGTATCCAATCCAATCCAAAAGATATTTGGTATGTGTGCGTATATGTGAGAGATATGAGGGAAGAAGAATTAGTTAATTAAGTAGAAATACCTTTACAAGGTTGTTTTAAAGAAAGTATATAAAGAATGAAAAGGGCGAAGAGAGGAGATAGGCATGGATAGAGAGAGAGAGAGAGAGAGAGGAGGGGGGGGGGGTACACATAATTACAGGCCTACACTATAGGAGAGCAGAAAGGAGATGCTACAGAGAGATGATGGGAAGGGAATGTGTGTGATAGCCTTTCCAACATTCTAGAGCTGATACAGAATGGCTAGAGAGAGAGAGAGAGAGAGAGAGAGAGAGAGAGAGAGAGAGAAGGGGCTGAGAGATAAGGATAATGAAGGATAGACACACTGTAGGAGAGAGTGTAAGGAAGGAGGTAGAGGAGGAGGAATATCTGTGAGATCTTCAAAGAGATGGCAATTGCAGGAAGTGGAAGATTTCTCAATGCTCCAAGATGAAGATAAAGTCACTAGAGACAATATTTTGGTCTTTGGAAAAGGAGTTAATTGTAGAGATTTTAGGAAAACAATGGTTAGTGGATAATTTATACTGCCATTGTGGAAATTGATTTAAGAAACCCAAAACAACAACACAAAAATCAAATTGTCCACATGAATACAACTTATTTCTGGAGCTATGTTCATTGGTCTGCTGAATGCATATGCATGCACATGAAATTATGAGTACAATACAAACAGGATATGTCTTTAATAGCAAGCAGTGTTACCTAAATAGGAACAATGTCTGCATTTATAGAACTAGAGTCTCACATCAGAAAACAAGGAAAATATCTCAACTGCTGCAATCCCATTTTAAGACATGGGGATAAAATTACAAGTTAAAAATATTGTAAGGTTCAATAAAATCAATAGTTTGTTGCCCGTTATGGGAAAGTGAGGAGCGAGCGTGGTACCCTCCCTAGCTCTCCTTCTTATTCCAGCATTTATCCTGTGTACGTACGTACGTCAGCAAGTCTGTTTACCTCTTTCTATTTCTAGCTCTCTCCTCCTGTCTAAAAGTGGCGTCTTTTAGACACGATTCATGGAAATGCAATTATGCGCTGCTCTAGTGCTGTGACGTATGTAGGACCGTGTTGTTGTACGGATGAGGTTTTCACTGTCTCCCATTCAGTTCCCCTCTCTCTCTCTCCCTCTCTCTCACAGTACACAGAGACTCTTTTTAGCATCCAGGCTATTTTCATCCTGCTAAAAATATATTTTTGCGATTGAGGGGGTTGGGAAGATTCGCGGTTGAAAGATGGATGAAGAAATTGGAAGTTGAGGATTAAACAGAGTAGAGGATGGCAATTGTTTTTGTCAAGCTGTTATTGAGATCATTATTAAGCAGTAAAGTGTTGTTTAGTTTATTAAATGTAATTGAGTAGAAAGCTGAAGGGGAAGGAAGGTGATAATAATTTAGAAATATTCATTTATTAAATTTACTATGATGATTGTATAAATGGAGAGCTGGAAATTTTGTTATTATTTTTAAATATTGATATAATTTCTCTTTTGAAGTTTTTTTGGTCAAAAATTATTTCAGGAAGTTTTCTTTCCGTCATGAATTATGCATTTTCAGTAATTGAGATTAACTGAATGTTGTGGTACATTTTACATCAAGATGTAGCAAACTATAGAAAAAATATTTTTACATCATAAAAGAACATTATTTCCATTGAGTATTAGATAAAGATACATGTAGTAATATATTTATCTTGAGTGGTTAAATCTTCTTTAGTTAGCAGTTAGGAGATAGACATAAAAAGATTGATCATAAAATGGATTCTGTAAAGACTTTACAAGAAGAGAAGTTGTTATGTCTCTACAGAGCTGTGTTCATTCTCTACATACGTGTAATGTGGAATATCTTTCAGGGATGCATTCTTACTCTGTTTTATGCGATACCTTGTCCCTTTTGTTTGAGAGAGGCAAACAGTGGACTGACGTTGCTCGAGTCGCTGGAGTTATTTTTGGCATGATGAATCGGCAAGACGCGTAATGTGGATTGAGATATAAATACGATCATGCAAAGATTGCGAGAAAACGCCTCTCAAAATAGATTTTGATACAAAAAAGTGTTTGACTTAATAAGAGGGTGTAAAGAAGTCTCTTTTGAATCAAAAGGAGAGTTTTTCTGCTTTCACAAATATAGATCGAGATAGAGAGCGATCGAGTTCTTACTTTAAAAAAAGGATTAGGCATGAAAAGAATGCATTTTGTAGATGCATTCACAATATATATATATATATATATATATATATATATATATATGGTATTGCAGGGTTTGTAACCATGGCAATAGCTCACTGAATTTGTGAATAGGAGATGAGGAAAAGAAAAGATATGCCTAAGGAAGGTTGAGTTTTGTCTTGTTTCATTTATTGTCATGCATGTAAAGTCTTATCAGTATCAGCATCTAATGAAGCAGTATTGATTTACTTTGTGCATTTAAAATTGAACACATCTTTGAATGTATTGGGTATTGTTATTGAGATGGAACAGCATTTCTAAAGACATATATTTTTAAAACATACAAAAAGAGTACTTAGAAATTCACAATTTCTTATGAATGTTTTATGTTTTCATTCCTTAGGTGCCAATGCTTCAACAGAAGTTAAGGATAAACTGCAGAAGTTTCTCTTGAATCGGCAACAAAGAACCGACTATGGAGGGAGTGGACCTCTTAACCACTCACCTCCCTATAGGCATTGGTAAGTCTCTTTTGAAACAAGCTGGAAATTAGGAAGAGGGAAACGTTTCAATTGGTTGTGCACGATGGTACATTGTTCGTATACATTTAAATGGTTATCCCCAGAAGAGAGAAGAATGAATAACATAGGGACATTTTATCATTAAGATTCAAAGGATATATGATTATCAAACTATCAAACTGAAATTTAGAATCCAGTCCAACAGTTTTCTTTCATTAATTAAAGTCCATTTGATATAGAGGTTTTTATGATACTTTCTATGGTGAATGCTTTATTAGGTTATTCATGTACTTTTCCAAGAATATCATAGCATCAGACTCCTTATCCTGTTTGTCCTCTGTGGTTACACGTTGCTTTCAATCACTGATCTATTAGTCCTAGAGAATAGATACTTGTATAATAAAAGAGATATATGACTCGACCCACATATAGAGTTTGTTGACCCTTGAACAGATATATTGCAAAACCAGTTTTTCATTTATTTGTATAAGTCAGTGAGTTTTGCATGTTTGAGTGACTAGTGAATACATACACCTTTGAATATAACCAAAAGCTAGTATGGGGATTGTATTAAATGAGTGTTTTTCCTATTAGTAACCCACTCATATCAATTTCAATTTTGTATGAAAGTCTGTGCATATTGGGAATATGTGAGTGGAATGTGAAATACGGATTAAGTGTAAATGCATGTTTAACCTTCATTGTCTGTTAAGTTTGTACCCCTTATCTTACAAAATGTAAAAGTTTGATTGGATCAAAAATGATTATTTTCATAATTTGTCAATAAGGAAATATAATATTCAACGTTCTTGTTGATTTCCTTGTATTAACCTCAATGCCATTATTTTGTATAATATTTCATTTGATAATAGACATGTATGTCTATAGCATACATTAGGTTTAATATGTCTCATTTTCTAACATCTTTGATGGTCAGTTACTTTTAAAAGGTTGAACTCTGTTTTTCTTTTGAAAGTAAAAAAACATACTCTGCTTGACAGAAACCAACCACATATATTATCTTATCAAACCTCAATACCAGGATTCAATGAATGAAATGCCTGGGATCCTAGGGTCTCTACATACAGCTTGAGAGGGAAAAGGAGGGAGAGGGGTGGGGTGGGGAGTGGGGAGGGGTGGGGTGGGGTGGGGAGTGGGGAGGGGTGGGGTGAGGTGGGGTGAGGAGTGGGGAGGGATGGGGTGGGGTGAGGAGAGGAGTGGGGAGGGGTGGGGTGTGGAGTGGGGAGGGATGGGGTGGGGTGAGGAGAGGAGTGGGGAGGGGTGGGGTGGGGAGTGGGGAGGGGTGGGGTGGGGGTGAGGAGAGGAGTGGGTAGGGGTGGGGTGTGGAGTGGGGAGGGGAGGGGTGGGTGAGGAGGATGTGGTTGTGATGCTCATCTTTACTCCCAGGGTCCTACAAATGAAACCAACCTACATAATTGAATTAATTTTTCTCACAATATTTTAAGTACTATTAATATTTAATTTGTTATTTAATAGTATGTAGGGCAAATGGGAGAGGACCTGGCAAGATACCTCACAGAGTTGCCAATGTGTTTATTGGATCACACCTTCAAAAAGGCATAACTTTCTTATTTTTAGTTGGGTTTTGCTCATAACTTTCACTGACATGTTTCTCTAATATTTCTGCTCCTATTAAATCTAACTTAATACCAGGTTGGACTTCCCCTTCAAGATGCATTTTAATCATGACATGTTATTTTGATTTTTTGACAGGACCCCTCCCAGCTCGATGGATCACCATTCCCCTCCACATAATGTATCACCCCAGTTTCATCACCAGCCAATGGGGTTTGGCCAATATGATAGCAGCAACTTTCCCCTCAGAAAAACAGGTATGATCAATTAGATTACTCATTCTATCATCATATGCTAATGTAAAAAAAAAACCACAACTTGCCTGGCTGCATTGACACTCATTGCTGAATCGTCTAATGCAAGGCATACATTTTGTATATTTAAAAAAAATCATGATATAGTTGTGACAGAATCTGGATAATTATAACAAATATTTTGAGCCTTATCTGCTTAAAGGAAAGGACTCATGTTGTTTTGAAAGTATGGTTGTGTCAGTATCATTTGCTCTTTTCTTATCAAGTATTCCTTAATAGGAGTACATGTATATGCTGCGTAAGATTGAATGAGAGTTATTGTGTAGGGGGTACCTAGTAGGAATCAAATTTGTAGAGAATCCCTTGGTGAAAACACTGATCTATTTTAAAGCATACGGTACATGTAAGTATTTTTATTTGATAAAGTAGATATGAGAGAGGGTGTGAGAGAGAGAGAGAGAGAGAGTGTGTGTGTGTGTGTGTGATATGTATATCCTGTTATTCTTGAATCACTATGGACTTTATTAAAAGAAAAGAAAGAAAGAAGGAAAGAAAAAAAAAGAAAGAAAGATAGAAGTAAATACAAAAAGTAAAAAGTTAAAAGAAGAAAAAGGAGGAGGAGGGACAACACACACAAAAAAGCTTTCATTTTTTTCTAATGAGGAGCTTCATGTTACCTTTCTGTGCAACGTCAATGACATCATTAACAGGATACAGTATATCACCCATCAGGTGGATGTTTACTTATTGGTTAATGTTTAATGTCATAAACATTATTACAATTCAGTCTCTACTTGTACACACACATGCATAGACACACACCTTGTTCACTGGTTCATTGTTCATGTACATTGATTTCACCTTGAGCTAGCTAGGCACTGATTGAGCAAAGCTGGATTGATTTTGATTAAATGCTTTGAAGGTTACACAAACATATGTCTACATATATGCATATTTTGATGTAATGCAGGATAATTATTCATCAGATAAAAAAAATTCTGGTTTGATGAGAGAAGAGAATTCATTGATGAATTATACATGAACATGTAGTAGATTTTCATGAAAGGTAATTTTTGAGAATTATGTAGCTACATACTGCTAGATCCTCACAGTGACATGGGGTTTGGAGGTCATTTAGGACAATCGTTTTCATTTTTAAAATTGGAAAGAGCACCTTAACATCATCTCTCAAAAATGAAGGAAGAAAGGAGGGAAGAAAGAAACTCAGACAGAAGAAAGAAAGCAAGAAAGCATTGTCAACTCAATGTTGAAGGTTTATACTATCTGTCTGTGTATGTTTGAGAAGTGTGGGCTCTATAGTTTTAAAGGTAAATCAATGTACGTTTTCTTTTAACACTTATCTTTCTAATGGACTTTGTAACTTATAATACTCGTTGCTAAAATAGTAAAATTATAGATTCTTTCAATCTTGTTCATATTTGTATTTCATTTTGAAGAGGTGTTTATTACTTGACAGGATACTAACAAACAAATATCCACATTTGGGTTTGACTCATTATTCCACATAACATGTTGTTTAGAATGCACATAGATTGTACGATGTCATACACATTGTGTCTGTTTCATTTTATATTTGAGCTTTCAAGTGTTCAGAATCTTGTTCACAGCGTGTTGATTGATAACATCATAGCAGGAAATAGAAATAAATAAAAGCTCTCTCTGTACACACTCTAATAATAGCTTTCAAAAGATGTCAAACTTGCTCTCATTTCTCTATTTGACTGAGCTAGCTAGGTGCGTCCATGCAGTATAGTGTTGATCTATGACAATGAACTCCATCAACATAACCTTGTACCTTGGCCTAGCTGGCCTGCCTGGCCTGGCCTGGCCTGGATGCTATGCTAACTCTGTTGACTAGCTGCACCTATTCATAGCTCTCTAATGCAAATACTCAAGGTGTAATAGCAAGCAACCACCGCAGTTTGTGAATCGTGAAGCCAAGCGTGAAGCGTACTCACCGTTTACATTTCCTTTTTCTTTTGAAGCGTTGATCTCTAAATTAGGTCATCCTTCCCCCCACTGGGAATACTCCCTTAAATCTACCAAGTACGTGCGACTTATTGGATTATAGTACATATAAAATGATGTTTATGAAAATACATCAATATTTAAAAATGAATAATACACACTATTCAAACTATAGTATACATGTAAGGATAGCACCTCGACATAGGTTTTTTTTATAGATTCACTTAACTTGACAGTATAAATGTACATCTTGTTGTAGTGTTCAAATTATCATTACTTGCATTTACATAATATAAAGTGAGTATATCTAATATTCAATAAAAGAGTAAAGCAATTGGCGACATGGATATGGTTGGTAACTGCTTAAATGACATTTAAGTACATGAAAACAATCATTAAAGATCTGCAATTAGTTTTCGTAATATGTACTGCTGATTGTGCAGAGTTTGTACATGTACATGCAGCCATGATTATGACGTTTATCAATGAATAGAGATAGTTTAACAATGATATTAATGGCTGCCATGATGCAGAATAGTTGCCTTCTTTTATGCTTCTGTCAGAGAATAAAAAGATACCAAAGTTAGTTGATAAATGCCTTGCCAGATTGTTAAAACTAACAATTTGTTATTTTTACATGTAGCCAAAGTTAATTTTACAAGTATTTAATCGTTCCTTATCAATATTCATTGGAGCCTATCGTATCTTGTTGACTATGAGGACATGCACCATCGATACTGTAGTTGTTGATATCTGTACGTGATGATCAACGATCTCTTGTCTCTCCCTCGCTGGCTAGGTACCTCCCAGGTCAGGACTTATTACATATCGATGAGATTTTTATTTTTAGCCTACCAGCGTACAAGGTTCTGCATTATTGATTGATTCCCATCCTTGGCTGGCTATTCTCTACTTTCCCTCTGACCTTTCTATGTAGCGCGCTCTAGTTTTCATCAAACCTTCTCTTCTCAAACCAGCTCAGCTCAGCTCAGCTCAGCTGAACAACCTCTGCCATGCCATGCCTGCATGCCTGCTGCCCTGCCCACTAATCAACTAGATAGCTGGCAAATTTCCGTCTAAGAGGAAGCATATCCCTCTTGTCATCTTTCATGCACTTGGCTTGTCTTTTATTTTAAGGTTTTGATCCATTCATTGAAACTGAATGGACTGATAATAGGAGGAAATGAAAGGGACCTTGTTCAATTAGAAATGTGGTCAAGGTTTGTATACACATAGGAATGACAAACAAAGAAAATATACATTTAAAACAAAAAGAACATGGTAAGACAGAGAGAGAGAGAGAGAGAGAGAGAGAGAGAGAGAGCACAGAAATCATGATTTAAAGGGGTAGTACGTCCACCCTGATATTATGTTGGTTTTAATAGAATCAACAAAAAAATGAGAAGGTCAGTGACAGATTAATCAAATTCTGATTAAAATTAAGAAAGTTATTTATTTTTGACGTTGTGATCAAACCAACACAAATTGGCAACTGTGTGATGTATCTTGCGAGCTCCCCTCCCATTTGCTCTGTACAAAAACCAAACAAACAAACAATTCCCGGAAGAAAGTTGTTATCATAATACATTCACCCTTAATATATTTATTGCAAATATGTTTTTATACATCACCTGTATGAAACAAATTTATTCTGTCATCAAGAACAAACAAAATGAAAGTTTATGAACTTCTGCACTTCTCCAGAAAACACATGTGACAAAATATAATAGTGTATAATCATTACAGTACAATAATAATAATAAATTAATAATAATAATGTAACTTATATCGCGCCAAATCCACTCTGTGGAGTGCTCAAGGCGCGTGTAAACAGGAAAAACGATCAAGACTTGAAAAGGAATGTTTTGAGATGAGTTTTGAAAGAATCAGAAGATAAACATTTTTTGATGTCTTCAGGAAGGCCATTCCATAATTTAGGACTAGAGTATGCAAATGATCTTTCCCCCCACGTTTTGGTAATGTAGAATAAAGAAAGACGAGGAGACCTCGGTTGAAGAGAACAAATTGTGAAATAGCTCGTAAGATATTTCACTGTATTGTAATTGCCAAAACGATTTATTTTTAATCATAATTTGCTTAAACTTTCACTGACCTTTTTCTCTCACTTTTCTGCTTCAGTGCAAACCAACTTGATATCATGTAGCGCGCACCTGCTACAAATTTTACAGTTATGATGATCACCTGTACATGGGGATAATTATGCGTGACATTGCTGAACAAATTTGCATTTTTATAATGTCAATACGTGTATGTACTAGTGTATGTGATTGCTCAATTTGCAGTACACCTTGTGTGCAATAAGCTAACAAGGTACATGTATATACAGTCTTAATGAGAAGGAATACATTACACTCACTTCAAAATGAATAATGTTTTACTTGAGTTAGGCATTAAATTCAGAAATGGGGCTACTTGTCTTGAGCCATTATTTTAGGCCTTCTTGGTTGATTTGTCAGAAAGAGACACAAATGGAATATTTCAGATTTGTAGATGACATGAATTCATGCATCTGCAAGATCTGCTGAACTGAAGTGTAGTGTAGTGTTGAAAATGGTCATATATTATTGAGGAAGTGAAGCCACCTTTGACAATGTGAAGTTATTTATGTATCATGGGTTAGATTATGGTTTGTCATTCTTGGAAGGCTGTAAACTATTATGGGGAAAACCAAGTCTCAATATTTTATCTTACCTTGCAAAGATAGTATTGGTTCCATTGTGTGTGTACCAAACCAATCTAATCTGAATAATGAATGATATCTTCTGCACGCAAATAAGTACTGATTGAAAAAGACACAATATATAATGGAAGAGACCAAGAGAGAGAGAGAGAGAAAGAGAGAGAGAGAGGGGGGGGGGGGAGTGGGGGAGGGGGTAGAGAAGGAGAGAGAGAGAGGTAGAGGGGAGTGGGGGAGGGGGGGGGTAGAGAAGGAGAGAGAGAGAGAGAGAGAGAGAGGGAGTGGGGGAGGGGGGGGGGTAGAGGAGGAGAGAGAGAGAGAGAGGGCCAGAGAAGAAACATAGCTGTAGAGAATGAGAGACAGAAGGAGACATAAATTGGGAAGGAGAGAAAGTGGAAAAAAGAGTGGGGGAAGGGTATTTGGACTTGTTTGTTATGTGAATTTGATTTATGAATAATACAGTAGCTAATAACATAATTTTCAGCTTTCATGGGTAATTATTTCATTTCATTATTTAACTTGCTTTATATGTACACATTCATGATAGATGTTATCAAATGGATTCAAATCATAAATAAACATGCTTTGATTTTACAATCCAAATTTTACCAATAATTTGTATGTGTAGATATGATGGATTTATTTTGTTACTATTTTTGTTAATATTTTCATTTGACAAGCAAACAAAATTACTAATGAAAATAATACCAAATCAGATATTACAGTTATTTGGAATTTGAGGGGGAGAAGAGACAAGTATTGATTACTATCATGCATGTATGCAATGTGATTGTATAAGGCAATGGTTAATTATATAGTTTTCCCCTTTTTCTTCCTTTCCTGCAGCATCTGACTCCAACTTGAAAGTAAGATCCAGATTGAAAGAGAAGGTTACGGAGAGACGTACTCATGGTAGCCCTCTCTTGAGAAGAAGAGAAGGACCAAACTCTCTCAAACGGAAACCCATCAGTGGAGAACTCAACTGTAAGTTTATTTTTGTTACTTGGTCATGAGCACTTGCCCTACTTATATTAACAGGCTTAACAGGGGCTTCTTGCATGAGACATTGTCATCAAATACAAATGAGAAATTACAAATGCAAATTTGTTTTGGGATCATTACCCTGTATTATTTACAGTCAGTCCAATGAAGAAGAAAAGAATTTAAAAGCTGTGTAGACTTGACTTGCGAGTAACTTGGTATTAAGAACTAAAATCAAAGAAGTCTGCAAAATAATTTTGGGTACATGCATATATGAGCAGAAAGATGAATTATAAAAATGTGTACACTTAATGTACACAATTTACAAAATTGATTATATTACAATTTAATGAACTCAATTTACAAACTCAAGTAAGCTAACTAAAAGGTAAATTGATGAATAATAGGCCTTTCTGTCAGCATACCAGAAAGTTTATTTTGTTGAAAAATGGACAAAAAAGAAAGGGGTGGGGTAAACTGGTCCAAGGATGGTTACGATGATGTGTGTGTGTGTTGATATAAGAATTGGCAAGCGGGATAGGTAGTTGATGATTAGAAGCTTCCTGGCTCAATGGATGCTAACTCACACTAAAAGGTCAACACACTTTCAGTCGGTCTCATCTTCCCACTGAGTAACAGCAGGAAAGTCTCACACACATGGAAGATTATCTGATTATGTTCTCTCTCTCCCATCCAAATGAATTACACAATATATAGAGTCACATAATTGAGGGCTTATTGAACAGGTGATATCATATCTATGGCTTAAAGGCAGAGTTTGTAATTCAACATTTTACTGTTTAAATCAGTGAGGTCCATTTTGTTGCAAGTGTTTGATTGGACTCAGAGTTATGCAGGTTCAAAAGTCCGGTTATTACATCTGCAAAATAAAAGTTACCTAATTAGATTTGATCTGGACAAACACCTGTTGTTATTGAAGATAGCCTTGCCTGTATGTTGTAGAAGGATGATTATGATTGTTGTTTTATTTCACAGTAGATACTTCATCAAACAGTGCTCCTGGATCCGGTCCTAGTTCACCACTCAGTGCTGGAGCTGCTGGAGGGGGTGATAGTCCTAATGGACTATCTGTAGCAGCATTACCTGAGGTAAGTCTCACTAGTCTACTTATCACTTCCATCTAAATAAAAGGCTTAGCAAGTCATTATATTCTAGCTGTCACCAATTACTAGAGATTTTAAGATGTTTAAGCAGTGGATATACATTTTAAATTGCTTTCGGTGAGCTATCATCTCAGATATCTTATATTTCTTTATCATGTTGGTTTGTGGATGATGGTGTTACAAGGTAGATACGTTACTGCATTGGGATGTTTGTTATGTTTAATGAAAAATTGTTTTCAGATCTGGTAATTTTAAACAAATAATGTTTTTATTTCAGGAGGCAAGTAGCGCGACTAAGATGATGCTGAAGCAGAGGTTATACGGTGTAGTGAATGATCTCTACAGCTCTCCATCTCTACCTAACATATCTATCGGGATTCCTGCTGCAAACAACCCACAACACTCGCCACCTCTGGTAAGAAACAAAATCATATACCACCCTTAACACTCGTCACCTCTTGTAAGAAACAAAGTCATATACAACCCACAACACTCACCACCTCTGGTAAGAAACAAAGTCATATACAACCCACAACACTCGTCACCTCTGGTAAGAAACTAAATCATATACCACCCTTAACACTCGTCACCTCTGGTAAGAAACAAAGTCATATACAACCCACAACACTCGCCACCTCTGGTAAGAAACAAAGTCATATACCACCCTTAACAATCGTCACCTCTTGTAAGAAACAAAGTCATATACAACCCACAACACTCGCCACCTCTGGTAAGAAACAAAATCATATACCACCCTTAACACTCGTCACCTCTGGTAAGAAACAAAGTCATATACAACCCACAACACTCACCACCTCTGGTAAGAAACAAAGTCATATACAACCCACAACACTTACCACCTCTGGTAAGAAACTAAATCATATATAAACCACAACACTCACCACATCTGGTAAGAAACAAAATCACATACAACCCACAACACTCCCCACATCTGGTAAGAAACAAAATCTCATACAACCCACAACACTCACCACCTCTGGTAAGAAACAAAGTCATATACAACCCACAACACTCACCACCTCTGGTAAGAAACAAAGTCATATACAACCCACAACACTCACCACCTCTGGTAAGAAACAAAGTCATATACAACCCACAACACTCACCACCTCTGGTAAGAAACAAAGTCATATACAACCCACAACACTCACCACCTCTGGTAAGAAACTAAATCATATATAAACCACAACACTCACCACCTCTGGTAAGAAACTAAGTCATATATAAATCACAACACTCGCCACCTCTGATAAGAAACATAACCAACAACACTGGCCATATTTATTGAATAATCTTAAAGTTAGAGTTAAAAAAAAGAATACAGTGTACATGTAACAAGTAAAAAAATTCTTTTGTTGTGATTAAAGTCATGCACCTTTGAAATTCAGAGAAAGAATTTGATCAAATCCTTGAAAAGTATTCCTGTGATAGAAAATGAGAATAGTTGAAATCTTGCCAAAATGAAAAGGATATAAAGGATTGAATGGAACAAGAGGAAAGAGAGGAAGGAAGAAAGTAATTGTGTTAGGCTGCCAATACAGACATTCTGAGATACACAATGGCAGGACCTGCTTCAACCTTGCCCCACCTATAGGAAATGGTGTGTGTATGCATTCAACTTGCCCCACCCCTTGGGAAATAGCGTGACAGTATTGTATTTGGGTTATAGTGTTATTACAGGAGTTTAGTGACCCTTAATAGAAGAGGAATGTATGAAGCAGTTCAAAATCAATGATGAATATGATATTGTGATTTAAAAAAGCAACATTATGAAAAGACTTGGAAGAGAGAGATGACATGTAGCTTCGTTAAGGCTGAAAGTGGAGGAGATAATTGTTAGCTTCATGAGCCAATGTAGGATATCCTGATGCTGAAAGCTTTCATTATTATTTCAAATTAATTCCATTTTTAAGTGTCATTGCCAAAGAGGGAAGATGTGTTTGCACTAGCTATCAATCTATTTGCCAATATGTGGGTTTCTATCTGTTTTTATTGTCTGTTTGTTCAATATATATATATATTTTTTTTTTTATAAGAGTTACAAATTTTGCCAAAACTATCATTGCTAGGAAATACAGCAAGTGTAGAAGACAGAGAGAATGATAGACAGAAATAAAGAAAGAAATAGCGGAGAGAAGGATAATGTATATTTCCTGAGCATGTATATAATTTATCTATCATTTTGTCCGTTGTTGAACATGGAAAGATTGAGAACAAGGCAAATTTAAAATTGGTTATAATTAAGCCCTCTTTCTAACTAAACTACCTGGTATGAAACATGTTTTGCATTGAACTGTGATTCATTGTTCAAGAGACATTATGGTATTGGGGGGGGGGGGGGGGGGGGGTATGAGGATGTATTTATAGTTATTGTCCATTGTGTGTTGATGATTGAGTAAATATAAACCAGACATTACAATGTCACTTCAAAGATACGTACCAGATTGATGTCTAATTCAACCTCTGTGTTATCTATAGACTGAATTTAGATATTGTTGATGATAATATTACTATTGGCACCTTGCCTGCAATCCTAATGTAATTCAAGATGAGCATTGCCCAACAGGAGGTATGCTAGAGAAACAGTGGCTGAGTTCAACATTGGCAAGGGGGTTCAATTCTTTTTGTTTGGCAGGAAAGAGTTTGGCAAGACAGGATAAAAGTTGGCATGGGGTAGTGAGTTATAATTATAACATGCTATCTCAGTTGCCTGGCTATTTATGAAACAAACAACAAATTTGGTTTTAATGGGAAGATTATTATGCAGCTTGTTACAGAGTAGAGCTATATATGCATAGAACCTATTTCATGTATTATGGCAGTGTACGCTAGATTTATGTATCAGTTTGGGCTTTGTTGACATATGTGATTGAATGATATGGTCCTTTTCATTCACACGCTACTCTTCCTAATGTGACCACATGTGAATTAAATTAAATTTGTTTTGAAAATACAAAAAATAATTATATCAGGAACATTGAAGTGAAGCAAACAATAACAATGAAAACAAAAATGAATGTTTATAATGCTCTTGAAATTGATCCAAAATTATGTAGAAAAAAAACATTATTTGGCATTGAATTATACTGTGGCATTACATTATGTCTATGTTGATATTAAGATATACTGTTTCATCATTGAAATATTTAAGAACCCTACATGCATAGACCGTGTGTAGTAAGTACTATTTTATGGTTTGTCAACATGCATGAACCATACCAGATAAAACACACTGTGCAAGCTTTTCTCGTACTGGCCAAAGAGGAGTCATTCATATATATTTTTTATTTATTGGATTGGCTTTTATTGAAGACTCTGAATGTAATTTTCTACTCCTTTCCAGGGCCAAGTGAAACCAGGTCTACCAACAGCATCCATGTTAGGTGCTGCACCTCTTAATCCATACCTTCCTGGTAAGTTAGTCAGTATTCTAGATGAAAGTAATGATATGAGGATGATGTTGGTGGTGGTGGTGGTGGTGTTGGGGATGGTGGGGGGTTGTGGTGGTGGTGGTGGTGGTGGTGGTGGTGGTGGTGGTGGTGGTGGTGGTGGTGGTGGTGGTGGTGGTGGTGGTGGTGGTGGTGGTGGTGGTGGTGGTGGTGGTGGTGGTGGTGGTGGTGGTGGTGGTGGTGGTGGTGGTGTGGTGGTGGTGGTGGTGGTGGTGGTGGTGGTGGTGGTGGTGGTGGTGGTGGTGGTGATGATGATGATGGTGATGATGATAGTGATGATGGTGATGATGATGATGATGATGATAGTGATGATGGTGATGGTGACGGTGGTGGTGGTGATGATGATAATGATGATGATGATGATGATAGTGATTATGATAATGGTGACGGTGATGGTGGTGATGATTATGATGATGATGATGATGATGATGATGATGATGATGATGATGATAAGGAAGAGGAGGATGAGGGTTTTTTTAAATTGATATTTTCTTTGTTGTAACAGGTGCACCTCTCTCTCTAGCTGGTATTAATCCTGCACATTTAGCTTGTATGACCTTCCAGGATTTTCAGCAGGCCCAGACAGCCGCCATGTCAGCTGCTCAAATCGGAATCCATCCAAAACCAATCAGGTAGGATACCACATTATACAATCTATACATATCTTAACAGATACTCTGCACTCTTCATAAAAGACTAGAGGGTCATTATGGTGTAGACGTACACCTGCATATCCTAAATATTTATATCGGGATGAAAAACCTGAGGGTTCTTATGATTAAGTTGGGTCCTTTTTTTCTTTAGCGCAGTTAGTGATGAATGTGATAATGATATTCATTAAAGGTATCATTCAAAGTAAAATTCAAAAATATAAAGTTATACCATCAGCTATGGAGGGAAGAAATTGCTCAATTGGAAGATAAAGGAGACAGAACAACTCTTTCTATATTGCAAGATTGAGTTTGGTTTAATGAATCGATTTTATCGAACTGTTTGTTTAAAGGCACACTGCCATACTTGTAGCTACTTGCTCCCTCTATATAGAAAACTTCCCTAATCGGTGCCTGTTGGTCCCCCATGATCCTCTTTTTCTTATGTTAAATGAGAGCTGAGTTAATGAGATAGCCACCTGTCACAGTGACCTCGATGGCTCTCTGTGTGGTCTAATCCCTTCTGGCCCAGTAGTGGTGACGATCTTTAAGGCTAAGCTAAAATGTTGTTTAAAATATTTGTCGTTTGACATTAATCAACTGTGATATAACTGTGGTCTTTGAATGCCAAATACAATACTAGCGTTACACCAAAGTTTAGCTAATGGGTATCACATAGTAGGAAGTCAGTTTGAGAATGTTTGAGAATGCTATCACCAGTCCATTCTAAAAACTTGGGATATACCATGATACCTCTCTCTTCAGGAAGGCACTTTAAGAATCACATTTATATTTACTGTTCATGGAAAAGACGTACATTTATTAGAGATGTTTAATATGTTGCATTGTGTTTCAGACCGGTGACGCATAGACCCCTAGTGAGGACCCATTCTGCCCCTCTGCCTAACAACCAGCAAGTTCCTACCAGCCAGAGACCACATTCTATGTTACTCTCTCATCATCATCATTCACAGTTACTACAGCAACCGCATCAACTCCTCAACAATCTTGCTTATCAAAAGGTAATATTCTATAGAGATGCAAGGGTGCGATGTTACCCACAGTGATTATGTAATTACAGATACTATGCTATATAATGGTCATTACCAAATGGCAGAAATAATCTTTTCAGATTGGACAGCCTAAAAACCTAACAACAACAACAACAAGAAGCAACGTCTTATGTTTGCAGACCTATGTCTAGATAATGGTAATTTTTATAAAAAAACAACACCTGATTGCATGAACCATTGGGAACATCACTTTTGATCACATCCCGATAGCTTTTTTAAATTGTGAGAATCTGTTGTTATTGATTAGTAACACTAAATGAGCTCAAAATTCACATTCCTTAAATGTTTTAAACGGTATGTTAAAGGAAATACGAGATGCATGTTAGTTATCAAGCATGATCTGGTCATATGATAAAGATAAGTTGATTTTGTCTTTGTTTGTACAGCTCCTTGAAGAGAGAAGTGAAGAGAGAGTTCAAGAAGAGAGAGAACAAGAAGAATCTGAATCAGAATCCGCTGCAGGAGCTACTGCTTCAGGAGCACCTAACATGCCATCACCGTCCAAGGCTAAAGAAGCTCTTAAGAATGCCATCCATATCAAACAAGAACCAATTGATTTTACTGAAGAAGAAGAGGAGGAGGAAGAAGAGGATGATGCAGAGACAGAGATATCTAAATCTAGAGAGGTAAGATCCCTTTCTGTATTTATAGTGTGAAGGATTTTTTTTTTTTTTGGGGGGGGGGGATGAAAAACAATCTGTACTGTCTTTTGGTTGGATGGTTGGCAGGACTGTGGAAAGATCTACTTGTGTAAGCCCAGAGTCTTTGTAGATTTCTTGAAAGTGTGTACATTTGACCAGTGTGAATTGTGATATTGACATGTTTTTGTTAGGGGGTTTTCAGGTCATGACAACCATGTCTCATACCCACAGTGTTGCCAAAAGCATTTCTGATGTACAGTATTTCAATGCATATGATGAACATGAAGAGTTCTCCTGTGGGGGAAAATTGATGTGAAATCAAGGCAGTGGAAAATTCAATTTGTTTCTGTCCTGTCTTGTTATGTAGTTGTCGTGAGTTATTGGATTTTTATGCCTCTAAATATGTGAGGAATTACTTTATATTAACTGTTTTTTGTAATATACTTTTCTCTTTTGCTATTTTCATTTACAGGATAATTTAGACATGCTAAGACCCTCAACAATGACCAAAACAGGTAAGAATACTTGTCATGAATTAAAAAAACAAACACCTTTTTGGTATGGTTGACTGTGTCCCTAGTATTAAATTGTTTTTCTTCTTCTCAAGTATATGTCAATAACATGTGTTTACATTCTCTTCCCTCTGTGCTCCTTAGCACATAGCAGGTCATTGCACTTCTTATATAACACTATAATCTTTGTGTAGTACCTCTATATTATTGCTGTTGTGATTTGATGTACAGTGCATTATCACTCATTTATACATGTACCTACGTGCACTTCATCTATGTGGTTTCAGTAACATAGATTCTGTACTGGATTGTAGTGGATTTGTGTTTCTTTGATTCTTTGTATCATATCATGCACTTTGTGTGTCAGTGTTTTAATTGGTGGGCGGCAAAACAACGTGAACAAAGAACACCTTTTACTTTCACTTCTCTTGTGTTGTTTTTAAAAGGATCTCAGTGAATAGAAATTGTTTTGTACTTTTTCATTTTAAAATACAATTTGTCTGCATTTTTCTGACTAGATACAAACTTTTTAAAAAAAGAGGGTAAAAAAAGAGAGAAATAAAGAAGCGAATCCTGAAAGAATGGAAAATAAAAGGAACTTTGTTTTGTCAGTTTTGTGAAATAAAATCTGCTGTGCTTATGGAATGTACAAGGGAAATTGACCAATGCATGTTCAGACACGATTTACTGGATTTTTATATTCAATAAATGTGGCACCTTTCTCCCTTTCTGTTTCTTTCCTTACTTTGCAAGTTACATAAGCCATTAGTGTGTATTCTAGTTACGTTTGATCTTTTCCTTTCTTGTTCTTATTCTGCAAATGAGTAGAATGTCTGTTCCAAATGAGCATTTCTTTCTTGTAATCATGATCAGGAATGTTTGGTGGCCATCGTCCTTTGATGCGGGTACGCAGCTCACCGGCTGCTGCTGGTATCCCCTCACTCTCACTCAACCATCATCATCATGATCACAATCGTACCAAACACACCTTTACTACCGGTATATACACCCCTATCCTATCCCTGCATGATATACATACACCTCTTACCCTTATACCAATGTATTCCTGCATGGTATATACACCTCTTACCCTTATACCAATGTATTCCTGCATGGACATCTCTTACCCTTATAACATTGTATAAGGTGTTTACACCTCTTACCCTTATACGAATGTATTCCTGCATGGACATCTCTTACCCTTATAACATTGTATAAGGTGTTTACACCTCTTACCCTTATACCAATGTATTCCTGCATGGACATCTCTTACCCTTATAACATTGTATAAGGTGTTTACACCTCTTACCCTTATACCATTGTATTCTTGCATGGTATATCGTCGATGGGGTGACAAAACCTCGTATCTCAAAAATCATGAATTTTCAGGAGAGCAAAAAAACATTTCCGGTCTCAATAGATTTAGTGCTGTGACACCGTCCTTTGTGTGGAATTTGTGAAAAAACCGAGACAGGAGGCGTTCCATGGATTTATCAGGTGGTGTCATAGGCCAATAGGTACACAATTATGCAAAAAAAATCCAAACCTCAAAAAATTGAGATACAAGGTTTTGTCACCCCACCGACGATATACACCTCTTACCCTTATACCAAAACCTCTTTTACATCTCTTACCGTTATTCCAATGTATTCCTACAGGGTATACACACCCCTTACCGTTATACCAATGTATTCCTTCAAGGTGTTTACACCTCTTACCCTTATACCAAAACCTCTTCTACATTTCTGCATGGTATATACATCCCTTACCCTTATACAAACACGTCTTTTATATTCCTGCATGGTATTTGTATGCATCATTGTGGTATGACAGTGCATGTTAACAACTTGATATGAATTACGATAACACTATCTGTACTTGCTTTATATGTATGTACTCTGTCAAAGAAGTGCTGTCATGTAGATGAACTAGTCTTGTGCATAAATCATCAAACTAATCTTGTTATGTCTGAATAAGTTTGGTATTTACCATGTAATCTTGAATTCAACCAAATACATAGTAATAATTATATGTACATCTGAATATGGATTCCTCCATGAATGGGGAAGTTAAACATAGGTTCAGATTGGTTCCTTTTACTTGAAAGGAAGAAAAAGCATGGTACAGAAATGATGCTGTCTACCAGTACCTAAAAACAGGTTATGTCCCCTGACTGACAGCCTGCATGTATGATCAAGGTGGATGGCATTAATTGCTATGAACTCATAATATGAACTCATTATATGACCGTTGTAACATAATCCCATATAGGATATTTACATATCAGGTTCATGTTAAATCAGGATAATGGTAATTGAGGCTTTTAATATCTGATCTCAAATATCAAGAAGCTTGAGAGAAGATAGAAAACTCATTAGAAGGTATCTCACAGCCATTCTAAAGGCTTAGTACAGATAGAGATAACATATTCCTTGGCAATTAAATATTGTAATTCGCTTGCTATTGCAGTTTGGGTTGAGCACTCGGAATGTGCTTCATTATACAAGGAAAACAGGTTTGAAAAATCAAGTGGGAGTCATGAAATTCATTACCCTTATTCTGTCAGAATATTGTATATTTTAATATATTTTCTAGTACTTCTAATACTAAGGCTAGATCTTAATTATTGATCTTAGGACAACATGTTCATATTTTACTGGTTAAGTACAATATTAAACTGGTTAAGTACAATATTCAACATGTGCTATTTCAAATTTTATACAGGTACCAGAGAATCATTTATCACATGGATTATTCATATCTCAATTATATTTGTGTTGTTGTTCAAAGACATAACATTCATGTACTTAGATGTAGATGTAACACCTGTTTCATGTACATACATGTAGATATAACACCTTTTTTATGTACATACATGTAGATGTAACACCTGTTTCATGTACATACATGTACATGTAACATGTAGATGTAACACCTGTTTCATGTACATACATGTAGATGTAACACCTGTTTCATGTACATACATGTAGATGTAACATGTAGATGTAACACCTGTTTTATGTACATACATGTAGATGTAACAGGTGTTTTATATGTCAACTTGTACAATACTAAGATTAACAGAGACTAAAACACATCTTGTATGCATTAAACCATAAGCATCCTTACTTCATGTTTGTGCATGTATTTTTAGAAGAAAACAAGTTGAAACCAAGTTCTCCTTTCTCTTGAAATTGTCATTTTATATTTAAATATATTGATATTTACCTGATTCTAATGGAAGTCCATAGTCAATTACTATGAATCAAGACGAACTGTATTCAACAGAGTTTAATTAATCAGAATCTTTTAATTTGTGTGTATGAATACAATTTTCAAAGTTTGTATTTTTAAAAACAAAATTTAATTATGCAAGAATGCCATTCCAAGTAAATAAAGAACTGTTTTATTATTATTATTTCTGGAGAAATTGAAATACGGATTTTTATAAAATTTCAGTGCCAGTGATTGAATAAGAGCCTGATTCATCATTAATGTTATTATTGTTATTTGTCTGCGTGTAGGCCTTGCGTATGATACGTTGATGTTGAAGCATCAATGCCAGTGTGGAAACAATCAGAACCATCCTGAGCATCCTGGACGTCTACAGAGCATCTGGGCTAGACTTCATGAGAGAGGGATTGTTAGTAGATGTGAGGTGAGTTTATCTTACAGTCAGAGAGTGGGTAGGGAGGGGGTCAGTTACATTATAGAGTAGTGATCATAGAGCATATGGGCTAGACTTCATGAGAGAGGGATTGTTAGTAGATGTGAGGTGAGTTTATCTTACAGTCAGATAGTGGGTAGGGAGGGGGTCAGTTACATTATAGAGTAGTGATCATAGAGCATCTGGGCTAGACTTCATGAGAGAGGGATCGTTAGTAGATGTGAGGTGAGTTTATCTTACAGTCAGATAGTGGGTAGGGAGGGGGTCAGTTACATTATAGAGTAGTGATCATAGAGCATCTGGGCTAGACTCCATGAGAGAGGGATTGTTAGTAGATGTGAGGTGAGTTTATCTTACAGTCAGATAGTGGGTAGGGAGGGGGTCAGTTACATTATAGAGTAGTGATCATAGAGCATCTGGGCTAGACTTCATGAGAGAGGGATCGTTAGTAGATGTGAGGTGAGTTTATCTTACAGTCAGATAGAGGGTAGGGAGGGGGTCAGTTACATTATAGAGTAGTGATCATAGAGCATCTGGGCTAGACTTCATGAGAGAGGGATCGTTAGTAGATGTGAGGTGAGTTTATCTTACAGTCAGATAGTGGGTAGGGAGGGGTCAGTTACATTATAGAGTAGTGATCATAGAGCATATGGGCTAGACTTCATGAGAGAGGGATTGTCAGTAGATGTGAGGTGAGTTTATCTTACAGTCAGAGAGTTGGTAGGGAGGGGTCAGTTACATTATAGAGTAGTGATCATAGAGCATCTGGGCTAGACTTCATGAGAGAGGGATTGTTAGTAGATGTGAGGTGAGTTTATCTTACAGTCAGATAGTGGGTAGGGAGGGGGTCAGTTACATTATAGAGTAGTGATCATAGAGCATCTGGGCTAGACTTCATGAGAGAGGGATTGTCAGTAGATGTGAGGTGAGTTTATCTTACAGTCAGATAGAGGGTAGGGAGGGGGTCAGTTACATTATAGAGTAGTGATCATAGAGCATCTGGGCTAGACTTCATGAGAGAGGGATCATTAGTAGATGTGAGGTGAGTTTATCTTACAGTCAGATAGAGGGTAGGGAGGGGGTCAGTTACATTATAGAGTAGTGATCATAGAGCATATGGGCTAGACTTCATGAGAGAGGGATAGTTAGTAGATGTGAGGTGAGTTTATCTTACAGTCAGATAGTGGGTAGGGAGGGGGTCAGTTACATTATAGAGTAGTGATCATAGAGCATCTGGGCTAGATTTCATGAGAGAGGGATTGTCAGTAGATGTGAGGTGAGTTTATCTTACAGTCAGAGAGTTGGTAGGGAGGGGGTCAGTTACATTATAGAGTAGTGATCATAGAGCATCTGGGCTAGACTTCATGAGAGAGGGATCGTTAGTAGATGTGAGGTGAGTTTATCTTACAGTCAGATAGTGGGTAGGGAGGGGGTCAGTTAGATTATAGAGTTGTGATCATAGAGCATCTGGGCTAGACTTCATGAGAGAGGGATCGTTAGTAGATGTGAGGTGAGTTTATCTTACAGTCAGATAGTGGGTAGGGAGGGGGTCAGTTACATTATAGAGTAGTGATCATAGAGCATCTGGGCTAGACTTCATGAGAGAGGGATTGTCAGTAGATGTGAGGTGAGTTTATCTTACAGTCAGATAGTGGGTAGGGAGGGGGTCAGTTACATTATAGAGTAGTGATCATAGAGCATCTGGGCTAGACTTCATGAGAGAGGGATTGTCAGTAGATGTGAGGTGAGTTTATCTTACAGTCAGAGAGTTGGTAGGGAGGGGGTCAGTTACTTTATAGAGTAGTGATCATAGAGCATCTGGGCTAGACTTCATGAGAGAGGGATTGTTAGTAGATGTGAGGTGAGTTTATCTTACAGTCAGATAGTGGGTAGGGAGGGGGTCAGTTACATAAAATATGAATCTTTGTATCATTTCTGAATCTCGACAAGCATGCTAATAAACTATTTGTTTGTTTTGTTTGATTTCAGCGTATAAGGACGCGGAAAGCATCATTAGAAGAGCTCCAGTCTTGCCATAGGTGAGAAAAGTTTACAATTATGATGATGATATGCTTTTGTTTCAAACATTTCATTCTCCAAATTTTACCCCTGCCCCCCCCCCCCTTTTCTCTCTCCCTTGTTTTCTCTACATAGCACATTTCAATTCTGTCAGATAGCCTCTACTCTTTCACAATCATTTTAAAAATATGAATATTTTATATATACATTACATAGAGCATTAAAAGCTGTTCAATATGAATCCAATGTGACCAAATTTCTTGCAAAATGTTGTAAATTTCATGAATGTCTAGTATTCAAGACACAGTTATACTGTAAATTTAAGGCCATTTTAAATTTAAAGGCACCTCAGGATATGCAATTTAAATTCCTTGAGCTTATTCAATGTTTAACATGGATGTAATTGTAAATCATGATGTTTCAAATATTTTTGTTGAGATATCAGTTGTAATATTGCATTTTGCTATTTTAAAGATGGAATGTTACTTGTTAGCATTACAATTTTGAACAAAAGTTCTTATTTGTATATAGTCTGATACATATGAGAGGAGCTGAGATGTTATTTACTTTCTTAATTTGTATTACAGTGAAGGCTACACGTTATTCTTTGGTACAAGCCAGACACACAAAGCCAAGTTAGACAGCCGTAAACTGGGTGAGTTCAAACAATGTTTATTATGTAATCAATTAAAATATACCACTTTACCCATCAGATATTCATGTGCAGTGTGTAGATGTCAGAATACAGGTTTTATTCTTAAAGTTGATGTCCTTGTATTTTACAGCTCCAGTATACAATAGAGAGTTGTAACAACCTGTTATAAATGGGATATAAATAGATTATGCCATGAGCTTTATAACTTCAAAAAAGTGCTTTGTATGATTGTAGGATGTAGGACACATGGCAGCAATTTTTTAACTTTAATTGTCACAAAATATTCTTGTCAACTTGTTTCGTGGTTGCGCTTATAAGATTTGTTAAAGTCCTTTAAAGGTAAAGACCAGTATTGGAAATGCCCCAATTTCAAAAAATGAAATGGAAGCTCTTATTACCAATCATGTGAAAGAATATGTTTCGAATATTACATGACGATAACAATTTTGACGGGAAACCGCCTACTAATTGATATATTTGGTAAATTAGTATTATCTATATACTGTTGAAAGATACAAATGCATGTGTCGGGCACGTGTGTGTAGTCCCATATACATCTTTCTGTGTACAGTGCTTCTAACTTTATGAAGACTTGGCCAAATTTCTTATAATTTTGATGATTCCAGAACCTTTCAGTACATCTATGCTAGATGATCAACCTTTTCTGATCAATTTCACAACGCTTCTTTCACTATTCAATTGCATGACCATAACTGGTCTTTAGCTTTAATTGAAATTGTATATACATAAGAATACATGATGAATGATGCAATGTGTTATTTTCTTGTAGCTCTCATACCCAAGTTGAATTTCACTTGGTTGAGTTGTGGAGGTCTCGGTGTAGATACAGACACAGTTTGGCATGATATCCAGTCACCAGGAGCAGTCAGAATAGTAAGTATCTCGTACATGTATATCAATCGTTTAACACTGAGTATAAGCTTGGGTATAAAGCTGTGGTTAACAAAGGAAATTAGTTGTCACCTTGTAAATCTTGTAAATCAATGTACACGTGGCTCGAACCAAATGTTTGGATTGAATGGAGAATAAAGTCTTTGAGTCAATGCAGATAACAAGAATAACATTCTTGAATGCACTGTTGGATATTATGAAGATGTCTGATATATAATATGTATGTTTGTATGTAATATATATATATATATATATATATATATGGATGTTTTTATCAGTCTGACAGACAGTGTGGTTAATGTTGAGGTTTGAATAGACCTATTTGCTTTGCTACATGTCCTGTCTTTAGATGAGAGTCTTGGTTGCCCTAACCCTAAGGCTCTTCATTTATTGTGGTGTCTCCCATGTTTTTGTATGCATTGATACTTATGATGACGGTCAACCGATCCATATCATGAATATAAAAGATGTACAATGTTGAATTGATATTTATGTGTCATGTATCTTTAATACTAGGCTGCTGGAGCAGTGATTGAGTTAGCATTCAAAGTAGCTACAGGAGAGCTCAAGAATGGATTTGCCATCGTAAGACCACCAGGACATCATGCCGAAACATCACAAGCTATGGGATTCTGTTTCTTTAACTCGATTGCTATAGCTGCTAAACAGCTAAGACTCAAGCTCAAACTCAACAAGATACTCATCATTGACTGGGTATGTACATCCCCTCCCCCTTCCCCATTGCTCACAAGCTATGGGATTCTGTTTCTTTAACTCAATTGCTATAGCTGCTAAACAGCTAAGACTCAAGCTCAAACTCAACAAGATACTCATCATTGACTGGGTATGTACATCCCCTCCCCCTTCCCCATTGCTCACAAGCTATGGGATTCTGTTTCTTTAACTCAATTGCTATAGCTGCTAAACAGCTAAGACTCAAGCTCAAACTCAACAAGATACTCATCATTGACTGGGTATGTACACCCCCTCCCCCTTCCCCATTGATCACAAGCTATGGGATTCTGTTTCTTTAACTCAATTGCTATAGCTGCTAAACAGCTAAGACTCAAGCTCAAACTCAACAAGATACTCATCATTGACTGGGTATGTACATTCTCATCCCCATTGCTCTTAACCTATGGGATTCTGTTTCTGTAAATCAATTGCTGTAGTTTGAATTGAAAATATTAAAAAAAAAAGATTTCTATTTATGTTTTAAACTGATTTTGATTCTAATTGATATTTGATAAAACACTTTGATATAGGTACTGTAAGAGCACTAGTATAAGTACCAATCTTGTATTGTATGTTATTGTAGGACGTTCATCATGGTAACTCTACCCAGAAGATCTTCTATGAAGACCCACATGTACTCTACATCTCATTACATCGCCATGACAACGGTAACTTCTTCCCTGGCACAGGGGCTCCAGATGAGGTAATGCTAGACACATTCTTTTATCCTTCTTTCACTCTTCCTAGTTTTATTTTTATTCACTAAGTTTCCTTTTCTAATGATATATGATCGTTTTTACTCTTTCTACTTCATTTTATTAGTACTTTTTTTTTAACATGTCTCTTTTGTTTCTATTCTTCTGCTTGAATCTTTCAAAAATAGTAAAGTTTTCTGTTGTCTATATTTCCAAGATATTTCATTCTATAAGAACTGATATTTGCCTTCTAACATAATGTTATTAATTTGTTTTATTGACAGAGTGGATGCGGTGCAGGTCTGGGATACAACGTGAACATAGCCTTTCATGGTGGTTTGAACCCTCCAATGGGAGATGCAGAATATATAGCTGCATTCAGGTGTGTATGATAGAAACTTAGCCTGCCATGGTCATCTCAATCAGTCTTGCTGAAGCTGTTCAATATATCAAAAGGGCAGGGTGGATTAATGGTCTCATTAGTTAATTGATTGATTTATATATTGATGGGGGTGATACTCATTGATTTATTCATACATTGATTGATATAATGATGATGATTATTGTTTGCCTTGTTTCAGGTCTATTGTCCTTCCGATCATTAGGAGTTTTCTCTTGGATGTTATCCTTGTACCATCTGATGTTGCTAGATACAATTATATGATTGATATAATGATGATTATTGTTTGTGTTGTTTCAGATCTATTGTCCTGCCAATTGCTCGGGAGTTTTCTCCTGATGTTATCCTTGTACCATCTGATGTTGCTAGATACAATTATATGATTGATATAATGATGATTATTGTTTGTGTTGTTTCAGATCTATTGTCCTGCCAATTGCTCGGGAGTTTTCTCCTGATGTTATCCTTGTACCATCTGATGTTGCTAGATACAATTATATGATTGATATAATGATGATTATTGTTTGTGTTGTTTCAGGTCTATTGTCCTGCCAATTGCTCGGGAGTTTTCTCCTGATGTTGTGCTTGTATCCTCTGGTTTTGATGCTGCCAATGGGCATCCTAATCCATTAGGGGGATATAAAGTTACACCAGCATGTAAGTATACAACTCTTCATTAACCACCATAAATCACTTATTAACAAATAACTTGAAGTCAATCCAACTTTGGTTACACACTCTAGATGATCGAATAATGCTGTGCACAATCTTTTATTAAAATGTGAAAATGTCTCCTTAGAATTTCTGTCATTACTTGTTGGATTTGTAAAGAAATTTCACATGTATATTATCATGAAAATTACATACTGTCGTCCTGTAAAATGCAGTTTTATCATTATTCCACACATTAGCATTATGTTCAAAGGTTGTATAAAGTTAAGAGAAGAACATTTGATGACACTACTTTTGTAAATTATGTAAAATTACTATTTTAAGATGTACATGTATGTAGATGAAATAAAGTAGAATATGATGCACTGATATGATTTTTATATTCTTTCTGCTGTGAGGTAACAATGGAATTATTTTGTTTGTTTGTAGGTTTCTCCTACATGACCCGTAAGGTGATGGGACTAGCGAATGGAAGAGTGGTGTTAGCTCTAGAAGGTGGTTATGATCTGACGGCTATCTGTGATGCATCAGAGGTGTGCGCCCAAACTCTCCTAGGTGATGACCCTTCACCCCTCTCAGAAGACGCTATCAATGGAGTCCCTAATGCCAACGCAGTAGAGTGCTTACGTAGGACTATTGAAATACAATGTAAGTCAGCCGTCTTCGTTGCATACTAATATGGACATTATATTGCTCTCTCTCTCTAATATGACCCCTAATATGGCTCCTCGTGCCTAGACTTACTTAAGGCTTGTTCAGGTATGGCGAGTTAAACCACCACAAAATAAATGACAACTGCGCACAGCAAAGGTGATACACATATTCACCTAGCTCTGTGTCATCAGATAATGAAATGTTGAGCATATTACACTTTACGTCATCCTAACATGCAGTGGTTTAGCAGCGTCATATTCAATCAAGGCTTTACTAAACTCTGGTAAATATAAGGTATGTTTATGACAGAAATATCTTAGGTCTCTGTGTACTGGAACTAGTAGAGTTGGGTTCGGATAGTACACATCTATTTTTTGAAACCATTCTAGTAGCTTTGAGTGAGCTACAGATATATCCTATTAAAAACTTTCTATGTATTTTCTTTAAAAAAGGGCCTTATCAATTACACTTTGGTTGAGAGGGTGAGAGCTATAGCTAATATGCATTGTTAAAGGACTGGATCCTAACCCACAACCTCATGATGAGAGGAGTAACACAAGATTCCTCTGACTCAGAAGAAAATCCTCCTATGTCAAATTGGTTGAAATCTCAGACTCTAGCCATAGGATTTGTTTTCAGAGATCAGGCTACTACTGTAGCTTTGTCTGTTCTAGTAGCGTAGTAAGCAAATAATTAATGCTGGTGAAGGTGATGGGACAAACTATCACTTCCGAGGCGATCTGGATGTAGCTATCTTTCCGAAGCGAAGATGAGGAAAGATAGCGTATTTATTCATATCGCCGAGGAAGTGATAGTTTGCCATCGCCTGAACCAAAAGGTGATTATTTGCTTTATATTCCACATCGGAAACATTTCACTTTCGTCATTTTAGAGCAACAAGTCATCAATTAACAGCTAGCAAACGGTGTACGATACGTACAGTGCATGCAGTGTGGTGGTACTGTACTGGTGTGACCATAGTTTGCGCGTGACCAAAGTTCGCATACTAACACTAAAAGCACTTATAAGAGGAGAGCAATACGCAACGTTTACAATTAAAGTGCGTTGCACTGTGTAGATAGTACTGCTATCTACACAGTGCAACGCACTTTCACCGAAGATAGAAGTACTATCTACACAGTGTAACAAACTTTTCTTTTCCCATCAATGATGGGAGAACTATCTTTTATCACATGATTTACTTTTGACCAATCGTAGAGCAAAATTCTTAGTATGTGGAATATAATATGATATATTATATCTTTGTGTGTGTTTTATAGCCGAGTACTGGACATCAGTCCGAGATCAGTCTGCTACTGTAGCTATGTCTATGCGTGATTCAATGAAGAGGAAAGGAGATACAGAAGTGCCTGTTAATGAGATGGCATCACTATCAGTACAGCAGGAAGCTCCAAGGTAATAACCACTATGGTCTGTTCAGAGCCAGAAGGGCGTTAACTCTGTGTTGTAGTATATGATTTAACACTCCTCTGTAATAATCAATTGAAGATATGGTCAGTTCAGAGCCAGAGGGCGTTAACTCTGTGTTGTAGTATATGATTTAACTCTCCTCTGTAATAATCAATTGAAGATATGGTCAGTTCAGAGCCAGAGGGCGTTAACTCTGTGTTGTAGTATATGATTTAACACTCCTCTGGCTCCAAGCAGATGATATAGCAAGAGAGATGTGCATGTAATAGCATGTGACAGGCAGATATATGGTTGATGCTGCTGCAGGTTAGACTTGGTTAAGCTTTTAGCCTTGGCCTCCTTCATAATGCTATGGACAAGTTACCTATTAGCAAAGCAATATGATTAATGACAAAGAAGTTACAGCAGCAACATATCAAATGAAAGAATAATTGCTGCTTACATCTGTGTTTTGTTACATTATTTACTTTTGTTCTGCATTATTGAGTGAATTGATATTTGATATCTAGTGTGAAGGGCAACATAATCCTATATCCATAAATTAGTTTTGCTAAGTATTATTTAACCAAATTTCAAGCGCAAGATCAGCTCTATTTATCATTTGATACTGTATATAGTCCCGTTGGAATTGGTTTGGAATACCAGAAAGCAAGCATGTACATAGTTATAACACAGTGACATGTCTACAACATTGCTGCATTGATGTTATATTATGTTGCTTTATGAGTGTCACGTCTGATAGAGCTTTCTTGTTTCTCATTGTTTGACAGAAGTTCAGGAGAGATCCCGGATGAGAGTGCAATGGAGGCTGAAGAAGCAGCCCCTTCATAAGGATGACTCCCTGTTTAGTAGGGAGGGAGCGTAGTGAGTGTGGGTAAAGAAAGAAAGCCTACCAAACCAAACCAAGCTCTTATTATCTATCACGGAGCTAGGAGCCTAAGATGGAGGGAGGTTGAATGCATCCTGCCTGCCAAGCAAGCAATTCACTGAAGACAGACAGACAGACAGTATTGGTTTCATGTGTATTGTGTTGTTGACTACTACAGCCTTCAAGGAACACACTCTTGCGCATGAAGATGAATACTTCAAGACCAAGAACTAAACAGGAATGACCGTCCAATTTATTCTACCCTAACGTTTCCTTACGAGCTTGGGTACATACATGCAGGCAGGTAGGGATGGAAGGATTGCTGTTTGTTTGTTTGGGAAATGAATCAGTATTTTCTTGTTTGATTTTTAGACAAGATTGGTTTTAATTTCCTGAATAGTGTCACATGAACCTGGTCAGTCTTATCTGCTCATATTACGTACTTGACGTTTGATGTGTGGTAGAAAGAGAGAGAGAGAGCCACAATCTTGTTCATGTTTGGAGTGCATGCATATAGCTATTGAATCGAGACTGTACTATTAGCTCTAAACACATGATGTTTGACAAGTTTGCAAATTTAATATATGTATGTTTGTTGGCATTGAACCTTTTTATATTCATCACAAGTTGTGGTTGTATTACACGTGTTGTAGTTAGTTCATCTGTACAAAGTTGCTTGTGCATAGTGTTTTCTATCATGACTGAAAAGGGTTAGATGTAATTGCTTCGATGCACAGAGTTTGAAAAGGCATTCCACAAAGTGTTACTCAAATCATATTTGTACACGTAAGTTGATTTTGTTGTTGTACAAAACAACAGAAATTTATTGAAAAAAAATGAAGACAAAAATTGGAAGATGAAGAGATGTCTTAATGAGTTTTTTGTAGATGCCACTATCCCGTCCTCCCTCCCATGCGTTATACCCTACAAGGTCCTCTAGGTAGGATGAAACTAATTCCTATTGGTCTCTGGGTAGGATGAAACCAATTCCTATCGGTCTCTAGGTAGGATGAAACCAACTCCTATTGGTCTCTGGGTAGGATGAAACCAATTCCTATTGGTCTCTGGGTAGGATGAAACCAATTCCTATTGGTCTCTGGGTAGGATGAAACCAATTCCTATTGGTCTCTTGATAGGATGAAACCAGTTCCTATCAGTCTCTAGGTAGGATGAAACCAATTCCTATTGGTCACTGGGTAGGATGAAACCAATTCCTATTGGTCTCTGGGTAGGATGAAACCAATTCCTATTGGTCTCTGGGTAGGATGAAACCAATTCCTATTGGTCTCTGGGTAGGATGAAACCAATTCCTATTGGTCTCTAGGTAGGATGAAACTAATTCCTATTGGTCTCTTGATAGGATGAAACCAGTTCCTATCAGTCTCTAGGTAGGATGAAACCAATTCCTATTGGTCACTGGGTAGGATGAAACCAATTCCTATTGGTCTCTGGGTAGGATGAAACCAATTCCTATTGGTCTCTGGGTAGGATGAAACCAATTCCTATTGGTCTCTGGGTAGGATGAAACCAATTCCTATTGGTCTCTAGGTAGGATGAAACTAATTCCTATTGGTCTCTGGGTAGGATGAAACCAATTCCTATTGGTCACTGGGTAGGATGAAACCAATTCCTATTGGTCTCTGGGTAGGATGAAACCAATTCCTATTGGTCTCTGGGTAGGATGAAACCAATTCCTATTGGTGTCTGGGTAGGATGAAACCAATTCATATTGATTTCCAATTAAGATGAAACCAATTCAAATTAAGGAATCCAAGATGTCCTGTTCTAGGGCATCATAGCATATTTATGGAGTAGAGAACAATGGTTATATATGAACCATTGTCTTTCAAAAAAATCTATATTTGAGTCTGCGACCGCACCATAGAGTTAAGATCATCTTCCTGTATCTCTTTATAATGAGATACCCTTGCCCTATGGGTGGGTGGGTGGGTTCACTGTCCCCCCCCCCCCCCCCCCCCCTCCTGCTTGAACAGAGAAATAGTCAGGGATTTGAGAATAATCAATGAAATATCAGGGAAAATATCAGGGAACTTCATTGGCGTCAAAATAAAATAGTGAATACCAGGTATGTACTTGTGTCTGCACAGTGCATCCACTAACAGATTAGCTATGGAGACATTTTAGTGTGGAAAATGCCTTGTTTCCTTTGAACATTTTCTGATGATGCTCTTGTGCTCAGAGCCAATACTGCTCCTTGAAAATATCTTAAACTGGAGGAGGTGGAGATGAGGATCCTGACATTCTAAAACTCAATTGGGCAAATTCAGAAAGAATTTAGTTTTCATGAAATGCTGGCAACTCTGTTACTGTTACATTGCCTTTACATGGCATACATACATGCCTATCCTAATTCTTTTGGTTTTTCTTCATTCAAATGAAACAAAATAAAAATGACCCAATCTTTTCAGAAATCATCTTGAATCTCAAAACAAATGTGTCCTTCAATCTACCTTGATCTACATTGTATACAAATATATTACCAACACTTAAACTAGAATAGAATAGGAAGTATGTATTACCCTCCAGTCCAAGCATCTGATTTGTTTCTTTTGTGTATTAAGAATGTTGCAATGAGACGTCACTTTTGTTACAACAAGACGTCAGTTAACTGGTACCTGCTGGCATTTTCAGCTGTTCTTTAGAGAAAATGCGGATCAGCTATGTGATCAGCCATGTGGTCCAGTATTGTAGGAATTTAGAACATAGAGCACTCACTCACTTCTACATGTAGGGGATGAGACTGAAGGGTTCCTTCTTTTACACCCTTATGGTCTCAAACTTGAATCTTGAAGTGTTACAATTCCAGCTTGTACATTTATAATAGGGATTGCAAGTTTTTGAGAGTTCAACACTAACTTTGAGGATAAATATATCATGTTACTTGATATAGTTATGCCTTAAATATGCACATAATGTAATGTAATGTTGATGAGCTTTGTTATATCATTGATCATGTACTTCAGAATAGTTGTTCTACTACTGTAGGTATTATTTTGTATTACTTTTTACAAACAATGTGCTAGTGGTGTTTAGAAGATGAATTTTACTGGTGTACAGATCAGATGTATATTTTTGTGTGAGCTGTGGACAGTATTGGTAATGTTTCTATTTGTCTTGTGTGATCAAATATTGCCAGTCAAGCTTGTACTTCTTTTTATTTTATAATTGCCAGGATAGCAAGCAACAATATCATCATATATCATACTGTAGTGTCAGTGGATTCGTCTTACATTTTTCTCAAGTATTCTGTTTTCAACAAGCTCTTCAAATTGGTTTTAGGTCAAAGAAAAGTTAGCATAAAAGAAGAGACAGATGTATAGAAACGATGTTTCAATTAGAGTTGCATAAAAACTTGTTTTTCTTTTTCTGAAGTGAATAATCTAAGATTATTCAGATTGGTGTACTTTTATTTTTATTTGTTCAAATGCAAATATCCTGTTGACGGGATGATTATGTAGATTAAAGATATTCATATTTGTATTGATAAAACATATGAAGCGCCTTTTTCTATTGATTGGAATGAAACTTAATGCACTCAAACTTGTATTGCTCTAGAAAAGTAGAAAATATAACAGTGATAAAGATTGTATATTTGATTTGATTGTTTTGTGAATCAAAGGTTATATGTGATAACTTGTTGGTTGGTAGCATCTGTCTATGAATTGTTATTCAGTCCGTCATAGAAGAAATGTCAATTGTAAACTACAATCATAAAAGATGAAGAAAACTTGAATCCCATCTTTAACAAAAGGACAAGGAGATACATATTACTGTGTCCAGGAAAAAAGAATGTTTTCCCTAAAAAAGATTTGCATCATCAAAATTAGAAGATACATGTATATGTATAACTCTTTGAAGGAGGGGTGAGGTTTTATAGTGCAAAATATATCCAGTGTACTATTATTTATTAACATGAAGATTACAAGAACAATCTAGATAATAAATGTTAAAAACAATTTCTTTTGGTTCCTTTCAATTAGAAATGTGAAATAGTTTATGGTTATGTTAATCTCAAAGCAATTATTATTATATTGATATCAAATTATTAGGCAAAAACCTACTAATGCAAGAATTTTATTCTTGAAATTCTGATTGAAATCAAACTTTATTCTTGAAAGACCTCCAGTGAAAAGATATGAATAAAGATGAATGGTCTTACACAAATCCAGCAATTAAAAACAACTCCTATCACTAACAAACTAGATTTCTATGGATCTTACATGTGATGGATGGAAGCTGAAATAGATAAAAGATTATTTCCTCATTGAACAGTAAGTTGTTCTGTTTTCATATACATTTCTTCCAGTGTGCAGGCTGTCCAAATCAATCAATATTTGAGTGCCCAATCTTTGTGAAGACGCAAGCAGTTGTTGTTGGTCCCAAATGTATTGGTAGCGTAATTAGAATATATGTATATTTGTACAAAAGCTAAGAAGTAATTATTTCACTATGGTAAAGAAATTTTATAATGTGATAAAAACTATGAAAATGTTTTGGTCAGTGTGAAAGTACTGGATTTATAAATCTTCATGATAAAAAGTTAAAGCTGCTAACTTAAGCAGCATCATGTGTAGCTATGTTGTATTGAATCATGATGAAGCAAGACAGCATTTATGTGGTGATAAATTTTATGAATATAGAGAGGAGTGAGAGACTGACTTTTTAAAAAGAGATTTATAGGAATGGCCTTGAAGATTCGATAAAGATTTTCTATGTTGTTATGGTGATATATTGTTGATAAAGTAGATTTTATTGTTAGATTTTTGTATGTTTTGACTGCTTCTTGTTGAGCATGTTGTGAAGCATATTACACTCTCTCTGTGTGTCTGTGTTGATTGTGAAGGGCTGCACAGTAAGTATACACACAGACTGACTGCAGACCAGACTACCATCACCTCACATTATTGAGTACTGTTATGCTACAGAGTACATAGATCTGCTTTGTATATCTTGTAGCATGCCTATTGTCTGTCACAATTGCTCCTTCGTTGTCTGTTCTGCCTCATATGTAGGGAGAACAGGCACGAGTGTCTTGTTGTTGTTTTTGTTTTTCTCCTTGGTATGAATGTGAGAGGGTGAATGTGAGTATGAGATGAGATATATGTGAGTATATTTCCATTCTGTATTTGTTTCTCCGATTGAGTGCCCCTTCCTTCACTATATGTGGCTGAAATGTATAATAAAGTGAAACATTGAAACGCATAAACTTTTCCTGTTTTTGTCTTTATTCACATTAGTAGGTGCTAAATAAGTTGGAGATGAAATCAGGTTATAAAAGAACATGTATGTCAAAACTGAAATAAGTATGCATCTGTTTAGATGTTTCAATAGTGGGATACAGTTGAGCTTTCAACAAGTTCCTTTTAAAATTGAGACTGTATTGTTATGCTTGAAATGCTTATTTCCCCAAATTTAGAAACGGAGAAATTTGACATTCAACAACTCGGCGAAAATTCTTTTACAATCTACATGTATTGTCATGATATAAATAGGTATGTTTGGTGAACCAGAGTTAATGAGTCAGTGACCGAGTGAGTAAAGAAGGAGAGATAGAACAAGTGAGGAGAGGGGAGAGAGAGAGAGAGAGAGAGAGAGAAGGGGTGAGGTAGCCTCATCTGCAATGATAAAATATAGAGACATCCAGATATAAAGATAGAGAAAGAGAGATATAGATATAGAGATTAGAGAGAGATAGAGAGAAAATAATCTGCCATCATCCAATCAAATACAGAAACATCCAGAGAAAGAGATATATAAAGAGAGAGAAAGAGAGGAAAGGGGGTGGGGGGGGGGGGGTCTGCATACATCCAATTGATTACAACGACATTGATTATTCAAATCCGCTAGATATAAGAATGCAGGATGTGCATACATATATAATATAATACAGTTACTACATATGACTTTATTGGCATTAAACGAATAAAAGATAGTCAAAAGTACAGTCATCCTTTTTAATATATTGTAACACCCACAGGCCATGGAGTTGATCTATAAAGCTCGTTTACAAGCCAGGCATTGTCATTTGATACATACATACATTGTCATTGGCATTGTCATTGTACCTACATACATAACCACATATCAGCAACCTCTCGCTTTTGTTCAATATACAAGTTACTCTTTTTTCAATAAAGCCACGATTCTTTACCTTCACTTGACATAGTATCAAACCCTTATGCACTTTCCATTTTATTGAAAACTTGTTTTCTTTGCAATTCATGGTGCGAAAGTAATTAATAGGAGTTTTCTTTCAAATATTTGAAAATAAATCGTAACGTGCCAGAACTGGCAAAGAGTACTGTAGCATCATGTTGCAATTAATTATCAGTCCTTAATACCGAATATGGGAACAACGTTTAAGGAGTAGAGATGTTAGTGGATCATTCCATTCAATCTTGCCTAATCACGCATACCAACATTAGGCTGTTTGATTTGTTTTGTCTTTAAAAAAAAATCTAGTATGGTATTACATAATTATTTAAATAATTGGATATGTATATACAGTGCGTCCCATATTAAACGAAACCGAGAATTATCGATGTTTTATCATAACTTAATCACGATTATAATTAATAAATGACACATATTTGTAAAGCCTAGATCATCTTCTTTCATTTGATGCAACTCATATGATGCATTTTTCAAGCATGAGTGATTCAAATGAAGTTGAAGAGAGGGAACCAAAAAGTCATTTGGCGGACGGTATCTGAATTTCAAAGAGAAAATCACATTTCTAGAAAGTTCAGTTTTTGCCCTTTCATAATTATGACACCTCAATCAGGAAAAATGAGCAAGGAATAACAAAGTGCTGTTTGTTTAAAGTGATGCTATATTTATAAGCGATATAATAATTATGACAGAATAGCCTAACTGAATTTGATATGAGCAAAATGTCTCTCCTGCCATACAAAAATATTACCTAGAGGACAGCAGAGAATATATACGAAGCCAGGAAGCAAACAGCAAACTATAAACACAGTGTTGTGTGAACTTGCTCCCAAAGCCTATTTACATACTTGTAATTAAAAGAGGAAGCTTATGAGTTGTTTAATTCACTTTTTGATCCGTCGTGTTCATGAGCGTCCCTTCTTCCAAACCATCACGAGCTGGGTTGGAGGTCTGTCTTCTGAAGTCAGAGTTGGAGACTAAATAGCCCACAATAAGCCCAAATAGAAGGATGAGGAAGCCGAGAAAATTCCCGATGTATGCTCCGTGTGGCAAGGCGGAGTACTTCAACGAGTCTCCTCTTCCAGAGCTGTCAAAGAGAAAGATGGGGGAAATTATGGAATTATGCGTTTATCAAAACAGGAGCGGAGAACAAAGTGGGAGACAGATAAAGAGTCAGAGAGTAACATAGACAGGAAGCGAGAGAGAAGTGAGAGAGAAAGAGATTGAGAGAGAGAGAGAGAGAGAGAGAGAAAAACACTGGGGGGGGGGGGGGGACAGAAAATGGGAAGATGATGGCATTACAACATGCTTCGTCGATAGAGAAATACGAAAACTAGATGTACATGTATTTTAATGACAGATAACAGAAGATAAGACAACATTTTCACGCGTTTTAAAAAAAATATTTGGAAGACAAGAAGACAAACTAACTAGACAAAGAAGAGCTTCTCGTTGATGCCAGCACATGCAGCTGCTATCACCATGGCAAACGTAGCTACACCAATGTAACGATGAAGAGGAAGATAGGTTACACGTAGTTCATCCCGTAGTCGAGGATACAAGAAGCATGCTATCCCAGTCATCCACTGTAAAACAGTCAAAAATATCAACTTGCTCAACAATTGATGTTGTATTTAATTACAGAATCGAGTAAATCATTAAAACCAGCTTGACAAATTTACATTTTCTATTCAATTAAATTTCAACTCTTTCATTTCATCATCACAAATACATTCATGTTTATTTTAATAAGACGCTTACCGTAGTTTTGTTTCTTTGTAAATACTTTTTGTTCAATTTTTAGTAACAAGTAACTTGAGGTGTAATGAGTAATGTGTATTTCATAAATATTAATACCAAAATCTTCCAAGAAATCAATCTTGGGCGATTACAATTTTGGAATGTGCGAATTGACATGACAATGTCAAGGCATGTATATACATGAACAACTCGTGACATTATTAAAGTCGACAATACCATTATGATATAGCGTATATAAATTGCACCTGAGGCGATTTCTTGGAAGCACATTGAGATCATGTTGGGTAATAAGCCTCTCTATTTATTTATTTATTTCTGATATTTATACAGGGTGGCACATATCACCAATTTGGTGGTCATCCATAAAGCCCTGTTTGGTAAGAATAAAACAAATAACAGCAGCAAAAACAAAATAGATAAAATAATCATATAAACAGGTAAAATACAAATTAATTGGTATCCCTATGAGATTATTCAAGAACTATCCTTGTGAAGTGCCTCAATACAAACTTTCACCTGATAAGAATAATAGTATTTCAACAGTCACAATGCAAACTGCATATATTAAGTGTTGCTGGGTAGGTCAAGAAATAATGTTTGTCCAACCTGGCAACAACTAATGTATGCAGTTCGGATTCTGTCTATTGAAATACAATTATTCTTATCAGGTGAATGAAATAATTTGTATTGAGGCACTACTCAAAGACTTATGCATTACATTTGGTTACATTACGAAAATGGCCTATCGTTTTGGGTGAACAGGCCTCAAATAAAGGACAGCATGAATTAACACTTGAGGCGAACGTCAGACCCGGTGCCAAGCAAAACAAGCTTTTGGCTTTGCTTTAATTATGTTTGGATTTTTCCTTAAATCTTCTTTTTTGAGCGAGTATGATGTCTCATGATAACCTTGATCACCAACTGAATTGATATTTCTTTGTCTGGCAAATGATTTATGTCGTGGATTCAACATGAACCTTATGAATTCTGAGCTTGGACTTTCACTCCGGTGAGGAAGGTGTACTTTCATGACCACGCCCTTAATAGGTTCTGAGTTCGGACTTTCACTCCGGTGAGTAAGGTGTACTGTCATGACCACGCCCTTAATTGGTTCTGAGTTCGGACTTTCACTCCTGTGAGGAAGGTGTACTGTCATGACCACGCCCTTAATCAGTGGCGTAGACAGGTTCGTACACCTGGGGGGATGACTGGGCTGCCAACGCTAGTGAGGGCGCGAAGCGCCCGAGCGAGGGAGCGAAGCGACCGAGCGGGGGAGGGTGTGGGAGGGGGTGTCCCCCCCTCCCACGGTAGGGAGCTTTTGCAATTTTGAACTTGAAATCGTGCAATCTGATGCATACTTAATGAGGTAAAATAACACACACAAGCGTGCACGCACACACAAACATACTCACACACGCACACAAACACACACGCATACTCACACACACACACACACACACACGCACACACACACACATACTACGCCTTGAATGGACAGACATACATCGACAAGATCTACACACCGTGGTATACGAATACAGAATGGACTGACACATAGTATTGCATATTGAACCACACTACGTATTTATTTATCTCTGTGAATTTTGCTGTTACACCTCTTCAGAAAAAAAACCAATGTCAACTGTGTACACGCAGGTATAGTCTTTGTTGTCTTGATAGGGGTATGTGGTTATGAATGAAAACAGCCTCTGTGGCCATTTGTGAATAGAACACATAAACAACAAACAAATAACGATTAAACTTTGAACAATATGTCTGTTCATTATAAAGCATAATGAATACGTACATACTATGCTTTTTTTTTTACCTCAAAGAAACAGGCATAGTATCCATAGATGGATATTGGCTGGCGGCTCATTAACATACAGATACAAAAAACATAAACAGTATCACTATGATCCATGGAGTAACAATACTGCTTTGTAAGTTTGTGAAGAAATCGGAACCGTAACGGCATTGCATCGTTTCAAATTAGGGCATTATTTACTTCTATTTGATCTCAGTCTTATAATAGTAATAGTAATAATAATAATAATAATAATAATAATAATAATAATAATAATAATAATAATAATAATAATAATAACAATAATAATAACAATAATAATAAAAATGAAAATAATAATAATAATAATAATAATAATAATAGAAATAAAAAATAATACTAATACAAATAATAATGCTAATACTAATAGGTTCCTTTTATCTCGCATTTCAAGAAAGGGTAAATTCACACTGCGCTTTACATGAAACAAACTTCTTTAAACATTTCAAACTTATGTCTTCATGCAGTGCATCTTAAATAAAACAAAAATAAATAAATAGTTAACAATACAGAAAAGATGTAGCTGCTGCAAGCTTAACAACAAACTAATGTATACCAGTCAGTCCTGATATCAGTATTAGTGTAACAATAGTCATATAGTGGGAGCATGAAGTTGAACAATTCATGATTATACATAATTATATATGTTTGTTTGAATAATACTTGTTATAAAGATAGTAGTATGGTACTCTCTGTCACGAATTATTATGTATACTGTTGTATCACATTCATTTTCTATTCTGTTTTAGAATTGGCTTTCACCGTGTGAATGCGGCTAACAATAAACACAATTACAATAATGATGAGGATTATTATTATCATCATCATAATTATTATTATTATTAATATTATAATTGTTATCATTATTATTATTACTATTATTATCATCATTATGACTTATTAAGTAAGCAAATATCATTCCCCAAAACCTGGGTGGGGGGGATGATTGTACATGCCATCCCCCCCACCTTGTGAGGTGGGGGGGGGGGATGCATCCCCTCATCCCCCCCGTTGTCTACGCCCCTGCCCTTAATTGGTTCTGAGCTCGGACTTTCACTCCGGTGAGGAAGGTGTACTGTCATGACCACGCCCTTAATTGGTTCTGAGTTCGGACTTTCACTCCGGTGAAGAAGGTGTACTGTCATGACCACGCCCTTAATTGGTTCTGAGCTCGGACTTTCACTCCGGTGAAGAAGGTGTACTGTCATGACCACGCCCTTAATTGGTTCTGAGCTCGGACTTTCACTCCGGTGAGGAAGGTGTACTGTCATGACCACGCCCTTAATTGGTTCTGAGCTCGGACTTTCACTCCGGTGAGGAAGGTGTACTGTCATGACCACGCCCTTAATTGGTTCTGAGCTCGGACTTTCACTCCGGTGAGGAAGGTGTACTGTCATGACCACGCCCTTAATTGATTGGCGCTGCAATAAGTCCGCCTCGCACAGAAGTGAGGGGAAATGGAAATGGTCTGGATCTTCGAAACCAGGTTTCCGTCGAAGATAGCCAAAGGGTCTTCAACGGTGGCGTACGTACAACCCGAGGACTTTTATGTCATGGACTGTGATCATTCTCATGAACACATCGGGCCCCAACGTCCCTCTTCTTGTCAGTAAGTTTCCTACAGTTAGCTTAATAATAATTTGAAATCAAATGGTGTACACAACCTTCATTTATATACGTTATCAGATAATTGACAAAATTAATTCTCATTCATTGTCTATCTGATGAATATATTTTTGCATGTGTAAAAAAGGAAAGTAATCCATTTCACAACAGTTTGCATGTGCTGACAATATGTTTTTCTTAAACACAAAGTTGACTGTTGTAAGTGTTGATTCTTGAGGAGTATTATTCACGTAAGTTTTGCAGTCGTAACAATATTTACTGAATTTCAGTGAACACATTACAGTACACCTAGTATTTCATGTGGCACTCACTGAGCCCAATAGGCCATTTTTGTAATGTAACCAAATGTAATGCATAAGTCTTTGGGAAGCGCCTCAATACAAATTAGTTCATTCACCTGATAAGAATAATGGTATTTCAATAGACAGAATCCGAACTGCATACATTAGTTGTTGTCAGGTTGGACAAACATTACGGATTGACCTACCTAGCAACACTTAATTCACGCAGTTGCATTCTGACTATTAAAATATTATTATTTTATTGAGGCACTACACAAAGACTTATGCATTAAATTTGGTCACATTACGAAAATGGCCTATTCTTGACGAGAACATGGATGCGTTTACCTATGAAGTATGAAGATATTATTTTACAGTAAGCCTACTAACCTGTAAAACAAATAAGATAAAAGCACTCAATCCGACCCAGCTATGAAGTGAATACATGTCAGGAAAGCTTTGGACACGATGAAAGTTGAACACAGTTTTGAGACCGACACAGGCAAAGATGAGGGCGAGACTATGAAAAAGCAGGTGGACGATTTTGATTTTGGATGAGGAGTTGTGTCGAAAAACCCTGAACATCAAGATACCTTGATATAAATGATAAAACAAAAAAGAATGAACGATTTATCATAATGGTATCCATGTTGCACAAACGTTACCTGTCTATGAATCATAACACATAAAGGAGCTACCAATTTCCGATAATTTTCGGGTTATACCAAAATTACCTTGATACTAATGATAATAACAGTGATTTCTTGTATTAGTTCAATACTTATATCGCTTCTGGCACTCAATAGTTATATTACCTCAGCCCCCAGCTTCAGTTAAAACAAAAAGTAGTGACTACTTGGTCATCTTCTACTGAACTGAGGTATGATATCGATTTCACAGGAGCATCAGCAGCAGAATTGTGTATTGTTTTGGCTTAAGATTTCACCATCCCTGTAAATCTTTACTAAAAGTATGATCAACGATTAGGCAGGGAAATATAATCGAAATTCTTTTTTTTTCTTAGTTGGGGTGTAAATTACAACAAATCACTGTTTAGTAAACTAAGGGTATATGCACATAGGCGCCATTTCCTTTAAATACTAAGCTGATTATATTCCCCCCCACAACTTCTAAACTGATTATTTTGCAACATGCTTTTTCAGAATTCGATTGTTTCTATTAGACGAATGATGGCAACCTTTCTTCCATTCTTCTTTCTCAAATCTATCTATTTCTACACGATTTGGTCCTATTTATGTCAAGAGTACAGGGAGTTACCATTCCCATGTATATACATACCATCTCCATACAGAAATACAAGACCAATTGTCATGAATAGTGGATGTAAGTTAAATTCCCTGCCTGATCCATCCCATGCATAGCCTCCTAGTGTATGTCCTGTCCAGTATCCCACCAGGATGAGAATCATTATCCCAACAACTTGGGAGAGAGTGAGTAGGAGGTAGAAAGGCAACATGACGGACAGACTAGTTTATCTCTGTAGGATGATCGTCTGCAAGTTAAAATAATGAGAATAATCATATTTCAAAGTATATTATGTTTTCGTTATCTTATTCATACTCATTTTTCTAAACTAAAAGATACATGTTGAGCATTGTAAGTTTTAAGAAATTTGAATTCGGGATGTAAATCACGGACCTAAACGTGTTTTCTTTTGCTTTATGCTGTTTCAATATTGAATGGACTTTTAGTTATTTTTTGTTTACTACCAGGACAGGGTCATGTAATGTTGGTACTCTGCCATTTTTATATTGTTTTGTTCTTCATAATTTTCCCTGTCGTGCAGAAGAGTTTTCCTTTTGGATGAATCTTTGGAATGGGAAATAATTTACTTTTCTTTTCCGATGATTTCGAATATCAAAAGTTCGACGTATTATATATTCGGTAAGGATAAAATCAAGAAACAATGAAAACAAAACAACAATAAGATTTGAAGTGAGTCACATTGATGCCAGGAAAAGAAAAAGACTAAAAGGACAACTCCACTCCAACAATAAATTTCTTCCAATAGAAGCAGAAAATTCAGACAAACCAATCAAAAACGGTTTGAGCAAAATCGGATGACTAATAAGAAAGTTATGACTGTTTGAAGACATGAAAAACTTTGAAAATCCACAAAAAACATTGGCAGCTTACTCATGAGTCTGTGACGTCTTTGCCTCACTATCCTCTTAATTGTTATATTGATAATATACATTTTCAATTTCCCCTAAAAATTGTATTTCCTCACACCAGCATCCAAGTTATGTTGGTAGTAATAAGTTTTTGTGTGGATGCACTAATATAGAGTAATTTTGTTCGGTTAAATCATGCAAAATGTGAAGTTTGATAAACTATATTAAAATCAATGATTAGGAATATACAATATTCAGAAAATAGTATCAATTCTTGAAAGTTCTTAAAAGATTTGGAGAAATGTCATGCATCCAATATGATAACAATTATATAACCTATACGTAAAATAACTTAAGATTTGGGGGATAAAAAGGTAAGTTAATGGCATACAAATATATATAAAGCAATTGATAAATAGTGAGGCAATGACGTCACAGAACTTTGCAGGAAGTATGAATATGTCACGTATGTCCTATTCGTGAAATGTTAACGTTATGCTCAAATTATGTAAGGAAACCCGTTTACTTTCTAGACTTCACTGTCAGACACTATTGAGTGGCTGACTAACTTCTTTTGTTTTCTTTGGTAATAACATACATAAAATGAGCTGCAAAGGGTATAATTATGGGCATTTGTCTACATCAATAACCCACTTCATGTAATGGCCAAAAATAAACTGATTGAATCTTTGCCCAGCACAAAACGTACGACCATTCGGTACAAGGGTCTGAAATCAGACTATTACTAAATTGATTGCAATCACTAAAGTCGATTCGACAACTACTGCTCTTTATTTTTTCAAGCCCTTTCGTTTTGAGGGAAGTATTATCTTTCAAATGCCGTTGGAATTTAATTTTTTCATTTTTCGGCCTGCAACATAGTTCCTTTAAAGGGGAAGTCCACTCTGATATTGAGTTGGTTTTAATAGAAGCAGAATAAAATGAGAGAAACAGATCAGTGAAAGTTTAAGAAAAACAGATTGAAAATAAGAAAGTTGTGAATATTCAAGGGTCAAAAGCCTATCAAACACAAATTGGCAACTCTGTGACCCCCCCCCCCCTGCCTGGGCCATCATAGTGTTTGCTTTTCACTAAAAAATTCAAAAATCTACATTTTCAATCATAAATTCCTCCTAAATTTAACTAGTGCAAACATGTTTTTATACAACCCCTGTATGAAACAAATCTATTTCGTTACTTAGAAAACGAAAGTTTATGATATTTTGTGTTCAGAGCAAATTAGAGAGAACCTCACAATATACGTCACAGGGTTGATCGATCAAAACTTCGAAACTTCATAACTTTCTATTCTATAATCGGAATTTTGCTCAAACTTTCACTGACCCATTCCTCTCATAGTTGTGCTTGTATTAAAACTAACTTAATATCAGGGTGGACTTTCCCTTTAAGGCTTTGAGCTCATCCAACAGCCTCCTGAAAAACAAAAGACCGACGGATGTAAACTCGTAAGATACCATTTTGAGATCAGGGTCTCTGTCTAGTGTCACGTGAAATCATACAGACTATCCTCTTTTTTCCATGAATAAATAATAAATTTAATATACCGTTGTACTTGCAATGATTTTTTAAGGACAAGTTATGATTTGCATAGATCACCATCTCACCCTTCATTCCACTCACTATTCCCTCATCCCCCTCTCTCTTTCCTTCTCTCTCTTTCTCTCTCACTCCCCCTCTCCACTCCTATCTCTCTCTCTCTCTCTCTCTCTACCCATCTCTCTTTCTTTCTCTCTCACTCCCTCTCTCCACTCCTATCTCTCTCTCTCTCTCTCTCTACCCATCTCTCTTTCTTTCTCTCTCACTCCCCCTCTCCACTCCTATCTCTCTCTCTCTCTCTCTCTCTACCCATCTCTCTTTCTTTCTCTCTCACTCCCTCTCTCCACTCCTATCTCTCTCTCTCTCTCTCTACCCATCTCTCTTTCTTTCTCTCTCACTCCCCCTCTCCACTCCTATCTCTCTCTCTCTCTCTCTCTCTCTCTACCCATCTCTCTTTCTTTCTCTCTCACTCCCCCTCTCCACTCCTATCTCTCTCTCTCTCTCTCTCTCTCTCTACCCATCTCTCTTTCTTTCTCTCTCACTCCCCCTCTCCACTCCTATCTCTCTCTCTCTCTCTCTCTACCCATCTCTCTTTCTTTCTCTCTCACTTCCCCTCTCCACTCCTATCTCTCTCTCTCTCTCTCTCTCTACCCATCTCTCTTTCTTTCTCTCTCACTCCCCCTCTCCACTCCTATCTCTCTCTCTCTCTCTCTACCCATCTCTCTCTCTTTCTCTCTCACTCCCCCTCTCCACTCCTATCTCTCTCTCTCTCTCTCTACCCATCTCTCTCTCTTTCTCTCTCACTCCCCCTCTCCACTCCTATCTCTCTCTCTCTCTCTCTCTCTACCCATCTCTCTTTCTTTCTCTCTCACTCCCTCTTTCCACCTCTCTCCCTCGCTCTCTCCCTCTCTCTCTCTTTCACTTTCTCTCTCTAGGCCTCAATTATACTTTTCCATCATACTTCTCCAATCACGTCCTCAAAAACGGAAAGCGGAAGGATGTAGACTTGGAAGATACCATTCGAGCTCAGAGTCTTTAACTTGAGTCCCATGAAATCACATAAATGATTTTTGACCTGTACAATCAGGGAGTTGGAATGCAGTAATACGGTCTTTCTATTCAATATGACACGGTTGGAGCTATAGTATCAAAAACGAGAATTCGACATAGTTACGTGTATTCAGTTTTCATCTTTTCTTTATTTTAGTCTTTCGTTTTTCCACCCCATTTTCCCTTTTTGCGGCTTTTCAGAGTTATTCACGCTAAATAGGTATGCAACCCATAACAGAAGCGATCCATGCAATTTATCTTACACATATTATATTGCATGTGATGTTTGGTTTACAGATTATGGCACGCGAGTTCAAATACACGTTTGTAATATAACCCAATAGACCAGAAATACATACTAGTTACTTGTGTTCATGTATAATAGGATCAAGGAGTATCTCTTTGATAGGATATAACAATTCGTACTCGGCACATGTTTACTATAATTACCTGGGAGCTCGGTAAGCAAATAAGGCATTGTTTTACTTTGGGTATTTACTAACATATCAACTTACTACAATCTAACCATTATCTGTTATGCATGTACGTATACTAGTCAGAAATACTCCCATATACGAGCTCCAGTACGTACAGCTGGAGATCGAGGGCAATGCGTAGCATGCATGCTCACAGTATAGTTTAAACGTCATTGAACTTACTACTCGAATCACAGGAACTCGATCTCGTTCACAATTGGGCAATCCAAAGTTTAGATGTCGAGGTTATATCGTTGAAATCGTTTTTTCCAGATTTGAAAGACTACTTATCATTTGCAGCGGTATAGAATTCCAGAAAGGTATGTCAATTTTACAATGCATATCCTGTCCTTAACAATGTATTGCATTCCAACTCTCTGGTTATACAGGTCAAAAATCATTTATGTGATTTCATGGGACTCTAGTTTGAGACTCTGAGCTCGATCCTTCCGCCTTTTGTTTTTGAGAAGGTGATTCACAGAGAAGAGAGATAGGGGCGTAGAGGGAGGAAGTGAGAAAGAGAGAGATAAGGACGTAATATATAGAGAGAGGGAGTGAGAGAGAGAAAGAAGAGAGAGAGAGAGAGAGATAAGGACGTAATATATAGAGAGAGGGAGTGAGAGAGATAAGGACGTAATATATATAGAGAGAGGGAGTGAGAGAGATAAGGACGTAATATATATAGAGAGAGGGAGTGAGAGAGATAAGGACGTAATATATATAGAGAGAGGGAGTGAGAGAGATAAGGACGTAATATATATAGAGAGAGGGAGTGAGAGAGATAAGGACGTAATATATATATATATATATATATAGAGAGAGAGAGAGAGAGAGAGAGAGAGATAAGGACGTAATATATAGAGAGAGGGAGTGAGAGAGAGAAAGAAGAGAGAGAGAGAGAGAGAGAGAGAGAGATAAGGACGTAATATATAGAGAGAGGGAGTGAGAGAGAGATAAGGACGTAATATATATAGAGAGAGGGAGTGAGAGAGATAAGGACGTAATATATAGAGAGAGGGAGTGAGAGAGATAAGGACGTAATATATAGAGAGAGGGAGTGAGAGAGATAAGGACGTAATATGTAGAGAGAGGGAGTGAGAGAGAGATAAGGACGTAATATATAGAGAGAGGGAGTGAGAGAGAGAAAGAAGAGAGAGAGAGAGAGATAAGGACGTAATATATAGAGAGAGGGAGTGAGAGAGAGATAAGGACGTAATATATATAGAGAGAGGGAGTGAGAGAGATAAGGACGTAATATATATAGATAGAGAGGGAGTGAGAGAGATAAGGACGTAATATATAGAGAGAGGGAGTGAGAGAGATAAGGACGTAATAATATATAGAGAGAGGGAGAGAGAGAGAGAAAGAAGAGAGAGAGAGATAGGGAGTGAGAAATTAGAGAGAGAGAGAGAGAGAGAGAGAGGGAGAGAAAAGAGACAATGACAATTACTTCCTCATCAAAATATACTTTGACATATTGTCGGGCACCTGGTTGCCGGAAATAAGGTGATGGTTACTCTAATATCGAAACTTTAAATGGGGGGGGGGGGGGGGGATATAGCATCAACAAATCAACAGAGTCTACGCACATTGGTAAAAACGAATGCGGTTTCTAATACTTTTTTCCCCAGTAATTGACGTCATTGCAAATCATATTTTTAATAACTGCATTTCTTTCGCAGCACCCCGGTTAAAAGTTTTCCTCTATCTTATGCTTTGTTTTAGTCATATTTGGTTTATGAACCGTTTAAAGGTAAAGACCAGTATTGGAAACGCCCCAATTTCAAAAAATGAAATGGAAGCTCTCATTACCAATCATGTGAAAGAATATGTTTTGACTAATACATGATGATAAAAACTTTGCCGGGAAACCGCCTACTAATTCATATATTTGGTAAATTTGTTTCTCTCATGGTCTGTGAGAGATATAGGGTAGTCCCATATACATCTTTCTGTGTATAGTGCTTGTAACTTTACGAAGAATGGGCCAAATTTCTTATCATTTTGATGATTCCAGAACCTTGCAGATGCTAGATGCTAGATGATCAACCTTTTCTGATCGATTCCACAACGTTTCTTTCACAATGCAATCACATGACCATAACTGGTCTTTACCTTTAACATGATTTAACATGATGTTCACTTTTAATTTGGGCATTAGCCTACAAAGTAAAAGGTACTTGATTTTAGGCGCTGAATGACGATACAACCTCCTCTCCATTTGACTTTACTCTGGGATATCAATACTACCGTCGGATAATCGTCCACAGTCGAGAGCATCCACGCAGAAAGCGTCTTTTGACGTTTACAACATTTTTATTTGGTCTACATAATATGTTAATACTCTTTCCTAGGAATAACCTACATGCTTCAGACTTTAATTAGAATTCCCAATAATATAATAATAATAATACATATGATTTATAAGGCGCCAAATCCACTTGACAGTCAAATGCTCAAGGCGCTTAGTTAATGGTCAATATTTACTTCCAGATGGTATTTATACAGGAAGTCGTCTGTAATGAGGTTTGATAAATCTGATAACCCCCTTCACTATAATGTATTTCCTTTTCCCGTTATCCAACAACTTTCTCCTTTTCTTCATTTATTATCTATTACAGGCTAATCCGTTATTTAGAATATTCTTTACAAGCAGAACGACGACTATGTCAGCAACTTACGTCAATGATTTCCATGACAACGATAGAATAAAGAAGATGCGTTACCACGATCTTGGTAACACTGGTATGAAGGTCTCCATTATTGGATTCGGTAAGATAAACAAACAGAAGAAAACGGTTAAACTAAATAAATAGCACATGAAGCGTATACATCGATGTTTATTAGAAGGCGTCTGCTTTTATCTTATGGGTTTGTGGAGTAAAAATTGAAATTAAAATTGAAATGCTGTGAAATGAGTTTTTGCCATAGCCTTATTTGAGAAGACACTGATTAAATTAATTCTTATTTATTCATGATCCAGCATAATTATACGCCGTTTGTAGCAATAAAAACAAACAATCGAAAGGCTGCTGGCAATCATAGGCCTATATTTCACGTCCATTTTCTTTAAAATCTTTGGTAGTCTTGAATATAATGTGTGAGTTTCGTAAATAAAATTTTGGTCTTTAACAGAACCCAATGTAATTAAAATGAGTTCTTTAAATGATTCATATGATTTTGAAAATAATACTTACAGACATGAAATTATTTTATTTACCTTTAATTAATGATAGGTGCGGCACCCCTTGGGCGTGTCTATGACGCTGATCTACCAGAAGAACAGGGCGTAGCAGCTCTTCAACATGCTCTTCGTGGTGGAGTTAACTACATCGATACTGCACCTTTTTATGGTCAAGGCAAATCAGAAGCTGTCTTAGGAAAGGTAAAAAGCTTTATTTACATTATCCTCTCTTATCAAAGGAGAAATTCAACAATTAACAGCTGAATATCTATATTTCTTGTTTGGAATATCTGTATTTCCTTGTTTGTTTTCAAAGTTGGTTGAACAAGGTGATTTGCTTTATTCTATTTCAGGCTCTGAAGGATGTTCCTCGAGAAGCATACTACATAGCAACTAAAGTAGGAAGATATGAACTAGATGTGAAAGGAATGTTCGATTTCTCTGCTGACCGAGTGACAAGGAGTATTGATGAAAGTCTCAAACGTCTAGGTCTTGATTATGTTGATCTAATTCAGGTAAATGAGTGTAAATGAATTTGATGTTCGGGGTTAAATTAAATATAATTTTGAAACGATTGACCACCCCCCCCCCGAGTTTAGAAGGTTAATTACCTTATAAATTCACATATATATGACTGCAAAGAAAGAAATTTACTTTATCTACATGAAAGAAACGTCATTCCTCAATTTAAACTATATATGAGATCTGTAAGGTGCAAAATCAAGTTGAAATCAAATGCACGAAGTGCACTTGTGCAAAAAGAAAAATGAAATCACATAAAGATACCGAAATTACCCAAAGTTATAGAACGACAGGGATAAGATAGAACATACACGACTGAAAGAGAACAATAAACTATATGCCGAATCAAACAGATGCATCTTTTTCCAGAGCATTTTTGGAGCACTTTAATTATCTGGTATTTCGAATCTATCAAGAAAGAGCATTTCATCGCAAAGACCCTGCATAAGCAAAGAAAGGCTTTGACCCTCACTAAGGTGAATACTAATTCAGCTTAGAACTAGTAACTCGGAGTTTTGAGAGCGTAAAGATCTAGACGATATTAATGATTTATCAAAGTAATATTGTACTGTTGATCAGAGCTATGGACATAAATCATTATGAAATTATTATTTGAAAATGCATTCTGACAGATTGAATTTGAAATCTATGACGGTATCATAATTATTTGGATCATTGAAAGAAATCTAACAGCCATATCTACTTGTCACCTTTACTTATCAGGTTCATGATGTAGAATTCGCTTCTAGCTTAGATTTGATAATAGATGAGACTCTTCCTGCATTAGAGAAGATCAGAGAAGAAGGAAAGGCTAGGTTTATTGGTCTAACAGGATATCCAATCCAAGTCTTAAGGTATGTCACAAACTGAACTAAACTAGACAGGGGTGTAACAGACAAAAAAAGATATTAGTTTTGATACGAGATCTCTACCTTTCAAGAATAATAACGAACGTGTATACTTTCATCAACTTCTGACAAAATAATGAAGAATATTTGCTTTAAAAAAGCATTTTTCTTTCAAACTTTGTCCTATTTACCTTTTTAGAGGAACATATTAATGTAAAATGTTTATAGTTATTATATAATACCTGTACTTCTTTCTTGTCCGATCATAATAGGTTTGACTTATTTGTGTGATATGAAATATAATTCTCTTGCTATTTTTGTTATTAATTTTTTTTAATAATATTAGTTGTGCAAGCTTGAGTATCGTATTGGGGAGTAAAATGATGATATACATGGTGTTAAAGCTTATCTGCCATAGTTTACAGGAGGGATTAGACCGCCCTGCAAGGTTACTGGACAGGTGGTTATCTCATCAACTCAGCTATCAGTTAACATAAGAAAAAGAGGATCATGGGGGACCAATGGTCACCGATTAGGCATTGTTTGTTATATAGAGGGCGCAAGTAGCTACAAGTAGTGCGGTGGGCCTTTAAGCTATCCTCGTTAAATTTAAACTATTTTCTGTCATTTCTCATTTAACAGGAGCATTGTAGAGCGGAGTAAAGTGAAGATAGATACAGTGTTAAGCTACTGTCATCTAAGTCTCAATGACTCTTCACTTCTTCAACACGTAACATTCTTCCAAGTGAGTTTACAATAAGCAACCATTTTGTCATTTATTTTGACCTAGACCAATTCTTCTCGTTCTCCATGCTGTATTTTGTGCCGTCTCATAATACAGTCACATATATCATGGAAAGCCTCATTGAAAACTATCTCGTATTGCCCGAGAGTTAAAAATGTGTATAGCTTTGTTTAAGTATAACTGACTAAATTAAATGCCATGCATTTCGGTAATGTTTATATTTTTAGGTTACTAATATTTAGACCAACTTCCTACATTGAATGCATTATTTTGCTCTGCTGTCAAATATTTACTTATAAAAATACGTTTTACACTTTCCAATGAAGCCATATGAATAAAATTATATATCTATAAAGCATTTTCTATCGAACAGGAACGAAACATTGGTTTAATATCTGCATCCCCCCTGTCAATGGCTCTACTCACCGATAGAGGGCCTCCGTCATGGCATCCTGCACATTATGAAATCAAGAAAGCTTGTCATCTAGCCGTCGCACACTGCAAACAACATGGTCATGATTTATCAGAGCTGGCTTTGAAATATAGTATCTCGTACGTCAATGCTGTTCCACTAACACTCATTGGAATGGAAAGGTACAGGTTTCAATCCTCTTATTCTAGAGCATTTTTATAATAATGAAAATAACACAATTTCCATAATGTTGAATGTGCTTTACAATGATTTTATTAACAGAGTAAGTGCATTTCAGATGATGTTTCATTGGTGAAAACAAATTGAATATGCCTTTAAAAGTTGTGTCAGTAAAATATAAATTTGTACTCGTGTCGTTCACCGCCGAACTGACTGAAAGGCGACTGAAACCTGACAAAAGCTTTTAAAAACTGACCGATTTTTTGCCATTCGAGTTAACGACATTTTGTGTTGGGTCTGTTGTCGGTATCGTTGGTGCGACGGGTATTAGCCTTTCACGGTCATGTTCAGTCTTGTGTCCGGTTTGCGTAATTTTTCATTTACACGGCAGCCTGTGATTTTTACTGCTAATTTCATTTAGGCTACGCGTGTTTCTGTCCCTAGTCTCTGACTACTAGCCATTGTATCCACCTGCTATGAATAAAAACATCTCTCCTAATGGAATCCTCAATATCTGTTGCTGTGTTGGGTTAGCCTCTGGAAATTTCTTTTAGTTGAAGGTCAAGGGAGACTTTAAATATATTGATAGGATTAGTAACCAGGACATTGTTTCACGAAACCGTCATAAAGTACGCCTACAACCTAACCGACATCCCCTTGAAAATTATTTTTATTCCAATACACGCCTTTCAATTGGATGGGTGAAGTTATACTTCATGATGGTTTGGGGCAGGATTTGGCCTTATTGTTGTGACGAAGTTGCAACAAACAAGATTTATGATCTTACAATCATTATACTCATGTCCTTTATGAAGTTTTCTTAATAATAAGTTTTGATTAATATTTATTTTTTATACGAACCTTGATGAAAATTGATACCCGAATCACATTATTCCTGGAAATGTGTCCAATATATTTTTTTCTTAACTTTTACATCAACTTTAATTTTTTCTTCAGTAAAGAGCAAGTCGACAAGAATTTAAAAGCTGTACATGATGGACCATCTGATGAACAAGAGCAATTTATAACAGATCTGATAAAAAGGCAAGTACATTGTTGTTTTATTACGATTAGCGCTCACGGGAGTTTATAACAATAGCAGAGTAAACATTTTTTTTCTTTGAATAGTGTTACTTGTTTACTCTCAGATTCCTATTCATAGCTAGTGCACTTTGATATCATACCCACCATTAATCGTACATTCACATACATTGTGTGCAGTTAAGTTTTATGGGTTAAAGGGAGTGTACACTGACGAGACTATGTGTCTTTCCCGTGGGCTGACTCGGGGCCAATCGACGACTACGGACGACGCGACCGCAGCAATCACGTGCGTGCAACACACACGAAACCGAAGCATGAGGAGAACTTCGGTCTGTTTCGCGAACGCTGACCATGTAGAGATAAAGTCGCTGACTACCTTTAATCAAGTCCATTCGTTTATGTGCAGTTGTCCAAAAGAAGACGTAGCTGGCGTTAACCAGTATTTGTCAAGCTACACGGCCTATAACTACCTGATCATTAGAGTATCACTACGCATAATAAACTATATTTAGATATATGGATATGTATTTATAACGGAACACAAAATCAGTATGTTACTGTTTCCTTCTTGATCCTGATAATAAAAACATAGAAATATGAACAAGTATGGATGACATGACAGCATAGCACCAATGACGTCACCATATTGTATTTGTCTGAAGTTAATGATCCCCGACCCCCGTGTAGGTTAATGTAGGAAATCAAACAAGAGCTCGTGCCATAAAACTGAGACCTTTGTATAAACGATTAAATCAGTGATTCACCTTATTTTATCTTCTCCATTTGCTTATCTTCTACTAGGTATTTCACATCCTTAGAGAGTCCAGGATGGGAAGGAAAAGAAGTCAAGAAATACCGTGAAAAGCTAACTGTAAAGACACTTGATGAGACAAATAAATAGTTACCGTGGTACCTTCTCATCTGAAATTGGTTGATTATGTAAGGATAAAAGCTTCAGAGATCGACGCAAGTTATCATGATCATTCTCTCGATATTAAAAACGTCGATATTTCCCTGTATGTTAACTGTTTTGGTTTATCTCTTTCTCATTGTTTCATTTCATTGCTGTCACGTATATGCTCAAGCAATCTTGTAAACGATTAAGTAGTGAATCAATATTTAGGATCGGTTTTATTATTTCTCATTTACGTTTGTTCTTCTAATAACTACTTTAGCTTGCATAGATTATTTGAACAAAATGTAATGCATTGAGACTACAAAGCAATTATTCTTGATGAATTTAACGCTATGTTCAGGAAAGAAAGACAGAAAAAGGAGGGTTTTCGTCTTGCCTGACAACAATATGACATCTCAGTGTTTGCTAAGCGATCTCTGGCAGGAAAGTTCAAAGACAATATGAAAGGGACTTAGCGGCCGGGGGGGGGGGGGGGGGGGGGGCTGGGCGTCGCAGAAGTTTTGTTCAGATTAAAACAATTAACAAACACAGAAAGTTAGAAATTTGCTCGGCCCCCATAGACAAAATCGTTTTCATTCTTGTTTCTTTTTTTTCATTAGTGAGTTGGGGAGGGGGTATAGGGTGAACAATCAAAGACCTCTTAAATTATTATTTACACCGTAACAGTTGTCACTTTGCCTTCTTAGATCCCCCATTATTCTATCCAATTAAAACAGGGGATTGGGAGGAAACTTGACTGGTTATGGAGCTTACACATGATTGATATAGATATTTCTTTTATTTTTCGTAGTTATCGCAAAAGTGGGATAAAACAAGAAGAAAAAAGCGACAGAAAAGATTATTCATTTCATTGAGTATTCGTACTCCATAATTTATTTCAGCTTTTCATACTTTATACATATATACGTACATATATTTACAAACTGCCTTTATTAATGGCACAAACCACATTCCTGCACATCACATCCAAAATTGCACAAGGGTGTGAATATAAATTAAGGTGATCTACATTTAATTCATAAATCCTCTAATCAAATCAAATCATTAACTTGAGATTGATTGAAGTGCTTAATTGGCTTGGACTTATAAACTATGATTAGGGTCAAGTATGTAAACAAATTATCAACAATTAATCAAACAATATCATTGAACTGGTCTCAAATGATTTTTTTTTCTTCTCCATTTCATTTATGAGACTTCTTTCAATTCAGTTAGAAGTTTAAATTTCCTTTTTTGTTTTTGTTTTTTTGTTTTTTGAAATAAATCTTTATTCAGGTAAAATCATGGATAACATCATAGTACATAAATATTCATAACAAATCACTGAATCACATGTCTAAATGAGGTCAAATCAAATTATATTTCTATTTACTTAATAGCAGATTTTAAATTAGTTATAGTTTCCTTCCACTTAATAATATTCAGATTCGTTGTTTTAGTTCTGTTTTCCTCAACTTCTATTTTGTATTCTAACATAAACAAAAAATATTTGCTTATTATTCTCGTCACTACATTTTTATTAGATTGACTTCCAACACTCGCTTTATAGATTGCAAATAAAGCATAATGAAGTATTAGGTCAATATCTATAACATTTTCTTTTGCGTCATGAAAACCATATACAACACAAATGGGTGAGAATTTAAAATCTTTACAGAAGGAGTTACATAATAATATTTCGATAACGTTCCAAAATCGATAAATATTTTCGCATTCAAAAAATACATGTATAATAGTACCAGGTTTATTACAGTAGTAACACAAATTGTTTTCTTTGATTTTCCATTTGAATAAATTAACAGGTGTTGGTAAAATATTATACATAAATTTAAAGTTGAATTGTATCAAATAATTATCACGAGCATATTTCAATTTAAATAACCATAAAGAGTCCCACTTTATAGTAACATTTGTTTGTAAGGTTTTGTTCCAGAAGTCTACCGCCCTAGATAAATTAAGGTGATCTACATTTAATTCATAAATCCTCTAATCAAATCAAATCATTAACTTGAGATTGATTGAAGTGCTTAATTGGCTTGGACTTATAAACTATGATTAGGGTCAAGTATGTAAACAAATTATCAACAATTAATCAAACAATATCATTGAACTGGTCTCAAATGATTTTTTTTTCTTCTCCATTTCATTTATGAGACTTCTTTCAATTCAGTTAGAAGTTTAAATTTCCTTTTTTGATTTATCAATATTAGATTACACTTTAATCATATCTTGGGTGCCAAACTTATTAAGACTTTTCGTTTCTGTCTTCGTTTTGACTTTGGATCTTTTGAAGTTTTGTAGGAACGTAGCCATGTTATACTTTTAGACTTGGGATCTTTTGAGGGAGATAAATCTCAAAATATTCAACATTTTTGATACACTAGTTTTAAGCGACACCCGTTTAAAAAGTTTTATTTGTACTCAGCAGAATTCCTCGAACTCTTTTTGCAGATAGTTGTTGGTTATCGATATCATGTTTCACGAAGAAAAAAAAATCAGTTCGGTGTGATTTAATTAATAAATCATCTATTTTTTTTTCTGGAAAAAATGATATCATCTAAAGTGTTTTTTGTAAGAGTGGTGTGAATCTGATATTTTGGGTAGCAACTAGATACCTTTCTTCAAAATTTACAGTGATTATAATGGACTATCCGAATATACGCATGATGCTTAAGGGAAACAAAAGTATGCTAGAAAGACGAAAAAGATAATGTCCCTTTTGAATTCAATCTTCACTCTGAATCTGAATCCAAGTATTCGTATTTCATGACCCGTTCGAGAGGTCTATTGAATCGAAAAAAAAACTCTTATCGTAACAAAAAAGTTTCATGCATCAACTCTGTAGTGTTACCTTTTACCTTCACATTCGTATTATTAGCTTCTATTATACTGCACATGATAGGCGAAATGAAAATAGATTATCTGCTAAATGATAAAGTCAGTAACTTCCTTCCACTGAGCGTTGAAAATAACGAAACCCAAATTTTAAAAACAAATGTAAGAGATTTATAGTATTTGAAAGAATATATGGTTCTCATTGATGCCTTGGTACGGTTTTCAGAGTCATTCGTAAATCCAGTGATTAGCGATTTGATTTGGTTCAGATACTCCTTGTTCGTTCGTTCGTTCGTGTCTCCTTAGATCAAGATTAATTGTTCTTGATCTTTCGGAGTAGTTGCTACAACCGGCTGTGTCAGACACGTTGCCCCGTAGTGCGAGATATGACTCTTGTAGCGTGCTCCCAGATACTGCTTATATAACAAGATGTCTTTTAAACTGCTTCATCTGTATATCATATCCTTCAAATGAATTATCGTGATCATAAATCACTTGTCATATCACTCGATATCGTACTATATGAACTTCCATGATCATATCCACGACTATTCTTCATATGAAGATGATCATGCCAAGCACCAAACTCATCGTCCCGTGTCTCAAGATCTTTAGTCTTCTTAGTGACATGGGCAACTTCCCTAGCCACTTTCTGTTCGAAGATAAGTTTCTTCTCTGCTTCTTCTCGCTCCTTGTTTCTTCGAAGACGCTCCTGTTTTTCCAAAGCCCATTTCTTCGTGAGAGTCTCCTCTACATTGTCCATGAGAACAGTAGTTGGTGATCGATTCCGTGCTCGATAGCGCTATGGATTCAAAGACAAACATAAAGGAGACAATATGTTACCATAGTTTCGATGTGATTTAAAGCGCTTGATCTAATTGATCGCATAACAACAGAAGAAATCCAAGAAGAGAAAGAAGAAAAAGAAGAAGTAGTGAAAGAGAAGTAGAAAGGTAGAAAGTGGTGAAGAAGATCCAGTGTATGAATGATATTAGTTGAGGCATGAATGAAGTGAACGTGTAGTTTGAAGTTCTATTATAAAGGAAAATCATGATGAAGATTTTCAGTTGATAAAGTACTGCTAAGATTCACAGCTTAAATTGGTATCATATCCATCATACTTAATGCTCAAACGATGTTCAGGTTCTAGAACAATTACTTATGTACAATCACCCCGGCCAATTACTAGCGGGATAGTTACCCCCTAGGACGATTCCCCCCGAACTTATTATCAGGGTAGACTTCACCTTAATGAGCAGAGGTGGGAGGGGGGAACTGACCACGGGGGTTGTTGTCCACGAGAGTAATTTTCCGGGGGGGGGGGGGTAATTCTCCTTGGGGGATGGGGAAGGGGGGGTGGTTGTCCTTGTGGGTAATTTTCCAAAGGGTTTAGTGTCGTTGGGGGGGGGGGGGGGGGTGGGTATTTTTCCGGGGGGTAATTTGCCGGTGGTTATTGTCCAGGGGATATTTTTGCTGATACGGTTAGTATAGCAATTTGACATTTTATTCTCTTTATGATATTTATCAATACACTGATAAAGATCAAGTCATGTCTATTCAATGTCTATGTTTTTTCTATCCAATCTAATCTAATTCTATCAATGTGTTTGGTATTTAACAATTACAGAAGGATCAAGTAAACATATGTAAACAGTTCAAACAATAATAGCTACCAAGCCTTATTTGTGTAAGAAAATCAAAGCGAAGCAATATAGAGGCTTACCGAGAACTCCCCTGATGGTGATGGCCACTTGCCCGTTGGATGAAGTAAATGTTGTTCATACTTTGGAGGTTGTTTTAAAACGTCTCGACCCATCTGATCACCATTAAACCGATCAGAAAGTTGAGGAGGAAGACCGTACACTGTAAAAATATAATCAGATAGAAAAATGATTACAACTGGTGTTTGTGGAATAGATATAGTTATCAAATTGATTGATAGAAATATATATACGATATGAAAGCATAAATGAGAGCATGAATTCGAAGCTCCTAAGTATTTCAGCTTTACTATCATGCAGGATCAATTGAAGAAAGCATTGACTTACCTATATCGACGTTCTCTGTTTTAAACTTGATGTTGTAAGGATCCCTTTCTTCGGATGTTACAAACTCTGGCAAACCAAGTGGACCCAGTGGTGGATACTGAAAAAACGCGAACAAATCAAGATGACTCATTTCGTAAATTATGGTAGGATTGAGTTGAATAAAATACCACAGTCTTAGTGGGCTACGCAACTATGATACATGATATACTGAGTATCGTATTTATGCCTTCCACTTTTCTTTGTATTTTAATATCAATGCAGATTGTAAAATTGTCATATAATATTTGTTATCTCTAATTAATGCAACGTTTCATGTTGAAAACCATGAGTTCGAAGTAAATTTTTTTTATACAACTCATATTCTTATCCTGTATATGTTTCAATAAATAAAATGAAATAAAATAAATATAGAAAATAATAGATATATAAATATAATTCGTATTATGGGCTGATGTGTGTCATACGTTTGGTTTGCAACGAGGTATGATAAAAACAAAATCATTGTACATAAACAAAAGTCTAGGTTAACTTTGTCATCAGTAATATGAAATTCCAGTCAAAACATATGTCATCATTCATTTCATTCTTAAATATCAAATATAATGTTACCCTCTTTGTCAACGAGATAGCACTTACAAAAGAAAGAAACTTATACCATAATACTTTAAGATATTTGATGCTCACCTGTCTAAAGTCATGCGGCTGAGGATTCTCAAACTTCTCTTTATGATGTACGAGTTGTTTAACAGCTACTTTTCTAGCCTCATCTGAGTCAGGTATCTTAAACCTAGTGAGGATTTTCCTACTCTTTGGACGTGGTGGTTGTAGAATCTTTGGAAGTGTCACAGTTGGTTTTTCCGCTATGGTCTGGGCGATTTTCTTTTCACCTGGTAATGTTCCCCAACGCCATGGTTGCATTGATTCACGTGTGTTACGTTTTGGAGGTTTAGGCATGTATCTTTGAAGAGTAAAATCAGGTGGTGGTCGTTTCCAGATATCTTCTGGTCTCTCACGAGGACGAATCAAATAGGAATCACTTCTTGTTACCAACAAATCTTGTCCAGATTGAAACTTGGACTTGTCAATGAGACTAACAGTACCCTGGTTTACGACTGAGGTTGCTCGGTTATGTCCATCACCTGTCGTTGCTCGGTCTGTATTAGGACCAAGACGATTGGTCTTGCTCCCAATAATAGCACTCCTTGAATGCACCATTGTCATGACGTCTTCATACGCTGTCAATCTAAAATGATACCTGGAGACACTAGGACAGCTCCTCCCTAAGTTCAGCAGTTTCTAACTGTGGAAAATAGAAATATAAAATTGAAGATTAACCAATGAGGGGAAATTTTGCCATGAAGACAAGATCCTATTTCAACAATAATATTAAGCACCATAAGACTGAAATGCAAGGGTTGTAGAATTTACTTCGATCGTTCTTGATCATTACAATAAAAAATGTATTTCGTTCCTATTCCTAAGTTGCACAACGCTTAGCATTCTGCTGCTCACCTTAATTGAAGAAAAGAAAAACAATGTTTTATCTTATCATTAAAACCCCGGATGTATGTATAGAAGAGAGAAGCTTGACATCTCAATGCTAATTGTTACGATCATGTTTATGTTGTCAAGCTTCTATCGTGTACATACTATATACACTCACGGCAGCATGAAAAGTAAATATTTGAATCTAGGCTCGGCTCTGGTAAAGATAGCTGATTCAATTAAGAATTTCACAGCATTCAAAGACAAGTGTAAAATCCTGCCCGTACAAGAAGATAAGACATAGATTTCTTTATTAGTACAATATATATTTAGGACATTAATTAGGATACAATAAAAACCGTTGCGAATGCCATTTTATAATGTCACAATGCAACAAGAAAAAGTAGAAACATTCTTAAAAGGCATTAAAATGTAATAACAAAAGGAACACTTGATAGATTTGATTATCTTTTCCCAGAATGAAATCAGAATAATAAGTATACTATCGTTTCCCACCTTGCCTGCATTACATACTAGACTTTGTTTACCTCATTTTTAATGAGAGATGAAACTCAGCCCGTAATAAATATGAGGACGTAAATGGATATTATCAACCAGATACACTACATTGTATGTCTATATAATTTAAGGTATACGTAATGAACGAGGTTTCAATCAATTTTTACCCTATAGAATGAATACAAAATTCTCAGAACTTAATCGAACAGGTGTTTCCATTTGAATATGATTGGTTGGATACACAAACATACAATTTCCATGATTATGTGGGTTTCAAACAGAGCTGAATCCGTATCTATTAATCAATAATTCAAGATTAATTGCCAGTAGATTATCGGTCGAACTATTCTTTTTTTTAATATTTGTTTTCGAATCTTGATCAAGAGTCTTTGGGTATATGAGTACGTAGTAGATATATCGTCAATATTATTATCATCATCTTTATCATCATTATTATCATTATTATTTTCAATATATATATCGCCATCATTATTATCATCATAATTATAGTTATTATTGTGCTTGATACTAATTCTCAACTAATTCTCTTTCTGGCCCTTTAGAGTCAAGGATGGGCTTAATAAGGTGTGATATGAAGACAGTGACAGATCTAACTTGACTGGTCTTGGTATGAATATTATAACAGTGAGAGCGTTCGGAGATAGGACCGCTTCTGGGTCACTACTGACCTGAAAGTCTACATCTACACATTACTTGTCAGAGGAGAAGAAAAAAAAGTGAACAACACACACACACACACACACACGCAAAACAAAAATTAAGATTGTAAAATGAAAATTAAGAATTTGTATATTTAATTGAATTGAATGATTGCTGTACTACCACTCAATGGTTGATACAAACAATTATCAAAAGTACCTCGTTCACATAAAAGTAGACTTTGTTTGAAGCCCTACGTACTAAAGCAGACAATATGGGAGTCCTAGATGGTGATAAAGGAACTACAAATACATCTTAGCATAGTATACAGAGCATAATGTCATGTGTAATTGCAGTGAAAAATTGACATCTTACCTTTGCTGAAAAGAGCCTTTGGATCGAGTTTTGAGGAAAAGTATAAAAAAAATTCCGTGTGGATTCGACTGTAAACATACAGGTTCTGAGAGGCATGATTTCCCTCAAGCACCGGTTGTGTATAGTATTTCATGCTCCGTATGGGGTCCGAAAGGAGGGGTTTATATTGATCCTGTTGATCGTAGTTACGGTCCATAACAACGACGAAGCAGAGCAGACTCGTCCATTGTATAGCGGAGTGAATAACAATAGATCGCTGACAAGCGGGATACAAAGGACGATGTAAGCTCCACACACAGAATGAGCACACAACGCATTGCTAACCCTTTTCATAATAGTAGATTCGCACAGCCCTAAGCCTTTCTCAATGGAAACCGCTATATTTGACCCAAATTTTAGGGTCACAAACGTGCCTTCTCTATGACATGTGCCTCTAGCAAAATAACACTGACATATATGTGCAAATATCAGGGGCGGCAATTTCTTTCCATGACCGGGGGGGGGGGGGTGACGACGAAATAAGAGAGACGAGGAAGCAGTGGCGTAATGAGCAAAAACGTTGGGGAGGGGGGGGGGGGGGGAAACATCCGCATTACCCCCCCCCCATTCTTACATGATACATGCAGGCCCCGCGGAACGTTTTTCAAAGTGGGGGCGGGGGTTAAAGTATTTACGATTAGGTAGAGCAAAGCAAGTGGAGTTTAAATTGCTTAAAAGTGTGTTGCCGTCTTTAGTCAGTATACGCTATACATTTTGGGGGCACTTTTCATATTTTCCGGGAGGAATCTTCCCCCCTGAAAAAAAAAATCTAAGGGAGGAGGGGGGGGGGGGGGGGGGAGGGGCGACGTTTCCCCCCGTCCACCCGGGATCGCCGCCCTGGCAAATACTATATACAAGACTGTATTTGTTTTCAGAAAAGGTAACACGCGTTATAGGAGAGTGCAGAAAAAATAAAAGAAAGGGATTTGTGTCAAGGTTAAAAATCCCCCAAAAGATAAAAAATTATAAATAAATAGATAAATAAATGAAAATAAGTAGAACCAGGAGGAGAAGGAGGAGGAGGAGGAGAAAATCAGCTGACTGACTCGAGAGATACGATAATACCCGAGCCGGATGTAAATTCGATTGTGTCACAACATTATGGGGGGTCAATTAGTTCGAAACTTACATGTAGATAGATTGCGCTCAATGATCTTTCAGACACAAGTTCTAGACAAAAGTTTTCTTGTTTTTTGGATATAAGTTACAATTCTCTGGATGCATACAGATAAAGATCTGTCATAACGACTGATCATCCCTGTCTTTCATTCTCATTTTTCCTTTAACACGATCGCAAAGACTTTCAAGAAACCAACTCAAGGCCAACATCAATACCTTATTGTACTGCCTACATAGAAATCGTTCTCAGGTTACGTACAGAGGCGTAGCTACGTGCCCCCTCCCAATAGAATGGCAAAAAAAAAAAGAGGTGAGAGCGTGGAGAGAAATGAACAAAAAGAAAAAAAGAACGTGAGATAATATAAGGAGATAAGTGCTCCGACCCCCCCCCCACGCTCTTCAAAGATTATATTATGTTGTGAATCAGTTACACGGGGACAACATAGTAAGTATTAGTCACGACATCTGTTGTAAGAGGTGCATTACACGAATATCAAAAACGCTTTGGGATGATCCACTCTGCGTGCTTGATGAAAGCCTATACAGCAGAGAAGAAAAAGAAATGGAGATGGTAGTACTAAAAGCTGGAAGACAAAGTGAAAAAGAGACATAGAGAGTACATGTATGTAGGTGTGTCCGTTTCACTTTGAAATACAGAGTTTTCCCACTCTAAAGAGACAAGGGGGTATATATGCCCTCCCAGGTCTAGTCAATCTGCCCCCTGAAATCACACGAAAATGTGCCCGTATGTCTACGTGTACGAGTGATGGAAAACAAAACCTCATTGATGCATTTTGAATCGGGATGACGGGAGACCTTTTAGCTCCTAAAAGGGTGCCGTGACTATAAGAAAAAAGGTTGAAAAACGCTACTCTAGTAGACTAAAGAATGGTGGCCCCGGGGCCCCCTTCATGACTGACCCCACTGTACGCCAATGGTTACGTGTATCATGTTCGCACATTGCAAAAGGTAATGGAGAATAATTCAATTGATATTGCTTAAGATGTATTTCTCGAAAGCATTTGTAATCGCATTGCTACAATGAACCCTCAGAGAAGTCTCACATGTCACATTATAACGTTTACTCCTATTTCCTTACCCTTTTCATGCGTACCAATTATTTTCACAAATATTTCAACAGGCACAGTATATCGATTAACGTAGCTGATAAGACAAAGTTTACATCTTAAATCACAGAACATTGCAAACAAAACTAATCTTGTTTCAGGGTGAGGGAGGGCTTCGCCAGGCATTTACGAAAGACTTCTCGTTTACGTCTTACTGTTAAGGAAATATTCATCAATACCCCTAAAATTCAAATTGTATTAAAACCCAAACCTGATGTATCAATTTATATACACTTAAAGGATAACAGAAAAGTTACAATGTGCAATACAATACCAAATCATAGAATAGAATAGAATATAATACAACGTAATGCATTACAATACTGTACTACACGTACTATACAATGCAATAAAACACAACACGATGCAATGCGATACAATTCAATGGAGTACCGGGGGGGGGGGGGGGTAGCTGTAGCCCCAGAACGAGTTCGTTTTTGCGTACCAGTAATTGCTATGAATCTTCACCAGTATTTTAAAGAAAGACATGTTATAATATGTCATCAGGACTGTATGTCATCATTTCTGAAGATTGATTACCCTTATCAATCACAATGACAATAGCATGAATTTGATACCTCTCAATTCTCAAGTAGTCTATCCATCAATCTTAAAGTCGATGTCGGTTTTTGTCACAAGATCAATGCACTATGCGAAATGAACACCCAGGGGATATTGGGTAGAATGTGTAGAACAGGTGTCACATGCATGTGACACCTGTTCTACACATGTTTACATAATAGCAGTGAAGGGATGTTCCTTGTCTACATGAGGAACTGTATATTTTGTCCTCTTTCTTTGTCTGTCATGTTCATAGTGCGTATTCAAGCTTTTCGTATATACATTATTGCATGATATATTTTCCACATTTAAGTAAGGAAGTTAAATATTCAAGAGTTTAAGCCATATAAGATACGATTTTGTGGTCGAAAGGCGTTATGCGAACCGTGGCGTCCAAGTATATTTTACCTTTTATCTTTGATAATTATATAAAGAAATCCCCATAACCTGTCTGTCTAATATGTTTACCCCGCTGATAAAGTAATTGTTTATAGTAGGACTTATGGACCTACACATTATATAGCATAATGATAATAATAATAATAATAAAAACGTTACTTATAAAGCGCTTACCACCGAAGTCTCTAAGCGCTGTGGCATTAGCCATATCCAGTGCCAAAAGTCAAGGAACAGGCACCCAGAAGCTCTTCAATTTTAGCCAATGAAGAGTCTCAAGATTTTCGTTTTTCCAGGAATTATCATGCCTCAGGCTTCTAGTAATCATATTCAATTTAATTCAATTCAGCATTATAGTTACACCAACATGATATAAATATAATAAAAGTAATACTTATACATAATCATTATAATTTCGGTTGCAGTTATCAAAATAGTAAAATATTGACAGTAAACAATAGGAACTTGGTTGCTGTATAAAAACCCTAGTTGGTTTGTCTGGACAGCCACCATATATGAGATATAGTCACATAAATACCGATAAACAAACGGAGTTGGACCGGACCATAGGCCTAGTCGCGGCCCCCGGAGAGGGGTGGGGAGGGGGACCTTTTAGAATTGTGTTTTGTTTGGGGGGGATAGGGGGCTTTAACACGTTTGGACCTTGAAGGTCTTTGCGTCATGTAGCGTACAAAGATGTAATGCGATCCGAATATGAATCAAACATCTATTGTCATTTTTGTTGGGGTGGGGATGGTGCTGGTGGTTATAGGGAGTAGGTCTGATAAGATCTAAAGTGCAACAAAATAAAAGTAAAAAATGCAGTGAGAATGCCTTAGCAACGCTACTACACCCCCATACACAACAAGCTACGCCATCTATGAACTGCTTTGACGAAAATTGTCGCTAATAATTATGTACTTGTACCAGGGGAATACTGCGGGGAGGGTGGACGGAATGGCGCAACGTGGTCGGACTGATTGTGGGAGTGATGGGGACGGGGGTTCGAACCGGGATGGTGGGTCACGTACACCATTGGGACACCCCCTTTTTCGTTATTTGTTCAGAAACGTATGTTTTCGACATAGTCGGGGCCATATGTTGTCACCCCCGCGGCTACGCACCAGCCGCGGGAATGTCCCCCATCCAATATTTCGCTTTCTCATCATTTTTTGTAATGATTTAATTTTTTATGAATAGCGACCCTCATTTCGTATTATGAATAGCGACCCTCTTCTCGTATTATGAATAGCGTCCCTCCTTCCGTGTTATGAATAGCGTTCCTCATTTGTTATTATGAATAGCGACCCTCTCCTCGTATTATGCAAATCGATCCTCTTCTCGGATTATGAATCGCGGTGCTTATGAATAACGGTCATTATGCCTTTATGAACAGCGGTCCTTCAGGTATTGGAAGTTCCTTGTTACGAATAGTGGTCATTCAGGTATTGGAAGTTCACGTTATTAATATCTGTCCTTTTGAATTGCGGTCCTTATGAATAATGAGGTTACCCCTTTTCTGTTGGTATTTACATATGTGTATTTTAGTGGACATGAGGCATCTTCTGTTGGTAATTATAGATGTGTATTTTAGTGGACATGGGGCATCTTTTGTTGGTAACTGCACTTGCTCAGAACTTGCTCAAAAAGTCGCTTGATAGGTTTGGTTTCAATTTTCATTTTTTTTTTGGGGGGGGGGGGGCGGGACCAGTTTTATTTAGCCCGCAATTTTTCCATTTCTTTTCCAAGGAAAAACAAACTTTTTAAAAAAAGTGAGAAAATAAAATTGACGGGAAAAAAAAATTCTTATACAAAAAAAGCATAGTCGGCGATTTTTAATTTTTTTTAGAAGCATTTTTGGGGAAGAAAAAAAATGTGGAAACAAATGCCAACAAAATATTGATTGAAAAAAATTGACCCTCGGTATTGGTGAAATTTGTATTGGTGAAATTTGAGGACATACAGTCCTCAAAAACATAAAATTCACCAGTTGGTCAATATAACCACCGAAAATTACCGGCCAGGAAATATAATAATTACGATCCTCGCAATTGATATCACATGACTAGCTCTGGACCAATCTTTTCTCGGTATTCGTCTAAGCTATCTAATATATTACAATACTATCTACCGCTTTGTTTTTAAGGAAAAGAGCCCTGTTAATCAAACAACATGGTACCATTATTTTAATAGTATTGTTATTATTATCAGGAGTAGTATACCATTTTTTATCTTTACCATCATTATTATCATCAACGTCATCATCATCACCATAATGTATTCCATCAATTATTATCATAATTATGATCAGTAGTAGAAGTTGTAGTAGTAGTAGTAGTCCTAGTAGTAGTAGTAGTAGAAGTAGTAAAAATAGTAGTAGCAGTACTAGTAGAAGTAGTAGTGGTAGTAGTAGTAGTAGTAGAAGTAGTAAAAATAGTAGTAGTAGAAGTAGTAGTAGAAGAAGTAGTAGTAGTAGTAGTAGTAGAAGTAGTAGTAGTAGTAGTAGTAGTAGTAGTAGTAGTAGTAGTAGTAGTAGAAGAAATAGTAGTGATGATAGTAGAGGAAGAAGTAGTGAAAGTATAAGTAGTAGCAGTACAAATTTGTTTATTGTTAATCGTTTATTTCCGCAACAAATAATGGCACAGTAGTGTTTCACAAGTTAACATCAGTGACACAAAGTCATGTCAAAGTCATGTCAAAACGTGGCAATCCATCAAGACAAATATCAGGCAGGCAGGGCTAGCACTTCCCTCTGAAAGTATTACTGATGTACACTTGAAACGCATGACAAGGCCATGATCATCAATCTACTTGGTCTTGAGTGTCTCGTAGGACAACATCTTAAGCAAGAAAGGGTGGGTTTGTCGGAGATTCAAGGAGCAACAAAATATGTTTGTTCTATCCATCATATATGATATGATAAAATAATATGGGAGAAGATTACCATAACATTGGCATATCCATATAGGAAAGAAAGAAAGACGGAGGGGGTAATATAAGAGAAGAGGTGAGATGAGAGAGATAGGAGAGAGATAGGTCTTTCTAACAATTTAGATATATTTTGACTGGAGGTAAAGAAAGAGAGAGAGAGAGAGAGTGAGAGAGAATGAGACCGACACCAGACAGATAATAGACCAACACAAAATTACTTTACCCCGTTGAATCGGTAAAATTGGAGTCGTTTGTGGTATACGTGAGAAGAGATAAGAACGTATAGCGGCCACGATATATTGAAAAGATTCAAGCAAGAAAGAAAGTGAAAGACAGAGAAAGAGAGGGAGAAAGAGGAGGGGGAGGGGGAGGGGGGGGGGGGGGGGGAGGGATGCGAGGATGTTTATAAAATTCGCATTTATATGCAAGACAGTAGGGGCGAGAATTCTCCATGTGTCTGAATGTTCGCAAACAAAAACAAAAAAAAATCAATCTTTGCATCGCGATTCAAATCGCACTAATTATTATGTGTGAACGGGCCTTTCGTCAGTTCGCCTCAACTGAGTAAATGTTGTCGAAACACTGAATTCTAACACACTCTACGTAGTGTTAGATTCAAGTGACTTGGAATTGGTCTCGTGTTTCGATGTGCGTGTGTGTGCGTGTGTATGTGTGTGTGTTGGAATAAGGGGGGGGGGGCGCTTCGTAGAAAGCAGATTTTTACAAACCGATTCCGAGTTCCGACGATAAGACAACACAACGTTTCGCATGCAAGCTGCTTTTTCTCAGAGTAATACTTACAGCACACAATGCAACAACGCCTTCATTAGCCAAGCTGACACCGTGTACTCATCATCGAGATTCTGGTGGAGAAATGAACAACGATGGGTGAATTTTTTAGCAAACTCCTAGAGGAATTTGGAGATAGAGATAAACATCAGGCAGCGTATACAGTACGGGTTAAGACCGGCGATTGTCGTAACGCCGGTACGGATGCCAATATCTACATCGCACTTCACAGTAAAGACGATGAACGGACCAAGAATGTGAAGCTTTCCGGAAGCATTTGGCAGGATAATTTTGAACGAGGAGATTTTAACACCTTTAAACCCAAGGAACTTACTGACAAAGGCCCTGTCCTGAAACTTGACGTATGGCGAGATCTTGCAGGCTTAAATGATTCTTGGTAAGCAACTTTTTCCCTCCAATATAATTCTAGAAAACAAACACTTACCTTTAAAGCTTTTGTTAACTTGGGTTTAGATTAGCCAATTTAAGTACAAGCAATTTAAAACACTCTAAACAAGCAACTTCACGATTTCGTTCTTCTTATTTATATTATACTTCAATCTTTTTCCAGTTCTTTGCCCATTTCCGTTTTTATCTTTTTGTCTTTTTCTTCTGTAAATATATTTATATAATTCTTTTTTTTTCTTCCTCTTCTTCTTCTCCATCTTCTTCTTCTGATTATTATTATTATTAATCCTCCTCCTTCGAGACGTTATTTTCACCTTTATCATATTCAGATTTCTTAATCTCCTTTTCTTTTACATCATATCATTTTACTTCATTGTGGAACGTAAGATGTCTCTGTAAGTCCATAAATGCATGTGCAATCGTTTTAGCATATTGTATAGTTAAAGGTTAGTTTATAATGTGTCTGTTGTGCAGCTGCTGCAGTTACTTTCAATATTCTCTTTATGTTCAGGTACGTCGACATCATTGAAGTCGAGCGTCACTCAACCACCACCAAGTATATCTTTCCTGTCAATCGTTGGGTGGTTGACAAGCCTCGTCTTCAGTTAGTCGAATGGGATAGTCGATTACCACAGGATGATGAAGATCGTAAAGATCAAAGATTAGCTGAACTTGATGCAATGAAGAAGAAATATGATTTCGTCTGGAGATTCGAAGGTGTTATGCCTCAGGTATCTATTTCATAATAAAATTGATGCTTATCAGTTAAAAACAATTCTAAAAGTTTCTCGCACTCTGGTCGGATTATATATCTTCATAAAGTACCCCCTTCTCTCTCTCTCTCTCTCTCTCTCTCTCTCTCTTCACTATTGCGTCTATCCCTCTCTATCTCTATTTATTAAAATCCATCCTTGTCATTCCATTGATTATCTCCTTTGTTTCATTTCTTCTAGGCTCGTGAAGTACCAATGGAGGAGATGATCACGTATGGATACGAGGTGAGAGTCAACATGTCATCTGAATTCTTGATGGATCATAATTTTGATCAAAGTAGACAACTTACAGATTGAAATTTATAGATACCAATAACAAATATTTATATTTTACAGCAAAAATACATTGGCAAAGTTTTTTCTAAATTCTTTGCGACCCCAAGCAAAATCATAGCTGTTGGAAAGCAATTTTCCTCGTTGAGTCCCTTTGTTGCATTTTATTGAAGAACATTGTACGTAAGAATGAAAACCAGATTCAATAGATCTAGTATTTCGTATACAAAATTTGTTTAGCCCATATTCCATTGTTGTACCAATAGTCATGTAGCACCTCCAGATTTGAATTATTTGCGTCTAAATTTAACTCTAGTTTACCTATCCATACGGTATTGTATACAGTCATACGGGCGCGGGCACGTTTTCGTGTGTGTGTGTGTGTGTGTGTGTGTGTGGGGGGGGGGGGGTTAGGCTTATTTGTCGTGCCCAAAAATAGAATATTAGTATCAAATATTTCTGAGTGAGTCTCTGTATTTGCCACTCTCCCCAGGTGTAGTAAATAGGTTTCTAGTAGTAATTTATTCCTTGAATGCTTTTAAGCGGCCTATAGCAGCCGGGCTAAAGCCATAGCAATTATACTAATTTGTAGATGCCTTGATCAGTTATTGTATTATTAAGATTGTTAATATTATTGTTATTAGTCTGGTATATATTTTCATTTCTAGTGGGACCTAGCGAAGCAGAGCTTGGCTCTCAGCTTACAGGGCATCTTTACACGAGTGAGGGCGACGTTTTGGAATTCTCTGGATGATATGCGAGACATCTATGGTGGAGACTTGCCACCACCAGCGGTAAGATGATTGATTGATTGATTGGTTGATTGATTGAATGATTGATTGATTGATTGATTGGTTGATTGATTGAATGATTGATTGATTGATTGATTGGTTGATTGATTGATTGATTGATTAATTGATTGATTTATGTGAGAAAGTGGGGTGGAGACTTGCCACCACCAGCGGTAAGATGATTGATTGAATGATTGATTGATTGTTAAATAAATGGAATAAAATATTCATTTAAAGCTTATCTGCACTAGTTTGATCAGGACGGATTAGACCACACAGCGAGGTCACTAACAGGTGGCCATCTCATCAACTCAGCTCTCAAATAACATAATAAATGGAGGATCATGGGGGACCAACATGCACCGATTGAGGAAGTTTTCTATATAGAGGGAGCAAATAGCTACAAGCAGGACAGTGGGGCTTTAAGATTCGCAAAACTCGCACATAAGAATAAAGAATGTTCAGTATTTTCCATTGAGTAGTGTTTGATTAATGAATAAATATTGATTATTATCAGTAATATTGTAGAAAGAGAGAAAGAGAGAGAGAGAGAGAGAGAGAGAAAGAAATAATTCCATCGATTTCCGTACATTATTTAGAGTTGAAATTTATTTGTTGGCCTTTTAAAACAAAATCAGTTATTACATTTTTTTTCTTTCAAAGGACTCTTTATCGGAGAGATAATGAATCCACAACCTCTCTTAATGCAACCATGATACATGTACAAGTACTTATGTTTTTCTTTAAAGTTTTTGAACCTCATTTAGTGTTATTGTCAAAAGTAATTTTCTTGTTTTAAAACTTGTTTCAGACAATTGAAAAATTCTGATCACTCTCAAAATAATACACTTATGCAGCATATTATCCAAATTAATTGAAACTGGCCATTTTTCACATCGTAAATGTGACTTGCATATGATTTTTATCCATATAATACTAATTAAAAATGATTCCTCTATGGCCATCGTTTATTTTTCTCTCCCTCTCTGTCTCCTTCTCTGTCTCCCTCTTTCTCCCTCTTACCCCCTCTCTCTGTCTTCCTTTTCTCTTTCTGTTTTCTACCTTCTTCTGTTTGTCACTCTCTCATTCTTATTTTCTTCATGTATCATCCTCATCTTGTCACTCTGCTACTGTTTCTGATTTGTTTTTGTCTTGTTTAATAAGCCAGTTCACGGTTGCAGTCTGAGCATGAGCAGATAAAGGTCATTACAGAACAAATTTTGAAATACACGGAGACGAAATACTGGATAAGTGCTGATGAAAGTTATGTAATCATTATTCATTTATGCACAAGCAGTGCACTCCGTGATACACAGGTGGAAGTATTCTTTGAAAAGGGGATACAAAGGCTATTTATATAGCACCTCCATCGCTGTAGGAGTGATTATTTCAAAATGTACAAAGTGGGACCTCTTCATGTTTTTAAGATCTGTGGATATTCGGGGTCATTGCAGTAATGTGGTAACCGTGAACATTGTCTATTGTTTGCTCTTTATTGTCTGTCATGTTTGTTTTTATTGATTCCGTAATTTTTTTCTCAAAATTAAATTATAAATGTATAAAGTTTAATTATTAATGTGCGAACCTACACCTAACAAGCATTGCTTTGAAGTAGGTTCGTTTTTTTCATTTCCTGTAACCGAATCATTTTGCATTACAATGACCAAAAACAATGTCAAAGATATTTCAATGCTCACTTCTGTTATATCATTATGTTTATTATTGTTTGTCATTGTTTATATTATGTGAAAAGAAAAGAAAAATAAATTCGCTCTGTATAGAGCTACTACTACTACTACTACTACTACTACTAAAGTAACATCGCTTGATGAAAAAATGATGTGAGAATTTCAATTTTGTTTAGAATTTTTTTACTTTTCCCTTTTATTTGACATTGGGGAAAATAACGTTGGATGTCACTGCATGTACTACATCTTTTAAACGAAATCTAAATTATCCTAATTCATTCAGTTGCTTGGTTTGTATACAATAGATGCTCCAACAAAAATTAGCAACCAGCAACGTTATACGCATGACTAATGTTATCCCTAAACCTTACCTCAAAAACCTATAGCAACCGCAACACTATGTAGGCTACTTGAAGAATAAAGACAGTACGGGAAGCTATTGTCGCCAGAACGTGCGTCGACTGTTTCACCTCTTAAATCCGACGACATAGTTTTCAATAAACCTTGAACTGATTATTACTACATGTATAATATCATAAAATAGTTGGAGGGGGGCACCTATGATGCTGTGTGCTTTATGCAGATAACTAGAAAAAAAAGACAATATATGCCGGTTTTTGTTTTGTCTTCAAATCCGTAGTGTCTTTCGCGATGGCGGAAGGATACAGCGTTTGGTATGCAGAGGTTAGTTGGTTGTAACCCAATGCAGATCCGGCTGTGTAAGAAGATACCGATGAAGTAAGTATTTGTATTGATCTTACGGTAGCGGGTTTTACGAAACAACAAAAATCACACACATATTAATATTCACAATCACAACTTTAAAAAAAAAGAAAAAAAAAAAAGAGAAGAAAATACATAAAAAGGGCAATGCTTGAAGAGCATTAATCGTCATTATGCCAGAGAGTCTATAAATATGGTGTAAATAGAATTTTGTCGAAGTTCTTTGTTTGAACAAATAAATAATTTTCTGCTATATTTTTCTAATCTAACAGATATCAGAATGCAAATTATTTTCAACTTTATTAGCTCTATGAACCATATCAATAATGCTTTCTCTTTGCTGTTTCTGTATTCGATTACGTACTCCTACACATCCTTTTGATCTAGTTCTGCCCGGTCAATCTATATCTCACCTTCTCTTCCTCTACATTGTATTGGGATTTTTACTTTAAATTTACAGAATGCCAGTGACCGATGACTTGCTGAAACCGTTCTTAGAAGGGATGTCTATTGGCAAATCAATTCGAAAGAAACAACTGTTCATCATAGACTATGAGATTCTAAAAGAAATGCCTCTGCGGCAGGGTGGGGAGGTAAGAAACATAGTAGTAGGACAATCCAGTAATGCTTATCAACTTTCTAAATTGTGAACCACTTTCTTTTACGAATATTTCAAAACAGGTCCCGCTGGTTTAATGGGCTACCCTGGTGAAATATTACTGTATAATTACTCTAAAAATAATAATATAACCAATACATCGTTCCATTCAAGCTACTCGTCGTGTGTTCGTTAATGAATAACGTGAGAGAGAAAGATGAATGAAAAAATCTAAGGTTAAAATATAATAATAATAGTAATAATAATAATAATAACATATAGAATTATATTTCTTAAAGCACAACAAAACGCTCAAAAAACGGTCATGAGAAATATTTATCAAAATCAGATTAATTCCTGTGTCTTTAAACAGAGGCTGATAAATCTTTATGAAATTGAGAGAGAATAAATCGATCTGCTGCAACCATCCAATCTTATACTCACATACAGTTACCAGCTCCGATAGCCTTGTTTTATACTCACATACAATACCAGCTCCGATAGCCTTGTTTTTTGTCCAATCTTATACTCACATACAGTTACCCGCTCCGATAGCCTTGTTTTTCGTCAACAAGGATAAGAATCTGGTCCCGGTCGCAATTCAACTGTTCCAGGAACCAAACGAAAACAACCCGGTAATAAACGATATGGATCTGCCACTTTTTGCCTTTAGTAAAGTACCTCAATTAAAAGATTATGTGGAAACGATTTGAATATTCAGGATGATGAAGAATAAGATTTGTTATAACGGGAGAGGTATTCCAAAAAATAAACTTCACTCATCCATGGTGACAATAACAAATATACTTCCATATTATTATTACATTATTCCCTATTATTTTTAAAAGACGTTTATACTGAATCCAATTACAGATTTTCGTTCCAACTGACCCAGAATACACGTGGATGTTAGCGAAGATGTGGTTCAACGTAGCTGATGCTTCATATCATCAGTCTATTTGTCATATGGGAATGTCACATATTCTCATGGAGTCTATTGCTGTAGCAACGCATCGATGTCTGTCTCCATCTCATCCTCTCAGTCGTCTACTCGCTCCCCACTTCCGGTTTCTCTTAGGAATCAACCAGTAAGTTTCTCTCTACCACCAACCCAAATGTTTCAATGAAATCGCATTCGATGTATTTGGCTATGCGCGTGTAAAAATGATCTATATTTTATTCCGTATTGCATATTACTTCTAAATAAAATATCCATGTACATGCACGTACACAATTATCTCTTGGAAAAAATATCGTTCCAAATCACGAATGAATCACTTGTGTGTATTAATTCCAATTCGGGTAAAGTACAATACCGGTAGAAGGGTTTAGGACCTGAGCGGACAATGCATAAAGTGAAACATCTGGGCACTGTACACGTGTGCATCAGATGTGGTTTAGTAGATTGATTGAATTTTTGTTTGTGTCTTATAATTTATTTTTGTAGACGGTACGAGTCTATTGCTTATGGAAATGAAGTGATAGTTATAGAGTCAGCAAGAATCCCTACATGTTTTCATCATGTTTATGAATTACAGTCTCATATAACTTGTATACTTTTTGAGTTCTTTCCCTTTACTCTTCTCTATATTTTTAAAAAGCATCACAGCACATGCAACGTTAGTACCTATACGCATTTAAAAGATATGTTCATTGTGATTTTAAGTCATAGAATGAGATAAATGATGATATGAATCCAAGGTTTGTCTATCTCCAACAGCGTTGGTTATGATACCTTGTTCGGTGAAGACGGTTGGATTGAAGAGACCTTGCTTATCGGTCGGAAAGGAATGATGGAATTGATTCGTCGAGTCTGGAAGGACTGGAACATTTCAAAGAATGGTCACATGGTACATGACCTTGAGGAAAGAGGTGTCAACGACCCGGAAGTATTACCGAACTATCATTACCGAGATGATGGTACGCTGATATACGAAGCGATCGAAGAATATGTTAGGACGGTTGTCAATGGTTACTACGGTAAGCTTTTCACGGACCTCATTTAAGTTCGTAACTAATATCAAGTGATCAATGTACAAACATAATACGCTTGAAAACATAGCTTCATTTCTTCAGTAGAACAAGATTCCATAACAGACCATGAAATAAAACACGTCTACATGTATATTACCATCACTTCCCATCTCAAAGAGACCGTTCTTGAGAAGATAAACTGAAAAAAGGAAGAAAGGAAGCCAACCTGTATATGTTTTATCAGAGTTTAGATCACAATTGTACAACCTTGTCGAACAAGGAATATTTGTTTCTACCGATTTTGTTATTGCTGTTACAGGGCATGCTAAAAAGATTAAGGCTGACCCGGAAGTGCTTGAATGGGGAAGAACATTGTCGACTGAACCTTCTGCAGCATCTCCTCATACATGTGGAATAAAGGTCAGATATGCATGAACATTCTTGTTCTTCGTTTGCACTCATCTCGTCTCCTTCATCGAGTATAATACTGATCCGCTGTACTCTGCTTAAGGAATATAGTATTATCCTTTTTGTTGATGTACTTGACAATGGTCATTTAAAAAAAATATCGTCTCATCGTTATTTAATTTTTATGCACGTATATAACCTATTCTGTTATTTTGTGTAGTTAATTCAGAATGACCAGCTATCTCGTACTAACTGCTTCTCAAACTTCTTTTGCGTAGTTTTGTATACATCATTGTCCCTTCGTGTCCCTTCTTCTATGCAATGTGCATTCTAATGTTTGCCTTAAGAATGATTTTGTATTATCGATGATATTCGTTTCATATTATTTGCATCTTTAGTTCATTTATCACAATGAAAAATCAAATGTTCAAAACAACATGATAAGTCAATGCAACTACGCTTGACTTTGGATGTATTACGTGATTTACACACAGCAGAGATATATTTAACCTAATCTGAAGTAATTAATCAATATATTCCATTTATGAAAAGTAGGTACCATTAATACATCAAGTCAACAAGGCTGTAAACACACACAATTACATGCGATGCTTTCAACGGTTAAAATGTAAGCATTATAACAATAATGCTTTCAAAAAGAGAAGCTTAGAGAGTAATTGAGTAATTTGGAACAGAAATTCAAAATAAAACCCTCATTTTCACAAGTGAAATCTAACCTCTGCATGCTATTTTGTCAAATAATAAATCTAAACTATGTTGATTAACTTGATACAGGGAATTCCTAGTGATGGCAAGTTTCGAAACGGTCAACAACTGACTGAACTTCTGACCAATATCATCTACATCTGTACAGCTGGACATGCAGCAGTAACCTTTACACAGTATGATGAGTATGGATTCGTACCCAGCTATCCGGGATGTCTCAGGGGAACCCCACCTAAAGATAAGGTGATATATATATATATATATATGATGCAGAATAAAAGCAAGAGTTTCTCCTTACATCTACAAACCTAATCAGCGGACTACCACGATCAAGTGGTTCAATACGTCTCCATTAATTCAAAATAAACTGAGTAAAGCAAGGCAAACAGTTATCCGTTTATTGTACAGGTGTAGGCAGTAAATACAGGATGTGGGTGTGGATTGAGGTTCATTTATCTGCAGCAGGGGTCATGAAGCTGTATGTTTTGATATCGGTTAATGTGAAAGCATACAAAGCAATGTATCAGACTATCAACCATCATTAAATTTCAAATCTACACTCCTGTGATAAAAAGACCACCTATTGATCATTTTCTAAGGATTTTGCATCAAAAATTGTTAAGGGTTGATTTTGTATGTTACCTTACATTATTTCAGGGTGTTAGGACAGAGAATGACGTGTTAGAAACACTACCACCTAAAGACTGGACCATTCGAGCTATGGTGATGTCCAGGATCTTGAGTAAGAGAGATACCAAACCTCTGGGTGATTTTGAGGTGCAGTATATGTATGATCCCATCGGCAAGAAGGCTATTGAGACGTAAGTACCCCTCTCCCGGTAGGAAATGGCAATTTACAAATAATATAAACACACTTTAGAGCAAGTGTATTTATGATGAGTTAGTACATGTATGGAAAAGAAAACAACATCAAAAAGAAAATTAACAATAATGATGACAATAATAATAACACATTTAATATTAATGATGATAATAATAATACTACTACTACTTCTACTACTAATAATAATGTCAATACTATTAATGAATATAATGGGATTTGAAAGGCTCCAAATCCACTTGAAAGAAAAATGTTCAAGGTGCAATTGTCCCAAATAACAATAATAATGATAGTAAATAATAATAATAATGATAATGATAATATTGTTAATAAAAATATGGCCTTATTTTACCTCACGTGTTGTAATCCTGCTTTAATTATAGGAATCACACATTTATTTCTTGACTGGCTTATTCATTCACAAATTAATCAATTCATATGTTGATCAAGAAATGTGATTGTTTCTATTTTTCCTATGTAGATTACACGAGGAATTGAAAGCAGTTACAGCGGAGATTGATAAACGAAACAAGGAGCGCGTCCGACCCTACCTTGTCCTTCACCCAAGCTGCATCCCAAATTCAATTGCTATCTAAGATCTTTCGAGCGGTAGAAAGAGTTTGCATCCCAAATTCAATTGCTATCTAAGATCTTTGAGCGGTAGAAAGAGTCTGCATCCCAAATTCAATTGCTTTCTAAGATCTTTGAGCGGTAGAAAGAGTCTGCAGTGTTGTTGTACATTTGTGAGAATAAAGTATGTGGGGGAGGGGGGGGGGGGTGTTAACCAAAAAAGGTCAAAGAAATAATAATAATAATTATTATAATAAAAATAATAATATTACAATCATTGTAAAAGTAATAATCGTAATAATATTGATTATGATAATGATAATAATAGTACCTCAAAATCTGACGCTTTTTGTTCTGTTCTCTCATAAAATGGATCTAACATTTTGTATTGTTAGTGTTAGATATATGCAACAAGATTGTATTAAACTAATAAAATATATATGGATAGATTTGCGAAGATGATGGCCAAAACTTTCATTTCATACAAGTTATGATTTTTATTGTAGTAAATTACTGCAATCTGTCGTAAGTATTGTTTTAATGCTAACAGAAGACAGAATCATTAGATAGCTAAGATGATAGATGTGATGAAAGTTAGGCAGCCAGGATAATAAAATGATTGAAGGGGCCCCGGGGAGAACAGTATTGATACTGAGGAGGCTTCACTGTTTAAATAAGGTATATTTTTGTTTTAATAATAATAATAATGATAACTATTGTTATTATTTTGAATATTATTATGACTATTATGAAGATGATTATTATTATTATGATGATTATTATTATCATTATGACTACTACTGCTACTACTACTACTACCATGAAAACTGAAATTATTATAACATTTTGATGTGAAATTCCGATTAGTATTTGAACGATGTTCCGTAATATTTACAAGATATTCCTCTGCATATACAGGTCGTTATGGCACTAAGGCAGATAATCGATATTCATGTTAAGGTTCAATAAAACACATGTAGCGGATTTTGAATCTCTGCAACAGCGCCAACGTATTGTGAGTAGAAGTTTATACATTTTCCTTTTCGTTAGGATTAGTTAGTAAAATCTGATAAATATTAAAGCGCCCCAGACATAAGACTAAGCAAATAATGTATTTAACGAATTCTTCTCTATTGCAGATGACAATTAATCAAAATTAATTAAAAATACCATTTTGGAATGCCCAATTGTTATATGCAGATCAAATATAATAATAATAATAATAATAATAATAATAATAATAATAATAATAATAATAATAATAATAATAATAATAACTAGATTTGTAATACTTGTTTTGAACAAGTATAGGTGGGCTGATCCAATAAAAAATTGAGACAAAATGAAGGGTACATTTGAGGTAGCTTTTTGTCTCAGCTACAACATACTCGAAGTTCAGCGTAAATGAAGCTAAAACGACGTAGATATTGCTCGCGAAAGACGGGAATGTAGAATCAAGTTTTGAGAAAAAGTCATGTCCCTTAGAGAATACACGCAAAATGTGAAAAATTGACATGCCTCCTTTAATCAAAAAAATACGCCATGATGCCTTTGTCAAAATGAAAATTCGTGGTGACTAGATTCGTATAGAATTGTCTCAGCTAGAACATATCAACATTTTGAAGAAAACCGATCAATTTTTACAATCCATTTTCCAAAAATATGCTGACGTCATAATATGCAAATTGAAATTTTGAGTTCGGAGGCCATTATGATGACGTCATGAGTTAATTGAAGGTCAAATGAGACATGAAATCATATCTCCGATTCATACTCCATCAAAATATGAAACAAAATTGGGGTCACCTTGCATCCTAAAGAGCTACAATGGATTTTGCATAGGCATGTTTTTGCCCATATATGCTTTGTATAACAAGAGCTCGCGCGCACGGAAATTTATCTTTAACGGTCGATCATTCCGTCATTAATAGTCATAAAGAGATAAACATGGTATCAATTTTTTTTGTAAAAATATGTGGAATATTTTGAAAGAAAAAAAAATGGCGATTCTATGTTGTGCAATAGTTTTACGCGCAAAAACGCGCACGCATGCGCGTGTGCGCGATTTTTTATAAAATGCTTAGAATGGCCTTAAACGTATGCAAAATTATTTTTAGACGATTTTGAGCATTTCAAAATTTTACGCGCGCATTGACGCGCGGACGTACGCGCACGCGCGCGTTATTTGACCTGAAATTGACCGGACGGATATTGACCTTGATCATGATAAATATGAATGAGAAATACCTTTTGGTTATGAAGATATGATCATGAGTTGATTTTCCGAAAATTTTACAAAATGGCGCCTAGATGACGTCATCAGTCAAGGTCAATGTTAAAAACGTTATTGTGCTTTGTACATATGCCTTTACAAACGAAGCTAAAACGACGGAGATATTGCTCGCGAAAGACGGAAATGTAGAACCCAGTTTTGAGAAAAAGTCATGTCCCTTAGAGAATACACGCAAAATGTGAAAAATTGACATGCCTCCTTTAATCGCAAAAATACGACATGATGCTTTTGTCAAAATGAAGAATCGTGACAACAACATTTGTAGAAAATTGTCTAAGCTAAAACATATCAAACTTTGGAAGAAAGTTGATCCATATTTACAGAGATACAATCATTTTTTTCAAAAATATGCTGACGTCATAATATGCAAATTGAAATTATGAGTTCGGAAGCCATTATGATGACGTCATGAGTTAATTGAGGGTCAAATGAGACATTAAATCATATCTCCGACTCATTCTCTATCAAAATATGAAGAAAAAAATTGGGGTTCCAGTTTCATCCCAAAGAGCTACAATTGATTTTGTATAGGCATGTTTTGCCCATATATGCTATGTATTACAAAAGCTCGCGCGCACAGAAATTTATGTTAAACGGTCGATCATTCCGTTATTAATAGTCATAAAAAGACAAACATGGTATTAATTTGTTTTTAAAAATATGTGAAATATTATGAAAGAAAAAAAATGGCGATTCTATGTTGTGTAATAGTTTTACGCGCGAAAACGCGCGCATACGTGCGTGTGCGCGATTTTTTTATAAAATGCTTAGAATGGCCTAAAACGTATGCAAAATGATTTTGAGACGATTTTAAGCATTTCAACATTTTGCGCGCGCATTGACGCGCGGCGGTACGCGCACGCGCGCGTTATTTGACCTGCAATTGACCGGATGGATATTGACCTTAATCATGATAAATATGAATGAGAAATAACCTTTGGTTATGAAGATATGATCATGTGTTGATTTTCATACAATTTTACAAAATGGCGCCTAGATGACGTCATCAGTGAAGGTCAATGTTGAAAACATTATTGTGCTTTGTACATATGCCTTTACATGTGTGTGCCAAATTTGAAGGTATTTGATTGAGCCATTTTCAAGTAATCGTGCTTACAAAAAAGTGGTTAGATGTAAGAAAAATAAATAATAAAGGCAATTCTAACGAAATTATAAGGTGGTCTGTACGTTATACAGCCCACCTGATAAATAATAAATAAATAAATAAATAAATAAAGGCAATTCTAACGAAATTATAAGGTGGTCTGTACGTTAAACAGCCCACCTGATAATAATAATGATAATGAAAATAATAATGATAATAATAATGATAATGATGATAATGATAATAATAATAATGATGATAATGATAATAGTGATTAATAATAATAATAATAATAATGACAAGGTTTATGAAGCGCAAATATCTATCTCTAGATATACTCAAGGTGCTTTACAGATTAATTTCAATTATTAGATATGACTAAAAGACAGATAAATTGGGATTTTGAATGAGGGATTTTTGTACATATTAGCAAGTGTAGGCTATAGGTATAACAAGAAGATATGTTCGAAATTTTAAGATATAGGCCCCAAGATCCTTAGACAACTAGTCGGCTAGTAACAGGACAACTCTACTTTGGTCAGCTAATCTAGGACAAACTACTCCATATGTCAGCTACGCCTGGACAAACCATTCTTTTTTAAATAAGGGAATGATTGTCCTATCATGCCTATGAGCAGTTGCCCAGAATCCTGGGGTGCTTTTGGGGATACACACTATGTTGTTGGATTTTTTTGTTTGATTTTGGCTGATAGAATCCTCACATGATTGTGATGTTATTGTCTGAAAATCTGTGTACGCTTTGTAATTTGTGTATGTTACCATTTTGTTGATACATGTTGATATTATTTATGAATGTCTCCTTTTTCAATCATTGTCTTAACGGATGAAGAACAGCCTTGTTGTCACAAGACTATGTAAATAGATACATATGAAATAGCTCTATATCATAAATGATATTCCATAGAATAAACTAAATGGAAATCGTAAGGAACTCTTAATTCTTAAATAGATATATCATCGAGCTATGAGTATTGTGGAATTTTGAATTATGGAAATGCAAATATTTAGTGTTAAACACAGTGAAGTGTTGAAGTATGGCCCCAGCGTTTGTCACATGACGAGGTTGCTATCATCAGAATTTTATTTAAAAATGAAAAAAGAGAAGAAAGGATCCCTAAGGTTTCTCAAACATGCAGTATAATATTCTTTTAAGGAAAGTAACAAATAGAATGGACTGATATTGTGTTTCATTACACTACATTATACGCAAATAAATATCACCAAACTTAATCAGAATCATCGAAGTATTTAAATCATTCGTATTATTTCGATTGGATTTTAAAACAGAATGAAATTAGGACTACTTACTCACTCATTTCTGGACCGATCTACGCTAGATCGGTCTAACGGTGAGTAAGAATACATAAATAAATTGCATAATGCCAGGAAGCGATCTTCTGGACCGAATGATCCAGAAGATCACTTCGTGATGTGGTCTTCTGGACCGGTTTGCTTCCTAGACCGCTCGAGACCCATTTAGCGTGAAATGTGAAACCACACCGTGACAGGAAGCGTACTTTAACCGGAAGTGAGTGTGTAACGCGGGAATGTAATGACAGAGAGACAAAAATTACAGTACAAGAATAAAATCAGAGAATAACATAAGGAAAGATAGAGAGAAAATGTTAGAATGATAAAAACAAAGAATAACATAAGAGAAACTGATAAAAGGAAAAAAAGAGGAATAACAAAGAAAGACAAAAAGAAAAAGTGATATAATGATAAAACAAAGGATTACATAAGTAAAGGTCAGAAAAGGAAGAAACAAATAATAACATAAGGAAAGGACGGAAGAGAAAAAAAAATATAATGATAAAAAGAAAGAGCAACATAAAAGAAGGTGATGGAGGGGAAAACAATAACATAAAGAAAGGCAGACAGTGATAGAATTATAAAAACATAGAAAATCATGAGAAAAGTTGATGGAATGAAGAAACAAAAACAAAAAGCATAAGGAAAGATAGGAAGAGAAAATAATAAAATGAAAAAGAAAGCATAATGTCGTAGTCTGGTTAAGGGAGGGAGGGGGAGCTGGGGGGGGGGGGGGGGTCAGGCACACCCAGAAAGACACGGTGACTCAAGATCTAGAGTTGGGTGGGGTTTATTGGCTGTTTAAATATGTATTTTATAGAAAGCAAACCACTGCAAGTGCAGAAAAGAACAAAAATAAAGAACAATCTTAATTACATGTTAACATCAATGATACATAATTTACCACATTTGTCTGGTTTTAAATACCCATAGCATAAATCTAACTATACCATCAACCAATTCGTCTAATAATGAAGAATCCAAAATTCAAGATTCAAGAGTGATTTCGAGCACTTTACATTTAGTTACGAGAACTTTACGAATATATACGTATATTTTAAGTATTCCATACTATGGGCGAGGTTGGGGTAGCATCATTATCGTGTCCTGTACAATATTTGCATCAGATATATCTGAATGTTGCTTATAGCAACAACTAGTGTATGCAACTCGCACTCCGACCACCAAAATACAATTACTCGCAACATGTGAATGAAACAATGAACATGTGTGCATTCTATTCATGAAGTACACCCATAAAATACTTTAAAGTTAGTTATAGTTGAATCACTGTGTTATAGCTCGAAACGTTGCACGTTCACTCCGGGACATGTTCAGTCGAATAGAATGCAAATTGCATATATAACGTGTAGGTATAGAGGGCAAGTCATGATATGTGCCCTACTGTACAAAGCAACAACTAATATATGGGTAATTCCATAAATAAGGGACCCACTTTGTGACATTTTTGATGTCCCTGTTACATAAGGAACCCACACGTATGTGTCGATCTGAGTAAAAACTTAAATAGTGGAGTGAGATTGTAAAGTGATTTCCAAGCATAATTGTAACGGGGACACCAAAAATGTCACAAAGTGGGTCACTAATTTATGGAATTACCCATATGTAATTTTCAATCTGACTATTGAAAGCCAATAGTATATAACAGGTGAATGTAATAGCTCGTTGCTAAGGAATCTTGTATAACTTTGAATACATTACAACAACAAAATCTATTGGCTAGAGTGGAATAAAGCCTTATGTGCATCGAGTTTAAGTGAGCAAAGTTACACGGGACGCCAACATTTGAATATGGATCCATGATTACCGATGGGGCACTTGTCTCTGAAAACATGTATGCAATCTAGCGCCTAACCAAGTAGGTCCATGGCCTAACTAAGTCATACTCATGAGTTCTCATCTCAATCCAGATTCAATATCTATTTTAACATTTCATTGCAGCCGGATGGTTGAATAGTAATAGTTTTACAGATAAAAACTAACCACATGTATATTTACAAATGTATCATGTCAGTTACAATGACGAGTCAAGAAATTGAGATGTAAAATAGAAATTCAATTTTATCCTAAAATTGTGATTATGCTGCTGTGAATTCTTTGGGCTAAATAATCCTGCTGAAATATGAATTACAAAGGGTCCAGTCCAAGAAAAAATAATTAATATGGGTTGTAAGAAATAGATATAGAAAGTACCATCACCAGGTTGGTTAATTCTTCTACGCTAATTTACATTATTTTGAGAAACTTTTCGAAGTGGTACAAAAATATATTTTCACAGAATGTTAAAGCAAAAGATGACGATATCACATTAAAATTCCTCCTGATATTGAGACTAAAATCACACCGAAAAATTTCTATGAAGTTGATTAAGTAAAATTGAGGTACTATTGATTCTAAAGCTCTCTAACTTATGAATAACGTCAGCTGGATTTCCATCTTCCTAAATTGCTGGAGAACAATGCAACATTTTTCTATGCTTTCTTACCATCAAGTAATTGGCACATACAGGTTGACATATAACCATGGGGAAGCTGCATAATGTTATGGCAAACCACTACAGTATCTTGCCGATAATAATTGCGGCTTACATCTAAAATCATCGTCGACATCGTCGATAAATGTGTAAAAGAACTAGATGCTTAATTTCACAAGTTGTCCTCCCCCCCCGAAAAAGAAAAATTATATGAACAAATAATTAACGCAATTCTTTTTTTGTAATACCACGCATGGCATGCTGTGGTATGAATTAGGATGATATTTTAATTTTTCCTATCGACCTTTGAACTTCATGCCTATTTTGATAGCGCGACATGCGTCTTATATTTTCGTACCACAGCGATCCCAGATTCCAGTATGAAATCTTTATACATAACAAGCAATGAACGCTTTCAAAGAGGTCACAAACAATTAGACTTTGATTATTTATTGCTTTGCCTCACTATTTATAAAGGCAAACAAAATGAATAAACTGAGATTCGAACTTTTAAGTTAACTCCAAGGTTCTATTAGAGCACCTTTTTTTTGGGGGGGGGATAGGTTTTGCTTTTTTGTTATTTAAGCTTAATATATCAGACATGAATGCTATTATGCAGCTACAAACTAGAACTTCGAAGCTGCAAATGTGGTACTCGATTCCTCCCTCCTAATCTTATTGATATGTTTCCTGTACATACTAGTCTTTATTTCCGTCAAACTCAATCTGTTAATAATTCTCAATTCCCGAAACTATGAGATCCTATGCAAAATTCACTCCACTCGTCACCTGCCAAAGGCGGTATAATTCTTTACCAAATATCATTTGTAATTAAGTGTGGTTCCAATCTTTCCAAAGCAACCTAAATACTTCATGTAATGTTTATGGCATAAAGTTGGCGACTTCGCCAATTGTTTTACTTTGTATTTCGGTTGTTGCAGTTGTCGTGACGAACACCCTCATTGGCAGGTGCTTATCCTTTTCAGTGCGAGAACAGCCAGGCTACAAAGAGATACAAATGAAGAAATGAATAGTTAATAATAGCCTGCGAATGTAATACAGTTGAATTTACTGTGCATAAATAATATCTAAACCTCCATATGCGTTGAAATACTTTTAATCATAGTATTTTATGAAACGTTTCAAATTAGTGTGTGGGGAAAGGGTTGTAAAAAAATTAAAATATTTCTTAAAAGATGTTTACTTGTAGGGTGCTTCAATGTATTTAAAGTTAAATGTACAGAAATATTTCAAATGAATGTATTATATAAAAGAATGTGAATTATTCATTACCTATAACAACTTTTTTTAACCTCTTTATTATGGACCCATTTTACTATGTGGGAATAAAGTAAATGTACTCTAGCTGTTAAATCAATCAGTCAAAGGGAACAATATTTTTTCATGGCAAAGCCAATGTAGAACGGCAGGAATAATCAGGGGGTACCTGGCGCACCCAGAAATCACCGCCCTCACGATAATTAGAGTAATTAAAGTGATAGCCTATAACGGGATAGTACCTGTGCAGGGGCCGATGGTCTCTCACTGGTCAACACAATGTCTGTTGCCACTACGCGACGCACTCGCAGTTTGAGTTTGGTTCGGATCTGAGTGAAAGTTAAAAAAATGCATCGTATAGGCTCAATTTACATCTATTAAGAAAGTCAGATGGTCGTATGCTACACTTTACAGGCACAAAACATTTGTTAGTTGATGTGCGTAACTGTGCCTGCACTGTGAGACTATGTTGACGGCATACTGCATATGCGCAGTGCATTAATTAGCTGTACTGGACAGGATTTAAGAATTGTGGTGGAGTCCCACAGTAAAGCAAATGCCCGCAAAGACTTCAAGAAATCAAGTCACGGACAGATTCAATACCTTATCCATTGTCTGTAGATATCAGGTTTTGGATTATGTAATGTGTAATTGTATTATTTTCACGTTCTTATAAGTGACGCGATAAGCCATTAAAAGTGCCTCAGGTAATTTAGTTTTTAGCTTTTGCAATTGTGATTTCTACTTTCATGGGTCCTTGTTTTGTTTTGTCTTGCTAATTTGTGTGCGACTCAAATGTAGTCCTTCTGTAATGATAATCATATCGTCAAATCATAGCAATGTTTTTTTATTGGCTATGAAAAAGAGAAAACAAAAATGTTAATTTGAAACAGATAAATTATTAGTTTTGATGTTGCAAAACAAGTACATGAACGTCGTTTTGTAAGCAAGTGTTATCTAAAAGATACAGACTGGAACAAACGAATGTCACTGTTGTTCTACATATAACTGATACAAAATATATGGGGAATTTGCGTCAATCTGCATGTGAACATCTTATTGTGACAATTGAAGAGCATATTTTGTGCATTCTCACGAGATTTATCTTGATTTTTGAACGACTTTGAACAGCTTAAAATTATCGCCATACCGTAAATTGAAGGTATTCGGGACGAAACAAACGCCATGCACTGCAACATTTCTGATATTAGGGAGTTTTCGCAAACTCGAGAAGCTACTATAGTAACAGCGGGTTTGGCCCACTTCTCAAAGATAAAAACACAGATGTGGAAAATCTATGGGAAGGCATCATTCGTTCGTTCGTGCAAAGAACATCAGGGAGTACATTATCTAGATAGGAAGACCCTTGTTAAGCCAAAAGATTGTCTCATCATCGAGCTCACGAAGCCCGGAAGCGCCGTGGGGGGATTTGTAGATCGGACAATCATCAATGACATGATCCATAGTTTGGATCTCTCCACATGCGCAATTTGGTGATGATTCGGCTCCAATTTTATGTAGGAAATATTGTGTACGGCCAACTCCAGCTCTGATACGGTTTAGGTTGACCCAGGCTTTACTTGGGAGGTCGCTGCCACTTGGTTTTGCACAGGGCTTTGTGATGAACTCCTTCAGGTTGGTAGTGGACGAATTCCACTGGTCTGACCAGCGTTTTGCTATCCAAGTGGCTAAGGTGGAGGAGGGCTTCTCAGGCCGCAGCTCAGCAGCCTGTGTTGCAAAGTGTCTTCTAGGGAGACGCTGTCCTACAAAGGCAGAGGGGGCAGGAAGAAGGCATTTATCACTGCCATGCTTTTGGGCAAGCTTAGTGTACTGCGCATCTCGTCTGAGCTGAGCTGGTGGTATTTCAGATAATATTGGCAGGTTGCTGACGGGTGTTGCAGTGAGTGTTCCGCTGATTAGTCTCATAGCATCATTGAGGACAGCATCAACCTTGTGTACATGGGTGCTGTGGCTCCATGCAGGTGCAGCATATTCGGCAGTGGAGAAGGCAAGAGCTAGAGGGGAGGTGCGAAGGGTGGTGAAATTAGCTCCCCATCCGATTCCTTGCAAGCTTCTTTAGGAGAGACACTCTGGTTTCGGTCTTATGAGCTGTGGCTTTGGCATGCTCGTGGAAGGTGTGGCTTCGGTCAAGAGTGACACCGAGGTACTTTGGTGTTGAGACGAATTTCAGCCTAGACCCATCTAGTGAGATATTCAGCTCTCGGTTGGCGCATCGGTTAGCCAGGTGGAAGACGGAGGATACAGTCTTTGGTATGCTTATCTTGAGATGCCATCTGTTAAAGAAATCGGGTAGCATCTTCAGGTCCTTCTCCAGTTATGTCTCGATTGCCTCGAAGGAGTGGTTGTTGAACCCTAGTGCGGTGTCGTCTGCGTAGGAATACTGCATGCATCCCCCCTTGGGCATATCAGAGACATAGATGTTGAAAAGTATCGGAGCGAGGACAGAGCCTTGCGGCACACCATTGCGGAGTTTCCTCTTCCTACTGCATTCACCGTTTGATGTTTCAAGGACAAATGACCGGTCTTGTACAAGCAGCATGATAAATTTTACAATTCTTACATCTGGAATGGTCTGGGAAGGCATGAAGTCAGCATACAGCGAGACATCGACCAAACTTCTCGGAAACAGAAGGATAAAACCCCAGGACACTTGGATAAGCGACGAGATGCTCCAACTTAGTGATCAGAGGGAAAAAAGTTCAGCAGGAGAAGTAATAAGTGATCCCACCAAAGGAGCCCGCTATAATATCCTAAACAGGGAATTAAAGAGAGAGACTGAAGGGTGTAAGGACAAATGGATCCAAGATCTATGTAAAAAAAGCACCATGCGGCTTAGTCCAGAGAGGTCTACTCAACAATCAAGAAAATCACGTGGAATCCAAATATCAAGAAAATGACGGGGGATCAGCTTAGTCAGGGAGGTCAACCGTAGTCCAACTGTTTTACTCTACGACAAATTGCAGAGAAACAACTTAAAAAGAACAGAAGCTTGTTTTGTTGTTATATAGACTCCGAAAAGGCATTCGATTCGATAAGGCAAGAAGTTCTTTAGGAAGCTATCAGATAGTGAGCACTAATTTTTTGTTTGGCCCTCGAAAATGTGTTAAATCGCAACCCCCCCCCCCTTTGGCACCGGGGGGGGGGGGCATCTCCACAAAAAGTTAAAATTAACTTGTTTTTCCACGTTTTTTCCCAGGGGATGGGGGGGGGGGGGTGTGGGGGTGGGGCCGGGATCCCCGGGCCCCCCTGGATCCGCCACTGGGATATATATATATATATATATATATATAAGGTTTTTATTGTTAATTCGGAGAATATATAAATCCAACAAAAAAATTAAAGGTCAATTGCGTCATTAGTATGGAATCTTTAGTCTTGCTTTTTTTAAAATGATTATTTTTACTTTGAATAACTATGCAAATGGACATTGATTTCTATAATCATAAAAACTGCTCTCGAACTGCCTGACCGAGTTTTGACTGGATTGTATTCGTTACTTTTATGTAATGCTTTTATCTATACCATGCTCAGTGCACACAGAACATATATCTTATTGTCGAATTAACGAAACCAGTGTATTATTAAAATGTAGTTTTTAAGCTTCTACCAACCTTAAATTTGTTATGCAAGCTTTCATCCAGTCCTTTGGACCTTCTCAAGCTAAATGATCAATCTGAGTTACACATTTGCTTCGCTGCACTGCCTGGTGTCCTGCGATCACTGGACCAAAGCTAGGTGACAATAGGTATCCAGATCCCCTGTTTAACCATGGCTTAATCCTCTTAATCCATGTGGACTCTTTCAACTTTCTTGACCAGAAGTTGCTTTCAAAGTCTATAATCAGGGCATCTTCCCATCCAATGTTATATCCTGTGTTAAAGGCGTGTTCAGCTAACGCTGAATGGGATAGGTTGTTCAATCCGAGGGCTCTTTTGTGTTCTTTGAAAGTTCTGTAAGTTTCCCCAACATATGAATTGTTACAATATGTGCACGTAATCTTGTACACAGTACCTGTTTTTCTCTCTCTAGGAATTTTGTCTTTTGGGTGGACCATCTACTTCTTAGTGTGTTAGGGCTTTTGAAGGCAACACTGATGTCCGTGTCTTGGAATGCTCGTTTCAGGCGAGAGGATATAGGGTTAACAAAAGGATGGACTATTATGTTGTTTACTTCTTCCTTTGCCTTGGGGGTGGGGGGGGGGGAAGCCTTAGTTCTTATTCTGTCATTCGCTCTTTTTCTCATCCATGCTGGGTATCCACATGACATAAGCGCCTTGTCAATATGTTGGAATCCACTCTGGAGTGCATCATTGTCCTAGGTTACATTTTCAGCTCCCAGATACAATAAGCTAGCATCTCCCACCTTTGTGCTGAGGAGGCGATCTGATTCAACGTTCGAATAAGAATAGGTGTGGATCGGTTTCCTGCACACACTGTGGATACTGAAAGGTCATCATTCACAAAAACCTTTGTGTCCAGGAGGTTCAGTGAACTTTGAAGCTCTTCCTTAACAGTGAACTTTATGTGTTGGTCGATGGTATTGATGTAATTAGTGAATTCGTCAATATGCTCATAATCAATGATAACAAAGGAAAGGTGTCGTCAACGTATCTCCACCAAATCCTGGGGGTGAGGGGCATGAGAGAAAATTTCTTCTTCCAGATGTTCTAGATATAAGTTCAAAACAACTGGGGAGATAGGTGAGCCCGTAGGTGTTCCATGTGTTTACTGGTAAAGGTTGCCATTGTAAATAAAAAAAGTGTTACTAAGGCAAAGTCTCAACAGATTGCCGATTTCATTTTGGCTTAAACCTGTTCTATCATCAAGAGTTTGGTCCTCCTGCAACCTTTCTATCACAGTATCCACAACTTGTTTGGCAGGAACACTAGTGATGGAAGGATGCCCTCATTTTAGACTTTGAAAGCAACTTCTGGTCAAGAAAGGTGAAAAAGTGCATATGTATTAAGAGCCAGGATTCAGCAGGACACCAGGCAGTGCAGCGAAGAAAACGTGTAACTCAGACTGATCACTAAGCTTGAGAAAGTCCATAGGAGTGGATAAAAGCTTGCATAACAAATTTAAGGTTGGTAGAAACAAACTAAATGTTATTATTATCTCCAACTGATGAAAGTTTTCTGTATCAGTGTATTATTGTTTGATTGATAGTTTTTTTTCTTTCTGCTTTTAGAACCTTAGAAGAGAGATTACATGAATACGGTTTGTTACTCAGCGGCCCTCACCCGCTGGACTGATTCCATGGCGGTTCGTGGCCTGGACCGTGGCTTGCAAGTAGGGGTAGTACGCGCTGCATGATGGCGCCAATTATAGTGTCTCATGCAATAAAATTTCAATTATCTTATCATATTGCCTCCAAAAGAAAACGCTCCTTATTTGTACACGTTCACATTGTATGGCCTATACTGATCCAATATTTCATGAACTAAAAACATCACAAATCGCTGATATTCACGTTTTTCAAAATGGAATCTTTGAGTACAGATGTTGGATAAATACTATACCACAAACATTTCGAAAAATGATTGTGTGCAATAGTAATAAACATTTTTACCCCTACACGACATTCATCTGATATTCATTTAACTAATCCAAAACTCATTATGCCCTATAAATTGAAAAGACACCATGGTCCGGATATTTTGAAATGATTTACTTGATAATATCGAAAGCTTTTTGCCGTCAAATTGTTGGCAAATTTGGGCTCCCGAATACTTTAGAGGGGCTTTAAGATGACCAATTTCTTCACCTGCACACACCCACATGAATGCACTTGCAATTTTTTCCTTTTCTTTTCCTTCTTCCACCTTTTTATTTAGATAATTTCTAGAAAAACAGTGTTTTATACGTGACATCCCCATTCTCCCAGCTGCTATCCACTCAAGCATTAATGCTTATAACATTTGGCCTCTGCATTTATCTTGATTCTTTGATATACCTCCATACTTTCGAGTTCTCAATTATATCTATTTTTGTATTTCAGCTGTCATATTTCATGTATTTTATGTAAATTAATTAATTATGTACTATCAGTAAAGTTAAACATTCGTATTTGATTTTTTTTCAATAAATGGAAAAACATCTGCTAAACAAATAAAAACAATTAGCTTACTTCTTCATTTGCTGCAACTTGAAACACGAGAAGAAAAAAACCCTAGGACAGAAAGAAATGATGACAATATTAGTTTTATAGTTTTGCTCGCTCGAAAATCACTGTAATTTATAAGCTGATAAACAGGACTGTCATTAAATTTGCAAATAATATCATATTATTTTTTTTTTAGAATAGTTACAATGGAAAGGGAACATGCATCGCTATACCCATCCACGCAAATTAGGGAAACAAATTACTAGTAATATATAATCATTGGTTCGGATGTTCCGCTTCTCCCCTCCGACGCCAGGGTCAAGATATACCACTTACTACATGTACTACAGACTCAGTCCAACACAATGTTATGTATTATTCAATTGATAACATAAAATATAGGGGATGAGAATTAATTACTGTTACCTGAAGCGAGTTGAGAATGGCAAATATATACTGGAAACTGACATGAAGATTCACAAAGATTCCGAAAAGCCATGTCAGACCAATGGTAGGTGCCAAGATCGCGACGGCTCGCAGACTGGACCTACATAAATGACAATCAGATAAGGCAAGATTAAAAAAGGACCATCAAGGCTTTCTTAAATATACAGGCAGGCGCGTACGCAGGGGGGGGGGGGGGGGGGGGGGGGGGGTTGGGGGGTTAAACCCCCCCCCTTTGGAAATTTTTTGTGTGTAAACCCCCCTAAAAAAAACCTAAAACCCCCCCCTTTTGGATTTTTTTTTTTTTTTTTTTTTTTTTTTTTTTTAATTATTAAAAAAAAAAAAAAAAAAAAAAATTATTCCCATGGCCGACCTAAAAAAGGTGACCCCCCAACGGAGCAAAATGTCAAATTTCCAAATTTCGATACCAAAAAAAAAAAAAAAAAGTGTCCTCTTACCCCCCCCCCCCCCCCCCCCGCTTATTCAGCGGTCGGCTGAGTCGTTGCGATTTTTTTGGGACCAAAAAAAAAAAAAAATGTGTCCTCTTACCCCCCCCCCCCCCCCCCCGCTTATTCAGCGGCTGGCTGAGTCGTTGCGAAATTTTCGGACCGATTTATAAATGTTAAAACCCCCCCCCCCTTGAAAAAATCCTGCGTACGCGCCTGTATACAGGGTAACGTTTAGCTCATCAAACATACACAAAGTATGCGCATTTGGTTTGGCATTCAACTGGCGATATGTTGTCGGATATCTCAGATTATTTAGATCTTCCTGCATAGGTAGTTGAATTTACTCATGACCGTAATATGTGATCTTTAAAATGAAAAGGAGAGAAATATATTGTAAACGCTTATGCATAGAATTATCTTCCTTTGTCGTACACAATGGCCCGAATTCACAAAGGAGGTTTGTCGACAAACCTTAGTTTTCGTGCGTCATATGACGCGTTTCGAAGCGTTTTTACTAACCAGGAAAACGCGTAAAAACGCGTCATATGACGTACGAAAACCAAGGTTCGTTGACAAACCTTCTTTGTGAATTCGGGTCAATATAAATCATAGTTGCAATGGAGAGAGAACTGCACCGCCGCACCCTTAAGCGCAAATAAGGGAAAGTAAATCCATGTATCACCATTGGCTCGGATGTGGCTTGGTGAATATACGTATACATATACACATGTATATGTCTTAGGGGCGACTTCTTTATAAAGGCCACCTGTCCATAGTGGCCATCTATTTTGTCTACCTTGAGAAAGAAATATATGTTGTAGAACCTTTCTAGAAAGACAACCTGTCTACAGTGGCCACTTGTCCCGTTTCCCTTCAATAATTGGGTGGGCTTAATATGCAGGTTTGACTGCATAAATGTTCATATTTATCTGTATATTCATTTGTATATTTTTATGTATGAATCAAGAAGGTCACGCAAATCGAAATTTCGACCAATAAAGAGATACACTATGAGTGCGTGCGTGTATGTTTCTATGTATCTCACGTATGTGATATTTATTCATACCATAGCTTATTCATCTCGGATTTATTCTTGAAAGCCTTTACAGATGAGAACGACCGCATCGCACAGAAGAACGCACTAATGCTCACCTGTTCCAAATCAGGAGATGAAAAGGAACATAATTATTATGTATTATATAAGATATATTTGCAAGTATCATAAGCTATAAAAGTGATAACAATAAATCAAAGGCCAAGTCCACTCCAAAAATAATTTGCTTTTAATAGATGCAGAAAAACAAGAGAAACAGAACAAAACAAATTTGAGTAAAATCGGATATCTAATAAGGAAGTTAACCATAATTTTTTTTCAAAGTATGAACAAAACTGTGGAAAGTCACTACACAAATTGCCAACTTTGTAATCCGTTTGTGACGTCATTGCCTCACTATTTATCAATTGCTCTATATATTCTTGTCTCATCAATTTCCCTTTTTATTCCCCAAAACTTCATTTTTTTAATGGCTTTGGCTAGGTTTTATGATTTGTATCATGTTGCGTGCATGACTTTCAACAAAATCTTTGTATGCACTCAAAAGATTTTATACTATTTTCTGAATATGGTATATTCATAATCATTGATTTTTTAAAAATAGTTTATCAAAATTCACATTATTCATAATTTAATAGAATAAAACAAAATACATGAGTTATATGAGTGCATCCACGCGAAAACATAGGGCCTATTACTATCAATATAAGTTGGATGCTGGTGTGAGGAAAAAGGATTTTTAGGGTGAATTATTCAAAATGTATATTATCAATATAAAGAAAACATTTAGTGGATGGTAAAGCAATGACGCCCCAGACTCATCAGTTGCCAATTCGTCTAGTGATTTCAGAGTTTTTCATGTCTGTAAAAATTCATAACTCTCTTGTTAGTTATCCGATTGTGCTCAATTTCTTTTTGATTGGTTTGCCTGATTTTTCCGCTTCTATTGAAAGTAAGTTATTTTTGGAGTGGACTTGCCCTTTAACTATTGAGATGTTTTATGACACTGCAACTAGCCTATCCGATAGGCGTCGGGCTAAATGGCAAGTGTACTAATCGCGTTATGGAGACTGACATCGGCACGGGTGTCAGCTCGGTCTGACGCCCGCGCTGATGTCACTCTCCATATTTAACGCGATTAGAATACTTGTAAAGCCCGACGCATAACCGGATAGGCTACACTTCAACCAACTCAGATTAATTTAATGCACAATTGCAAATGTTCTGTCATTTTCTAGTCTACAAGTGGCTAAATCAAAATATAAAAGTTGTTGCTTTAATTTCAAACAAACTTGGAAATGAATATTAAACATTTCTCTTAAAATGACAAGTATAGTGTTCATTTTTTTCAGTTTTAAAGCCACACTGTCTACTTGTAGCTACTTGTTCCCTCTATATAGCAAACAATGCATACTCGGTGATCATTAGTCCCCCATGATCCTCTTTTTCTTATGTTAAAGGTAATACAAAGTTTTGGTAAGGGGTCGTGAATTTTGTTTAAATGAACATATTGGAAGCATATGCGATCCTACAATATTTAATGATCGTTGTCGCGGTTGAAATGGAGTCTTAAAGATACTATGTCCCTTTCGCAGCCAACCTCAAATTCTGTAGAACTTTGCAGGAATTATGAATATGTCATGTATGTCCTATCTGTGAAATTTAAACGTAAGCAGTGTCCTAATATTCAAATTATGCAAGGAAACCCGTTTACTTGCTAGACTTCACTGTCAAACACTATTGTCAGTATTGAGTGACTGACTGACCTTTTCTCTTCTTTGGTAATAACATACATAAAATGAGCTGTAAAGGACTTGTCTACATCAATAACCCACTTCTTGTAATGGCCAAAAGTAAACTGTTGAATCTTTGCACAGCATAAAACGTACGACCATGCGGTACAATGGTCTGAAAATCAAGTCGATTTGACAACTAATAGTCATAATTTTCCCACTTGAAGACATTTTCAAGCCCCCTTTATTTTAAGGGGAGTTCTAAATTAGTATTATCTTTCAAATGCCATTTGAATCTAACCTTTTCATTTTTTGGCCTGCAAATGAAATTGTAAATAATTAACTCTTTATTTTGTATAGCTCCCTCTCACGGTCAAGATATTAATTTAACTATAAAACAATGTTTCTTGACTATAATCGACCGATTGGCAATTCCGTTTGGAAATTATATATCACAACTACATATTCTGAGATTTTCGCGGTCCCATCTACCATTGTATGGCCGTAGGTGGTATTTAAAATTTATCAAAATTTACCGGGAGCACCGGTAAATTTTGATATTCAATTTTTCTCGAAAGCAAAAGTGGTTTAGGAGCTAATTTTTTTAGTGCTTATAATACATCTACATAGGCATCCAAATATCTCAAAATTGTAACAAATCACTATCCAGCCAATTTTTAAAATTTACCAAAACTTTGTATTACCTTTAACTCAGAGCTGAGTTGATGAGATAGCCACCTGTCAATGACCTAGCTAGGTGATCTAATCCCTCCTTGCTAAACTAGTACAGGTGGCCTTTAAGGTTAAGCAAAGCTTGAATAGAGCAGAATTCTAAATCCCATCCTAATGCTTTCTGACTGTTAATTGCCATGCAAGATTTGTCAAGATTAAGGATTATGCATTCGATTTTCTACATTTTTTGCGTTTTGTTAATGTAAACACAAACCACAAGAATGGCGATGACAGGACCGATAGATGCCCAGACGCCTCCCTGCTCTGTGGACAACCAACAGCTGGAAACAAAAATAGACAGGGAGAAGATGTTATTCTGGTCGGTGGCGTAGCTAAGAGGGGCACGGGGTACGTACCCCAATCACATGGCGAAAAGGGACGACTAAAGGAAAAGAATGGAAAAGAGGAAGGTGGAGGTAACGTGAAGAGATTTCCACATGAATGACTCTCACATCCATTCCCTAATCCACAGTTTCGCTGATCGCATTTTATCCGTCGAGTAAGATTGACCATCCCTCGTAATTGAGGTGTCCCCTTAATATATGGATACATGAGACGCCACTGATTCAGGAAAAGTGTTCATCATTTCCATTTTGGTTTAAATAGTAAAATCCTTTTTGTTTATCGCCCTTTCCTTCTGTGGCTACAAGGCGCGTCAAATTTGCTCCGAGATTTAGGATAACATAAATCCATTCCACAGAGTATATCCTTGTATGTTTATCGCCCTTTCCTTCTGTGGCTACAAAGCGCGGCAAAATTTGCTCCGAAATTTAGGATAAGGACCGCTTTACCAAAGATAAAAACACTCTAAACGCCACTTTAGCCAATGTACATTAAAAACAAGCCATGCCTATTCGCACAATGTTATATATCTTATATGAATGATTTGTGCTTCTTTGTTTCTTTAAATATTACCTTTAGAGGGAATTATTTCTATAAGATCCAACTAAACTTTCAAATACGGATCGTTTCCTTCTACAAAACATTGTACAATGATGAGGATTATGACAGAGAACATCCAAATGTATGTAATTTAGTTAGTATGCTACAAAATTGGGTAGAATGATTTAAAAAAAAGACATTCTCACTAGGATCCATTTGTATACAATCCACTCTTAATAGCGGCTGTCAGTCCAACAATCACTGCAGGAATTCCTAAGAAAAACGAAGAAAACAGGGAAAGCCAATTATTTGTTTATATTTGTATTGGGATATGAAGATCTGTTTGAGTCATAAGTAATTCAACGTTATTGTATTTATGTATGTATACGAATTTGAATGATTATGTTCAAGCAAATGTAATACAGTCTTATCAATGCCTGAGACACTCCAATAAAGATTGTTATTCTCTCACATGGCCAGATATTAAAAACAGTTCAACCCTTTCCAGATTCAAAAAGCTAAGCAGGGAAACCTTATCTTCTTTTAAAATGTTCTTGATATTCTTGTTCGCTCTTCTTTTCTACTGCAGGTAAATATGTATGTATGTAGATATAGATTTTTGCTGCTGCTGCAAGAAGTGCACTTCTCTCTTTTCCTTGTTTATATTAATGTTCGATGGCAATTTTTTTCCTATAAGTATTGTTGATTTTTGTATGTATTTAAATTTGGTGGCCCTGTTTATAAGCCCTGCTCTCTCCGGGGTCAACACCCTCATTGTTTTATAATATGTTGTTTGATGTTACTTATTCTGATTGTTTACATATTTTGATAGTTGAACAAATAAATGAATTGAATTGAATTGAATTGAATATCCATTGAGTCCATCTGAGTGGAGAGGGAATGTGGGTATAAAAGCTCCTCGTCCGAGCATGTGAGCACCCAAGATCGAACCCGGTAACCCGACAAATGCTCCGGGCTTTATTTTGGCAAAAGTATGGGGTTAGGCTTAGGGTTGCAAAATCATTTTAGGTTAGGTTTAGGGAAGGATAACGGTCATAGGTCGTTATAGTGTTTTGTCCACAGTTGAAGTCGAGAATTAGGTTTGTGTAAGAAATTTATGCTGAGCAATTGCCGCAGGAGAAAATGCTGTTTAACCTTGACCAGGGACTTCTTCACCAATACATCACAATGTCCCTACAAATGCTTGGAGCAGGGATATGTGATATCCCTGCTTGGAGTAAGGTGATGGTTTACATGCAAAGCTCACCCCATCCAAAGAGGGCATAGTGCCACTTTCCCACTCGAACTTTAGAGAGCATCTGATATCCTAGTTGCAGAAGAATGTAGATACCCTGACCTAACATCCAACAGAACACAGACAGGAACGCATAGTGGGTGAATCCTGCTACAAGACCGCACAGTACCTGATAAAGATTGAACAAGATATATATCAAACCGCTGTTTGACCTTCATGCTTAATTCTGATCTTACATGTTCTGGGCTTTCTTTCATAAAACCTATTATCAATAACAACTGTCACATTTCTATAACACATTAATAAAATACAATGATTTCAGTAGCTCTTAACAGTTATCAGGTTATGGTAACTGACATGTAGTTGATAAAAAACAAGTTCTACAAAACGGGGCATATGTTTTACTTCCACCTGACAGGAGTTTCTGACGTAATCTATACCGTAAAATGCATTGTGTGCTGGTATTGGTTATCAGTGCTAAAGTGCTGGCGTAATTATTTTCTCAAACCATTTCGAACGCATATAATAACAATGAACATTGTATAACAATGAGACAAATAGAATAATACAAAACAGAATGATATATTATCATTCTTTAGAATTGACAAACTTGTTTATTATTTTCAACTGAAAAAAAAATATATAGAAAAGCTTTTCGGGGTAAAACTAATTGATCAGTGAAGAAATATGAATTACATTCCAACGAGACGTTCGACCACAACATGACCATCATTTTTTTTTGTTTTGTTAATACTATTGAATCTTAAATTGATAAAAGTCATTGATCATGCGCTTTTTCATATAAAGATTAAATATCAGAATCAAATGTATACCTTGATATTTCTCGCATGCTCAACTCCAGAGATGAAGAGAACTTGAGCTATAAAGATGGCGATGCATTGGTTCTTGATCAAGAAAATTCGAGTACTTAAAATCCTGAAAAACAAAGTTAACGATAAGAAATTAAAGAATAGAATAATTTTCTTATTACCTAGTTTTTAAAGAGTATCAAGGATAAATAAAAAGAATATCTATATGTCAACGCAGTTGCTTTAAAATTGCGGAATCTATCAAATAATCAGGTTGCATATAATCCTTACTTCAACTAATCAATCATATGAGAAAGGGTGCATACTCCTAAGGTTCGTAATTTTACAAAACCATACAAGGTTTATACAGTAGGTTTGCGGGTGCACCATGTGAGAGAGAGAGGGAGAGAGGGTTGAGGAGTCCTGAAAAGGACTCTGACTCAGTAATCTTTCTTGGGGGTGTGGTAGTCCTGGAAAGGACTGTTTGTTATCTTTCTTAGCATATGGTTCTAAGGAGAACTATAGCGCTTGGAGAGGATGAGTGGCTCGACGTTTCGAACAGGTTGACTATCCGTCGTCAGGAGTGGAGAATGGCTGGCGTGCGTGAGCTTAAGTCACCAGGGTGCGGACGTCAGGGAAAAGTAGGTGACCGGGTTGGCTTGAATCATCGGGGAGTGGGCATGGATGGTCGGCTGGTACGTCTGACTGTCCGTCTGGGCTAGGGTCTCCGGGTTGCGGACTTAGGAGAGTTTCGAGTCGATGAGTGGAGTGTGCTGTCACCACCGCCTCCAGCACCGCCCTCACCACCCCAACAGACACCCGTACATCAACCACCGCCATCCGCCGAACCCTCAAAGCAGCCGCCAGCCTCACAGCTACAATACACAGCAGACGACAACAGACTACAACGCCGCCTACGTCGGGGACACACACAGCGTCTCGCCGACAGCACACCCCACTCATCGACACGATATGTGACCTGAATAGTTTCAAAAGAATTGTTTGTTTGTTTGTTTTGGTTCACCTGACTACTAAGAAACCACGTGTATGCTTGTAAGTAAGCAACAAGGGATCGACGGTTTTAAAATCTCTCCAAGTGACTTGCTAATAAGGATTAATATCTACCAAAGGGCAATAACGCTTCAACTTGGTTTCGAGCCTGGGACATCCCGGTTACGAGACCACTGGTCTACCACTGAGCCATCCCGCCTCCCTTCTTTTGTTCAGACTTTTAAAAATATCACCTTAATTGATTTGACTGGGTCCTGTACATACCTGACAGAGAAAAGGATAATCAATGCAATGATAAGAGATACGATTGAGATGGAGGTCCCAATGTATGTGATGATCGACAGGCGTTTGTCGTGGTTAGCTGAGTTCTGTTTAAAAGAAAACACAAAGATACATATTTAACAAACTTGATATTTTCAAAGAGAATGAAGAGACGAAGACCTTCATACATTCTATTTAAAAAAAATGAAAATACCCTTCATTGCTCGTCTTGCAATAGGGGTCACTTATAAATCAGTCATGTACTTAATATCTAATTGTCATGCTTAGCATTCAACATTGCTTGTGTTTGATTTTGGGTTTTCATGAATCTAAGTTTTACAGCAAACAAAAATTATAACAAGTAATCTCAAAATATAGTAGTGGCATAATTCTGCACGATTATTTATATGCAGATCGATTGATTCCTGGGATGGGTTATTTTCCCGCTGCAATGTCTCCATCAAGCTTCCGAACATGTTTTGTAGAATTCGTGTTGCTTATTATAAGTCGATTTCAGCTGTATGACCTTTTTAGACATGATTTGACCAGCATACTCAGAGAGGTAGGGTGTAAATGGCGGAGACGAATATGCAATCAAACTAAAGTCATGACATTTTTGTTCACAGTTTGCCTTCATTTTAATGTAATTTGTTTGCATTTCCTCAAACTAAGTTTCAATACACATTTAGTTTTATCTATCCTATTAATCTATACTAGAAGTTCTTACTACGTCATCGGTTAACATTAAGATGGCGAAGTTGGTAAGGTGGTTACAGGAGCAGATAATGACGTCATCATCCTCGTTATCCTCATTATCATAACCCCCATCTTTCCTGGTACAGCCATCGGTTGACCATGCCAAACGTCCTTCACTAAAATAACAAAAGATTGAAATAGTGTTCGATTTGAAATTTGTACAATTATTTGCATTATCATTGTTTTCGTTGTAGTTGTTTTAGTTCTTCTTCTTCTCTTTTTTCTTCTTCTTCTTCTTCGTCTTCTTCTTCATCTTTTTTTTCTTTCTTCTACTTCTTGTTCTTCTTATTAATATTATTATTATTATTATTATTATTATTATTATTATTATCATCATCATTATTATTAATATCATTATTATATTTGTTGTCATTGATGTCATAAATATTGTCCTAATTATTATCAGTATTAATATTGATATTATTATTGTTATTATTATTATTACGATTATTAATCATTTCTTTCCATAAACTTCGGTTTGGAGTCAGTCCGACGGTGTGCATAACTGAGGTGTGAATACGAAAAAGGATTACTGACAGAAAGGCAAAGGGTATAGGAAGGTGAAAGAGTAAGGGAAAGAAAATGTTTAAGCTACCTTTCTATCATGAATGCACATGTCGGTTGGTAGTCTTCATCAGGAGGCTAAGTATGATAAGTAGAAGAAGACAGTGAGAAAAACATGAAAGTTGGGTCTTTTGAACTGCTGCTTAATGTTAACAAAGAGTATATAATTACATATATACATATATACACATATTATATCAATGCAGATTAAAAATCTTGGACACAACAAAACAGAAAATGGAGAACAGAAGGTAGAGAGGTAGATACAAATCATCTTTTTCATGTTTTCAACAATGAATGTTTGCAATATTTTGAGAGGGCACCACCCATCTTTCTCATTTTTTGGGGGCACTATATAGTCATAATATCATAGTAATCTGGTTCACTTTTGATGTCATTACCTCCTATCCAATTTAATATAAAATGGTGGAAACTCACTAAGCCGAAAGGGGTTCATGCCTCAATCGCTCCTTCTTCGTGGAATCGAGCAAAAGTGGTAACCCTTATTTATACCGTGAATGTAATTTCGTCAACAAATTGATACAGAAAAATCTTGTTTTCCGACTATGGAGCGACGTTTGACAGAGAATTAATTATTTTGCATAATTCCAAAATATTGATAGCCTACAGCGCTGCCATGCACCTCGAGGGGCGGATCCAGGATTTTCCAATAAAGGGGGGGGGGGGGGGGCTGAATTTGAAAATCGCGCTGACCGATTTTTTGCTCAGTGGGAGGGGGCGGGTGGGTTAAAGAGCACAATTCTTTTTGCCCAACTCGTGATAATTTTTTTAGCGGCGAAGCAGCTAGCCGGCGAATAAGCGGGGGTGGGGGGGGGGGGGGTTGGTGATGTTAAGCAGTGATTTTGTTGTGGCTCAACGAAGGGAGAGGGGGGAGAGGGTGAAGTGAACACTCCTTCTTTTTATTCTTATTCTTAACACCCCCTCCCCTTGAGCACCAAGAAAAAACAAATCTTTTTTCCCAGGGCGGGAGGGGGGTGTTTATTTTCATTTTTTGTTTGAAGAATGTAAAATTAAAAATATTTTTTTTTACCTGTTTTTTGCCAGGAGAGTCCCGGGCCCGTCGGCCCCCATTATTCTGCGCCTGTGCGCCTGTGCACCTCAGCCCCCCTCCCTATTTCGAACGCTACTGCACTTAGTTGATTAGACATTACAGCTTTTGTGGGTGAAACGCAGTTTGTCAAAAATGATTGATGACAAGTGTTTTTATTATTCTGAAAGCCTAACAAATTTACCAATTAGCAAATCCCCAATACTTATTGAGCACTTTCATAGATACAGAACGTACCTCGCATGTCATATTGTGAGCACACTTTCAAGGTTGACTTAATCCTTTATAAATAGCTCTAATGTTACATATTCATGAAGTAAAATATCAGATAGAAATTCACGTTAAGTAATTCTTTAAACCTTTGCATTGATTACAATTGTGGATCACGGCTGTTGAAGACCAGTCTAATATGTAATTTAAACATCTATTTTCATCTTGAGGGGAGGCCTATTATAACATAGAAACTTAATATTGGCCGTTCGTGAGTACATTTGTACAACTCGAATTTTATTTTACCACAGATAACCTTAAACACATACACATTACATATTTTAAATGCTACATATTAACACAAACTTTATCTTATTCATTCGTCGCATATTATAGGACGGCTGTTAAATCGATAATAACATTTTTAGTTCCTCCCATTTGTTGACTGATGGTATATCAAAAGACATTTTGATATTCATCAGTTACCAGCGGGAAAAAAAAATGAAATTGGATTTGAGTACTTTTGTTTGCAAGATAAATTGCGGCAGAAAAGGTGATTAGAAAATGCATCCATTCGTCCATAGCCTTCGCAGAGAAGAAAAAAGGCTTCATATTGTAAAACCACACACACGTATTGTAGACATGTAAAATTCAATTAGGGTAAGTGCAGGTATTGAAGCCGTAACAAGCGGAACTGATCAAAATGATTTTTAAAGCATGAATAATATATGTAATATATCATATAGAGCAAAATATTCATACAATTCTTTAAACACCAGGATACAGAAAACTTTTTCAAAGGACATATTTGGCCATTCATGAATAAGTTAATTTCGTGTTCAGTCTGTTGTCGGTCTTGTGTTAGTGTTATTGGTATGACTGAGGAAACCCCATATTTCACTCTTTTATCTCTCTCTCTCTTTTGCTCTCTTCCTCCGCCTCCACCTCTTCTTCTTTCCCCCGTCCCCCGTCCCCCCGTCACCACCTCCTCCTCCTCCTACCCCACCTCCTCTCTTCCTTCATATATTTAGGGGAAAGGTTTGAATACAATTCAATTCAAGTTTATTTCCAAAATCTGATTTTAAAAAAAAAATCAAAACAAATAAAAAAAAATAAAAAAAATAATAGAAAATATCAAAAGATAAGCAAGAATACAAGTCAATACATATAACATGACAGATAATGGTGGGATCGAAAATAGGCCTACAGGCTTGTCTGTGGTCAACCCCTTAAGTTTATACATGAAAGTCAATTTAACAAAACACATGAACTAAGTAACTAACAATACAACAACACCAACTACAATAACAAAACAAAACGAATGGGTAAAAGGAATGGCAGAGGAAGGGAGAAGGCAAATTAACATGAATTTAAAAGATGATTTGTATATGTTCGTTTAAAAACTGGAAGACTTTTGGCACATTTTAAGGTATTCGAGAGATTATTTCACATGATTGGCCCTGAGCATTTAATAGTACATCTAGAGACATTATATCTATAATTAGGGACATATACACATTATTTTTCTGTCTTATATTGTACATATATTTGTTCTTTATGAAACCATTTTCTAGAAATTTCGGCAAGGTATTGTTGATATATTGATACATAAATGTGCAGGTTACAAATTTGTAAATATCATATATAGTTAATGATGTCATTAAAAAAAATAAAGGATGTGAATGAGAGTAAGGCTTAGACTATGTAATTATCCTGATTGCACGTTTTTGTAGAATGTGAATACGATTTAAAAGATATTTTGCACAATTTCCCCATACGATGTTGCAATACATAAGGTGAGGCAAGATCATAGTAAAATATAAATTAAAAAGGATATGTGTTGGTACAATTGCACTTATTCTACTAATTGCACCAATTGCTCATGACATTTTACAACATATGTCATCGACTTGATATTTCCATGTCAAATGATTATCTAATATTACTCCTAAGAATTTAGTTGTATTTACAACTGTAATATCAAGCCAGCAAATTTTACATTCATGTGATTTATATCAAAAAATTTGTTTTTGGTGTGGAATACCATGCACGATGTTCTATCAGTATCTAGATTCAGGATATCCATCAGTTACCAGCCGAAGAAAAAATGAAATTGGATTTGAGTACTTATGTTTGCAAGATAAATTGCGGCAGAAAAGGTGATTAGAAAATGCATCCATTCGTCCATAGCCTTCGCAGAGAAGAAAAAAGGCTTCATATTGTAAAACCACACACACGTATTGTAGACATGTAAAATTCAATTACGGTAAGTGACAGGTATTGAAGCCGTAAAAAGTGCAACTGTTCAAAATGATTTTCAAAGCATGAATAATATATGTGATATATCATATAGAGCAAAATATTCATACAATTCTTTAAACACCAGGATACACTATCTTTTAAAATGCACATATTTGGCCATTCGTGTTAATTCGATTTCTTGTTCAGTCTGTTGTCGGTCTTGTTTTAGTGTCGATGGTATGACTTAGAAAGCCCCATATTTCACTCTCTTTTATTTCTCTCTCTCTCTGGTTCTGGTTCTGGTTCTGGATTTTACTCCGACAAAGCGGGATCCCGCATCGCGTCAGAGGGCTGACCTGGGGGTTGACCTGGTGGAATTATTTCCGATTGGTGTTTGTGAAAAAATCGCAGAGCCTTTTCTTAAAAATGTCTATGTTTGGGGCGTCTAGGATGTCATGAGGCAGGTCGTTCCAGTATTTTACAGTCCACGGGAAGAAGCTATTCGAGTAAATTGTTGAGTTGGTTCTAGGTCTCTGGAAGGATGATGGGTGTGTGCGTCTCAGTTGGCGAGATGGTCTGGTTAAGTAGGGGTTCCAGTCAACGTCTACGAGGTTTGCGTTGATTTTGTACATCATATTGAGTCGGGCTATCTTTCGTCTGGTCTCGACGTCAGTCCACTGGAGAGAGGTTATCATGGCTGTCACGCTAGATGTCTATGTTTGGGGAGTCTAGGACTCTCTCTCTTGCTCTTCTCCTCCGCCTACACTTCTTCTTCTTCCTCCCATTCCTTCTCCTCCTCTAATACCCTCCTCCTCCTCCTACCCCACCTCCTCTCTTCCTCCATATATTTAGGAAAAAGGTTTGAATACAGGGAAGTTCAGTCATGGACCTTTTTTCGGCATTCCATGACCTATAAACAACATCAAAAATGTTCATCAGAGCGAGCCACATGATGCTGACAATCTTCTAACATCTAAGTAATAAATTATTTTAGAATTAAAGGGATGGGAGAGTAAGAAGATGAGAAGGGATTGGAGGGAGGAAGCTTAATATTTGTACCACCTTATAGACATCTGGCTGTTCCCCCCTTTTATTTTGATGTTCATTAGTTAGGTAATTTTAAAAGAAATTTGAATTTGGATAAAATGCAATTTAAACATTTATTTTAATCTTGAGGCAGGCCTATTATACCCTAAAAACTTGTTTTTGGCCGTTCGTGAGCACCTTTGTACAACTTAAGTTCTATTTTACCACAAGTTACATTACACACATACACATGACAAATTTCCTATGCTTCATAATAACACAACCTTCAATCTAATTCATTCATCGCATATTGTAGGACGGCTGTTAAGTCGATAATTGCATTTTATTTCCTTTCATTCGCAGATTGATGTTAAACATCAACAGACACTTTGATATTCATCAGTTACCAGCCGAACAAAAATGAAATTGGATTTGAGTACTTTTGTTTGCCAGATAAATTGTGGCGGAAAAGGTGATTAGAAAATGCATCCATTAATCCATAGCCTTCGCAGAGAAAAGAAAAGGCTCTATACTGCTAAACAACACACACGTATTGTAGACATGTATAATTGAATTAGGGCAAGTGAAAATTATTGGAGCCGTAACAAGTGAAACTGATCAAAATGATTTTCAAAGCATGAATAATATATGTAATATAATATATGTGATATGTCATATAGAGCAATATATTCATACCATTCTATGTATACCACGATACAAGATCTTTTTCAATGCACACGTTTGGCCATTAATGAATAAGTTAATCTCTTATTCAGTCTGTTGTCGGTCTTGTGTTAGTGTTATTGGTATGACTGAGGAAACCCCATATTTCACTTGCTTTTATCTCTCTCTCTCTTTTGCTCTCTTCCTCCGCATCCACCTCTTCTTCTTTCTCCAATTTCCCCCTCCACCACCTCCTCCTCCTCCTACCCCAACTCCTTTCTTCCTCCTTATATTTATTGGAAAGGTTTGAATCCAGGAAAGCTTAGTCATGGACCGTTTATTCTAAATTTAATGACCTATAAAGCAACAGCGAAAATGTTCATCAGAGCGAGCCGCGTGATGCGGACAATCTTCTAACATCTAAGTCAATCGATTCTTTTGAGAATAAATTTCGATGTTCATGTGTTTGGTAATTTTAAGAAAATTTAAGAAAATGCACTAGATTAACGTACCTTCAACAAAGGCAATTTCAACGTGACATTTTCCTTGAAGGGGGTCGTGGTTAGTCCAGAGATCAAAATGACGAAAATATCTGAGTTCAGTTCTCCAAAGCTTCAAAATCAGAGTGAGAAAAGAAAAATAACCCCATTCACTTTAGATTCAATCCTTTGATTAAGAAACAAAAACAAAAAATGTAAATGTAGAATATCCTCCGCTCCAAAATAAGAACCTTAATACCGGCCAGGGTGCTGACGATAATCATAATCGTGATCACCTGATCAGGAAATATTCAGTTGAGGAAAATTGAAACTATTCAGGTGTTCATGCCGTGTTCGACATTTCGTATAAAGAAGAGAAAATCAGGAATATGAAATCTGACAAAGAAATTAATTAATGGTATTATGCAATCCTGCAATAAACACGCAGAAAGGTTAGGAGTGTTTAATAGTTTAGTACATGTATTTCCTAATGAAACGTAAAAAGATAAAATCTGCCATTCGGATTCTATTTACAGTAGAATAGGTTTTTTTTTAAAGAATTATTTTAACCCTTCTCTATTTAAATGTTATATTACATAAATCCATCTTGCTTTTAAAAAAAAAATGATCATTGTAAACCGCAATAGTGTTAGAAACTGCAGCATGTTTCCCAGAAAAAGTTAACTACAAAAAATAAAATAAATGCAATGAACAGAATAAATATAACAATAAGCTGCCTGTTGACTTAATCGTTGACTTAATCATTGTCTTGCTAAGAACTGCATATTTATTGATATACATGAATACATCCCATGCGTTCAAGCTCAATATTGAAAGATGATATTGAATTTAAAGACAAATGCTATTAATCATGCATATGGAAACGATGTATCACCCGCTCAATCTGGCTTGCGTGCAAAGAACAAATAAGCATCAAAGAGTCACTTGAGTAACCCTACACAATGTATAATACAGTGCGTCCTAGAAGAAACAAAACCGAGAGAATTATCGATGTTTTATCATGACTTAATCACAATAATCATTATTGAATGACACATATTTGTAATGATTAGATCCTCTTCTTTTATCTGATGCAACTCATATGATGCATATTTCACGCATGAGTGATTAAAAACAATTTGAAGAGAGGAAACCAAAAGTCATTTGGCGGGCGGTATCTGAATTTCAAAGAGAAAATCACATTTCCAGAGAGTTAATTTTTTACCCTTTCATATGACAACTCAATCAGGAAAAATGATCCAGGAATAACATAGTTCTATTTGCTAAAAGTAATGCCTGCATTTCCATAATTTGATTAAACGAATTCGTTTTCACTGGCTGCCTGCCGTGGCCAAAAACAAAGTTGACAAAAGACTTGAATTCGTTTCGTTGTTGTCGATCAGTCATGCATCAAGTCTTTCGTCTTCTATTATTGTGATAAAGTTATGATAAAACATCAATAATTCCCGGATTCATTTTTCTTGGAGGCACTGTATAAAACAAAATATGGCACTTTCTTTGTACTTTTATCTAACAAATCATAGTAATACAGCACAATGTCTTCACTTTTTGCGAGATTCAATTGCACTCCGGTCCCTCTCGCTAGCCCTTACTCGTTTCATGGTGGTCGGGCGGCTTTGGGATGAGCGACTAATGGATATACTAAACGTTAGCTTTCTTCCGGTATTAAACTCGTTTCGATTGGTTGTATTGTCGGAATTTACCCACTTTCATAATGGAACTACCTGCCAGATGAAGCCAGTGGCCCGTGACCCCTTGACTCCACACTGTGTGGGAGTTAGTTTGTGGTTAACTTCTTTTATGAGACAAATCCAAGCAAGCGTTTCCATATGATGGAATAACTGTTACATCCTAGTTGAGAACAGCATTGTTCTACATAATGCTACTTTGTATGTTGCAGACTACATTGAATCACAATTTTTTCTAAAATTTGAGATTCGAAAGTTGAAGAAGTTTAAGCAAAATGTAGCGCCTTACCCCTCTCTCCCAGCAACAGATGCATTGGTAAAGTTGAAGACTTCTCCTGAGAGCACGGCAAATACTCCAGAAATCGCGGTAGACACATTTTCTGCAAAATCAAATGGTATTATTGAAATATAATAGCTTGCAGGAAAACGAATTGAGTCAAATTTGTGCGAATTCCCTTGTAAAAGATTTTGTTGTTTTAATGTTACAACGAAGTGACATTAGATTATAAAATTAATTTTGTTAGATAGTTTTCTATCATGGTGCGTCACAGGCAACACCAGTCGTTGACGCGGTCCCACGTCAGCAAATGACGCCTTTTGTACCTTACGGCACACACGTTACAATTGTGTTATTTTCCTTACCTGAGATTATAGAAGCCAATGGGATGTCAACAGCAAGAGCTCGACCAAATTCTTTAGTTACCTGTTCCTCATCTCCGTCAAAAGATTGAGCTAGGATTTCTACCATAGATATGAAAAAAAACTTTAACTAACGAAAAATATTGACGAGGGTTAGGATAAGGGTTAGGCTTATCCTAACCCTAATCCTTGAACATTCCATTGTTTCCATTTTCATGAAATATCAAACAATAATGTTTGTTTCTAGTCTTTCACAGCAAACATGCATCCGTTCGAGTGCAAAATGACGGATGAAAATGCATAACTCATAATCGTTTTCAAAATGTCTTGTCAACTACATTATTCAAACAAAATGGTAAATTAAAAAAAGAATCGCATTTTAACCAATTTAATAACACGTACATTGATATTACGGGACCTACGACCTGACATCACAAACTGGGGATAAACGTTAGTTCGATTGGAAATCATAAATACCAATTAGAATGCAAACCTTATGAATTTCAGGTCTCTTACACTAGATACAAGGCGTCAGACTGATATTTAGGTTCCAGTCATGTTTCTGACGAGGTAATGCCAAAAATTGGTTCAAGATCTTTCGGTCTTATTTAATAATATTGATGGTAATCCTCTAGGTTATTATTCTCTGGCATTGTATAACCATCAATGATAATTGATAGCAAACTTACCAATGCCTTCTTGCTGAATTATGATGGGTTGCGTGCCAATATTAGAAAGCAGAAGATCTTCAAGAATCTCAGCGATCAGTTTGATCTTTCCCTGTATTACCTCGTTTGTAGTTACAGAAGAAGTGTCATTTCCCTCTAGGACCAAATCCAACGCTTTAAAGGTTTTCTCTTGCTTATCTGAAATTGATATAGTCAACTGGATAGCATTATCGGATACGGAGTATTAGAATCTCTTTAATTTTACCATTTCCATTGGTAAAATTCCTGGACCGTGTAAAGGAATATACAAACAAATATTGATATCAACCCTGATAATATAATCTCAAAGTAGGGGAATATACCAATGTCTAAAAATTGTATTTTGTAGATGCCCCTTTTTTGGCAGAAAGTGCCCCTTTTAGTTGGTGCCTCACCCCGCCCACCTTGGAAGACGCCCCGCCGCCCCTGGTTGTTATTGTTGTTTGCATTATATATATTTTCATATGAGGAAACAAATAAAGTTTGATATGGGTAAATTCAACAGATTTAAAACATTCAATTCTTCACGAAGTACCAAATGTCGTATTTAATTAAATATCCGATGTAAATACACTTTTGACCATTTGTTTTTACCCACAGAAAAACAGTGAGAGGGTCATACACAAATTGATAGTACATTCTGACTTTAAAAAAACATTAAGTGATGATGGCAAGAAAGATGAGGTTAGGATAATTAAGATTAAGGAAAAAATAACAGTTGAGTTAATAACTAAGTTTGTAAAAGGCGGAAAGGTAGGGCAACATTCTGTTATGTGGTACGACTTGTACAGTCATCCAAAGGTTTTGTGAAGTGATGTTACCGTCCTCGATCACCTTCGAACCAAACAAGCAGGACTTTAGATAGCCATCTTAAAATCTATACTAATACGTGTAATCAGGGGCGTACGCAGGGGGGGTGTTTTGGGGGTTCAAACCCCCCCCCTTTGGTATTTTTATGTATGTAAACCCCCCCTAAAAAAACCTAAAAACCCCCCCCCCCCCCCCCCCCTTTGGTTTTTTTTTTATTTTTTTATTTTTATTATTATTTAAAAAAAAAAAAAAAAAAAAAAAAAAAAATTATACCAACGGCTAACCTAAATAAGGTGACCTTACCCCCCCCCCCCAAAGACAAAAAATGTCAAATTTTGAAATTTCGAGACCAAAAAAAAAAAAAAAATGTGTCCGATTTTCAAATTTTCGGGAGCAAAATATTTTAAAACCCCCCCCTTGAAAAAATCCTGCGTACGCCCCTGCGTGTAATATACTGTGTTTTATATAAATTATTGAGAAAGACTTAGGCAGATCCAGATACTATACTAGCCCCACACCTCTACCCTCCTTCGAAAAAAACTGCTCCTATATTCTGTCCCCCAGGACAAACACAAACACACACGCACATCAACACACACACGTATCGGACGACTCTGGGGTGGCTGGCTTATTGAATGGCGTCAAAAGGAGGAAATAGGTATAGGGCATCAAGGACGTTTGGTGGTTGGGGATGTGGTTTGAGGCCTCCTCATACGATAAATATGACTTTTTTGTCATCCAAAATCTTCTTTTGTTGTTAAGGGTGTCAACAAAACCTAAAAAAGTGTCTTTACAATTTTGAGAACAACTTGGTCGCTCAGCTCCTAACTCCACTTCCTTCTTTTTACAACCCGTTTATAACTGTAAGTTCAGATGAGATCATCATGTCTGGTGGAGGGGAGGGGGAACATATTGTTTCGCCCCCTCCCCTCTTGACTACCTTGGATCCGTTTCTATGAGAGTAAGGGTGAGATTACTTCCTTTTCTATCATGCATTTTTTCATAACCCAAAGGAGATCTTTTTAACATGCATTCACGTACCTCCTGATATAGAAGAATTTGTACATGCAGGGTCAAATATTCCGACAGCACAATACCCCCATCGCTTTTTATGACCAGTGCCAGAGGTGTAGCACCAAGCAGTGAACCCGAATCCGTCTGGGTTTCTGCAATATTTGTGGTTCCATGTCTCATCAGGGAAGCCCAAGCGGTTCGCGTTCCACCTTTTACATTTACGCCCCGACCACGTCTGCGATATGGTTCCCCTGTAGTTGATTCCTCTGGGATCACATTCGCAATCATTTTCTGCTATGAAAGTAAATTAAAAGTATAAAGCTTTCACATGAAACTTTATATTTCTAACCCATGCTCATTATGTGTTGCTTATAAAAACATGCAGATCTTTGTTTTAAAAGGGAAGTCTACCATGATACTATGGTGGTTTTGACAGAAGAACGAGATGAACAGGTCAGTGAAAGTTTGAGAAAATGCCGATCAAAAGTGAAACAGTTTTGAATATTTGAAGTTGCGATCAATCAGACACATCGTCAACACTGTGACGTATGTTGCGATCTCCTCTCCAATTTGCCCTGTACAGACAATGTCATGAACTTCAGTTTGTTCGTTCATGATGACAGAGTGTATCCATACAGGATTTGTATAGAACTGATTTGCAATAACTATATTAAGGGTGCATAATTATAACAATGAACATTTTCTTGAGGGTAAATACAAATTTTAGATTTTTGTTAGTAGGGGGCAAATGGCAGGGGAGCTCGTAAGATACGTCACAGAGTTGCCAATTTTTCTTTGATTGATCGTACCCTTAACAAATCACAAGTTTCTTTTTTTTAATCGAGTTTTTCTCAAACTTTTACTTACTCGAGTTAATATTAGATGGACTTGCCCTTTAAAGGTAGCGAATCGTTAACAGAGTTCTAATGTTTTTAAGTGAGAAGTAAATGTTTAGTTGGTAAATGAGGCATCCCATCCCTAAGCCTCTTCTTTTAAAAGGTAGTGCAAAGTTGTGTTTTGTTGACATTTTTAAAAACTGAATGTAGAGTAAATCTTTTGATAAAGTTTGATATATTTGGATGCCCATGTGGTTGTATTATTAGCACTAGAAAATTTAGCCCCTGAAATACTTCTGCTTTCCGGAAATCGAATCGAATTTCAAATATTTCAAATAGCGACTAAGGCCATTTCATGGTAGCTGCGACCACGAAAATCTCAGAATATGCGGTTCTGATATATAATTACCAAACGGGAATAGCAAATCGGATAATTGTTGTCAAGAAACATTGTTTTAAAGATAAAGCAATATCAGTCTTGAGAGGAAGCTATACAACAAAAATAGTTTATTATTTACAATTTCACCACTTTAGACTCAATTTCAACCGCGACAACGATCATTGCAAAGGTTATTTTTCTTACAACATTTTATTTCCAATTCGACCGGTCATGCAATGTTCCCATAATTGTTGTGCATGAAGAATTATTTCGATTACGTTACATTTTTGGGTAAGATTCTTTTTATTGCTTCCTTTTTCAAAATAACAAAACATGAAAAGATATACCATGACAAGACAATATCACATGACAAAAAATTGTGAACTTTAATGGAATTGTATACACGAAAATTAAAAAAGGGGAAATCTTACCTGCCCTCTCCTCCCCTCCAACTCCCCCACTCTATACATGTTATTAACTGCGCTAATTGAGCATGTAAATGCAAACAGCACATACGGCAGTTTTCTATTCAAAGCAACGTTTGAAGTGTTCAGTTTGCTTCCCCTGGTTTTTATTTCACTGTCACGTGGCACATCACAGACCACGCCACTTGCTGACGCAATCATAGTAAGCACAGTGGCGCCTTGTGTGTAAAAGGCCTACTTGTTTTTCTTTTCTCATTACGTCTAAAAAAATGCACTAAAATATACAAAACAAATAAAATCATATTAAATTCTTACCACTACAAGCACTGGTAGGCTGTCCAAAACTGTATCCAGCCTTTAGATTATCATGACACGTATGAGGAAAAAAAAATCAATGGTTAGTCAGTGCTTCCAAAGATGAGAATAATACATGACCATATAACAAATTTGCTCGTACAATGTTGGTCATAATGGTGGAATAATTATTTATTATTTTGACAATGATTTATTCCTAATAGATCTAAATAATAGTATACATTCTCAGATTTTATTGGAAAATAATTTCCGAGTGTTTGTTTTGCGTGACTGCTAAAGAATGTGTATGCTACTATGCTAATTAACTAGGGGACATACGTCCTTAAATCATAACAGACAGTAATGATGATTAATGCACTGAATCATGACTGTACTCAGCGGGGGCTAGGGTACGTCGCCGCCCCCCTCAAATACAAAAACCAAAGAAAATGCAGTTAATTATCAATAATTCATTGCATTTTGCCCCGACCCCAATACAAACAAATCTTCTATGTGGGCATGCCTTGAACCATGATGCATGGCCCTACAGAGGAATTTTTCCTATTCCGGACCGGGGCAAAATGCAATGAATTATTGATAATTTATTACATTTTGTTTGTTTTTTGTATTTGTGGGGGAGGCGACGTACCCTAGCCCCCGTCGCGTACAGTCATGATTCAGTGGCTACGTAATGGCCTCGTTACTGTGAGCCCCCAGAATAAAAACCGTGTTGATCAGCTATATTAGTGCCTTTTTGTGAGGCATTAATCCTCATTACTGTCAGTAATGACTTAAGGACGTAGGTCCCCTAGTTGATTAGCATAGTAGCACAAACAAGCTTTAGCAGTTACGCAAAACAAACACTCGCAAATGTTTATTCTTTAAAATCTGTGAATGTATACTATTATTTAGATCTAATAGGAATACATCATTGTCAAAATTATTCCATCAATTGGGGTAAAAATAATTATTCCACCTTTATGACCAATAGTCTTTAACCCGAACAGTCTTCTTACAAAAAACAATTGTATATACTGGACCAATGTACTGGTATACGCTTGTTGCCTCCCTACAACAACACTCAAGTATCTTTTGCTTCAAGAAATACCTTTAGTTCACTCTGTTGAAGTCACATTCAGCGCCAGCTATTGCAACCCTAAGTCGTTAACCTGCACACAATAAATAAATTATGCACAAACAAACTTTAGTACGCAAATTTATCACTAAGCACGGATGTGCTTTCTTTCTTATCCGGTCTTCTTACTCTTGCCTTCCGACTCCTCCCAGTGAATTTCTTTGTTTCCTCTCTAAAAGAAATACAAATAGACTACCTATTACGTGGCACTACTCTTACCTTCCCATCCTTCTCATCCCTTTTTTGTGTTTCATCACATGCTTTTCTTTTCTTTTCTTTTCTTTTCTTGTCATCTATTTTATTTTTCTATCGTTTATACGCTTGTACAAAATACTATTTGACCATCTTCGGCGTGTTGTCCGGTTTTTGCGTGTTTGTTCCCGGGGGAGTCTCCGGACGCGCTGGTTCGGCTGCCTATGCCGGATCTTTGTGTTTCTTTTGTCGGGGCCTGTTCGGTGCGCAATATTTTATGTTGCTCGTTGCTAGGTCGGACAGACATTGAGCTTGCTCGACCTGGCAACGGCAGACTGTTGTACGCTGAATGGGCCTTGGCTGGGGAGACCCGGGGATCTGGCGCGGGCGGGTGGGTTCGCGCGTCACTGGTCTCTCTGGGAGCGGACATGTGCAGATTTTGATGCGCGCTGATACTGGGAATCTCGCTCAACAAGCCTAGCTTTTCTGAGATTCCCTTTTTTCCCCTCTCAGTTAAATCAAGCAATTTAAAATATGTTGTCTAATTCTCAAACATAAATGTACTTTGTAAACTTATTTGATTACGAATTGTCAGTATTTTGTAAATTGTATAACTCATTTGTTCTATTATATATTGTATTACTGTATGGTTTATATATGTCATTTAATTTGTGGATATTCGAGTGGAAAATAAATAAATCAAATCAAATCAAATCAAATCAAACAGTGTGTATAATTGTTATAAGAAGTTGATTTAAGTAAGTTCTGTCTCAGATGGCGTTTACAAGTGTATGCACCCCTTCCTGTCAATCTTTCTCTTTCTCTCTCTCTCTCGCTCCTACTTCTTCTTATTTATATTCTCTTTCTTCTTCTTTTTCTTCTTTTTCTTCTCCTTTCTCTTCCTCTCTCACTCACTATCTCCCCTCCCCCTTCTCTCGCCGTCTCTCCCCCTTTCTTTCTCAACCCCCTCTCTCTTTTTCTCCGTAAATTATTCATCTATTCATCACCCCGAGGTCAAACATTATGATTTGTGCTACCTATCTGAAAATAATGTATGTAATCTGCATGCTGACTATTAAAATACATTTATTTGTAACAGATGCATGGGATAATTTGTAACATGGCACTTTACAAAGATGTATGCATTAAATTTGATTACATTATAAGATTGGGGGACCCCGCAATGTCGGAAGCACGAAGAAGTTCCATTTCGTGCATTTCGGAATAGTTGTCTTGTTCAGACGGAGGCAATTTACTTTAGGGTAAAGGTCGTGTTAAGAGCTATTCGGGGGTAAATAATGGCGGGCCAACATACCACTATCCGTACAACGATACGACTATCCAGCCGGCCAATCAGAACGCAGGAAACTGTACATCTATACAACTTTACCAGTGGCGGATTCAAGGGGCACATGGGGCACGAGCCCCCCCCCCCCCCCAGTAAAAAAAAGGGGAAGGGGGAATTGAAAAAGGGAGAAAAGGAAAAAAAGGAGGGGGAAAGAAAAGGAGGGAGAAAAGAAAGGAAAGGGAAGAGAGAAAGAAGGAGAAAAGAGGGAGGAGAGAAAAGGGAGAGGAGAAAGAGGAGGGTGAAAGAAGAGAGAGAGAGAGAGAGAGAGAGAGGAAAGCAAAGGTGGAAAATTAAGAAAGGGGAAAGACGGAGAAGAGAAAAGGGGAAAAAGGAGAATAATGAGAAGGGAACAAAAATGGGGGAATGATATTATAAGAAGGATTTTTTTCTTACCGGGAAAGGGGCAGGGGGGGGGGGTGGGGCTTGCAATTTTAAAGTGTGCAGAATACGGGGTCCCTCTTGCCAGAAGTGTAGCCCCCAAAGCACAAGATGAACTCAAACAAGAAATAGAAAAAAGGGGAAAGAAAGAGTTTGTGTGAAAAAATGAAAGAGAAATAAACAACGATAAAAGAGAGGTGCGAGAGCATGAGGAATTGCATTAAAAAAAAAAAGAAGAATAATGGGATATCAACCAGGGGCGTCACTAAAGGGGGGGGGGGGGCGGGGTGGGGGTGGGCTGCGACACCCCTTCACCTGTCAGGTTATTGTCGGTAAAATTGCGCTGCTGTTGGGAAAAATGAGAAAAGGGGAAGGTGAAAATAAGAGGGAAAGGGAAAGAAAAGCTAAAAAACAAAAGGAAAAGAAAGGAAAGAAAAGAAAGAGAAGAGAAGAAAGAAAGAGAAAAAATAAAAAGAGGAAGGAAAGGAAGAAGAGAAAAGTGAAACAAAAGAAACGGCCAACCCTCTTCTTTCAAGCTCTTACCCCATCATTCTTTCCTTTCTTTCATTCCCCGTTTCGTTTGTTTCCTTTTCCTCTTCTTTTTTTCCTTTTCTTCTTTTCTTTCTTTTCTTTAAAACAAAGTATGCTAATAACATTGGGACATGCTGATATAACAAAGGCAGTGACGAATACAGAGTTTTCATTTTATGAGGCACATGTTTTTTTTAAATGTTCGCCAAGCTTATGACAAAAACAAGTTCTCATATATTTTGGAATCATTGTATGTCCTCAAAATATTTGACAAAACCAAGAACGGGTTCATTAATGTCGCGGGGAGCATAAATGGCAATTTTTTTTGCCCTTCCTCCTCCCGACACGACTCGTGACGCCATGCTGGTGTCATTGCTTTTGTGAACTGAAATGTTTAAGTCATGGGTGAGATACGTCCATCAACGATTCATATAGCCATTATCAGGGCTCACTGAACGGAGGGGCTCTAGCCCCTCCCCCTTTTGAAAAAGTATAAAAAGAGAAATAGAACAAGAGAACGAAAGAAATAAAGACGTTATATCTATAAAGGCATCGCTTAGCAATGTTAAATATAAGATGCACGGCCCTACGTGTTATCAGTGTCTGTGATATGGTGTAATATTGAATCCCTAAATAAAACTGCGCTTTAAAATGATGAAGAAGTGCCTCAAATAATTAAAAATCTTTGAGTAACCGGTTTTACTATACTCGTTTTCCCCAATAAACTGCAGTGTTATGAGGTTTTTTTGGGGGAATTTACTGCAAGGACGAAATGTGAAAAAGTCAGAAATGATTGGCATCATATTCGATGGGTTTATAGGTTTTACATTTAGAGATTGTATGAGTTGCGTCTTTTGATTGATAAATACAAAATGATACATTGTGCTCTAAATACATAAATCTCGTGGTGTAGGTACTAATAAGTACTACTAATAATGAGCATCTTAGTCGATCGTGCTAGTTTATACTTATCATCTTAAGTGCCCATTAATGACATCTGTTGTTTTATACGCTCAGGCAGAGTCATCGTTTTACACAGGCTATACGCGCTATAGTTCATGGATATTTTCTTGTTCAGAATAGACCTATTCGTATGAATTCAATCAAAAATTGAACTTCAAGCCTTCTGACATCCTTAGAAATATGTGAGAGGAAGAGATGATACGCTACTCGCTTGTATTACATTTTAGACAGAATTTTCACCTATAAAATGTACTCATAAATATAAAGCGTCGATGTTTAATCTTATAATTTTTTTTATTAAGTACAGGTATCTGATTTGAATGAAATATTGCTTCAGACCATGATTTACGTCACTAAACAAAAATAAAGTGACCTGCCAGTGTCACGAATAGGGTATCAAAATATGCTCATCTGACCGTAATTAAGTTATGCCTAAAACCCCAAAGGCGCCGGGCCCCTGGACTCTACGCCAATTTACGCTCCGCTCTACCTGATCGTAAATAGCTTAGCCCCCCTCCACCTCAAAAAACGTTACGCGGGGCCAGATTACTTTTATCAATACTGAAGTGCTAATAAACAATTCTTGTTGCCAATAGCGCTCATCATCATTAAGCCTCATCAGAATTTTATCTAGATCTCGGATGTATGAATTATGATCAATATGGCATCATACTACAATGGAAATGTATCTCTATTCACATTCATATCCTGGTTCACCGGTTCTTTACAGGACTCCACGTACAAAAAAAAACAATACCAAGTAGTCATCCATAAAACGAAAATCGAAGCAATACCCCTTTTTTCACTCGTTTCTCTTTCTACCTCATTTCAATTCCAACAGCCTTATTCAGGGTTTTCACATGGTGAATCCGCAAACTAATGGAATCATACACACCATTATTACAGTTTCAGTTTCAGTTTTTTATTTTTCATTTCCAACAGAAAAATCCAACCTTCGAAGATGATAGTGGTATTGCTGTTTAAGAAGTACTATCATGGATATACTACTTATCAACTCTTATCATGCCACAGGGGTAATGCCAAGCCCCAAATCCCTCCGTGCCAAGTTTATTTTGAGATAATCTGATTAACGCGATGGTTCTATGAATAGCGCGTGCAAAACACACATCACAGTCCAATGATCATGAACAATAACTGATATTACGAATGCGTGCAAGCATGCACAAGGCACTGAAGCAATGGCTCTCTCGCATGTACAAAACACTATGACGGTATCGTACATGCAGTCTTATGGCAGGCTATGCGTTAAACAGCAATACCACTGTAAGTTTTAAAGTACAATTTCCTCTTCATCAGTCAATTCGGCAAAGATATGTTAGTCTTTTATATTAAAAGTAAAGATACAAATTAAAAGTAGAGTACTGTGGTGGAACCTCATAGAATTAACGGCTGCTACTAATAAATATTTTCCAAAAAAATAAAAGTGATTACGAAGAGTTGTTAGAATCTTTTTGTAGAAAACCGATTTGTTCGAATAGATTACCAATGCATTAAGCCCCCCCCCCCCAAAAAAAAAAAAAAAATTATGACACTAAGTTTGGAAGACCCAGTCAAAGTCATATTGAAAAATGCTAATGTTTAAGCCTTGTGTTTACTTTGCGAAATATTCATTTAGGAATCAATAATCATTTTTTGGTTTTAATAATTTGAACACAATTGTATACAAACTGCAAATTATAACTTTTGGAAATATAACAGCTACTCTGTTCACCTAAGAAACATTAGTTATTAAATAAAGACTTATCCATGTTTGGGGACCCATATTATTCCAAAGCGCGTGTTCCCCCGCTCCTGTAAAGCCCCCTCTTAAGTTTTGGGAGCCCCAAATTCGCCAAAAATTCTTCCCCCATAAAAATGTGATTGAGAACAAATATTAATAACAGAATACAAAATTTGGGTTTTCGGTTGTATGCAGGAAACCTAAATTTTGTATTCTTTCATCAATATTCGTATTCAAACACATGTGTTTTGAAAATCCTTTGCAGAAATGTGTCTTAAATGACATCCTCTTTCACATTACGATACATTTTAGTGAAACTTTCCCATCAAATCGTTGTGGCTCCCAACATTTAAAGGGGCTTTAAACTCCTCTGATAATATTTCGTCTCCATATAAACTCCTTTTGATGACAACTAAGCTACCATTTTATTTACCAATCGATAACGAACATTTTATTTAAAATATTAAAATACAAAAGGGCTATTTCTGGACAGCCTAATGCTGAAAGTGTAGGCCTATTGTGAAAGTATGAACAGTAACAGAATTCCCTGGTGGTTTAATTCATGAATTCAATGATTCACACTATAATTTAATGCATACAAATTTGATTGAATAATATAACAAGTTCCTTTGTTCAGAAAACCCCGTTTCATTCTCATTTTATGCGACCTTCATGCACAAAGTCCCCTTGAAAACGAAACATCGAATGGAGGTAAATCGTCTGTGCTCTATATGATCCCCATTAAAACTGAGGACGTCACTTGGGTGTTCTATAAGTAACACAATAACATTTTACTGGTATGTGTAAGCTATATCAACATACGAATTCAACGATTTCTTGGTCAAGTTGGGAGTGCTCTGTATTTTTGATGTTTTTTGGATTTTATTTTGATTTATTAATTTATTTTTTAGTTTTGTTGGAGGCGGGGCAAACTTAGTCCTGAAATGGAGTCAAATACCAACCAACCCGCCCCGCACACACATACACACATTGACACAGAACCAAAAACACTTCTAAATGGTTCTTTTCATACTTCAGCTACAGCCATATACATGTATTACACTTTAGACTTTCTCTGGATTTTATTTTGATGTATTCATTTACTTTTTTAGTTTTTTGGGGGGCGCACAGTGGGCCAGAATCGCCTCAAAGTGTGCCAAAATTCAAAATTGGCGAATATGAATTTTTATATTTTTTTTAATCGCTTTGGGAAGAAAACATTCTAAAAAATATTTTTCCACCCATATTTTAATATTTAGCGAGTTTTAAAAGTGTCATATACCCCTGCGAACATGGGAAAATCTATATGTTCCTCCAAAAATGATAAAAGAGGCAACTTTGCAATAGGTGTTAAGAATGTATGAAGGGAAAAGCAATCAACTTGATACTGCGTGCACTTCTTGCCTATTGGTAATCCAATTAAAAAATACAATGACCAAATTTATGGAAGCTTCATTTTGGGAAAAATGAGCATTAAATTTCACAAAAAAAGGAAAAAATTGCAAATTTTATATAAAAGTAGCATGTTTATTAGGATTCCGGCCGATTCCCGCAGTGATGTTAATCTCAAAATGTCTGCCCAAACCTAAGCTTTCCATGTATGGTATTTCTTTTTGCCAGAATTTGCAACACTGCATGTGCAGGCGCTTTTCCTTCCCACGTCCGTCGATTATTATTAGGCATAATCGGTACACATTTGTACTATTCAACGCTCGTCCGCGTAACCATGGCAACGGTTACGAGAGTGTAGAGCGTATAGCGTAGTGTATATTGCTTCCACACGTTGATGCAATTCGCAATAATATATGGTATCATTCTAGGAGAACTTGGATTGAAATAAACGATGGCGGTATTAAGAAGACAGCTTTTTCATGCTGTGCATTCAGCTGGCTTCATTTGAGACATCAAACTGGCATCCGAAACATCCATTGATGCATTATGTGCATATCATAATGAGGGTAACAAGTCAAACATCCCACAAAAACTTATCAAGAGTTTGTCAAAGACTATTGGACGCTTTCTGTATCGTATGCGAGAGAAATGGAACAAGTGTGGTCGTTACCAGGAATATTTCATGAAAGAAAACGAGGACTGGCTTAATCAGACATTGACATTCAATACTGAAGTAGAAACATTTCTTGCACAGCAAAACAGCACAGATACCGGGACAGAAACAGAGCCAGCTTCAGACTTGCCAGGCACGTCACAGGGCGCATCCAATGTGGGACGTCCAGCTAAGAATTGGGACACCCTCTCAGATCGTTCTAAAAAAGAAAAGCACACCACCTTCTAGAAGACAGGGAACCAGAGAAACTTCTATATGCGGCATCTCAAGGCGTGTATAAGAAAAATTCAAGTTTGAAATATGTGTTGAAATTCGCAATGCTTACACCATCTGAAATAAATCGATGTCTCATTCTTTAAATTCATATGGAAAGGGAAACCCGATACAATAAACAGAAAACAAGTAGTTTGTAAATACGAAAATAGTGGACTACAAATAGTTGATGCCGGACACTTTTATGGAGAGAAATTTAAAAATGCTCCAATTGTGCGTCTTAGGTCCAGAGACCCCTGAAAAGTTCCCCTAGTCAGTGTAATATGAATCTGTCTATGTGTTACAATGATTATTTGCCTTGCCCAACCAGAAAACAGTATTTTGATGACGTCATAGAAATTTGAAAATGCTCCAACTGTGTTTCTTAGGTCAAGAAACCCCTTATAAGTTCCACTAATCTGTGAAAATGAATATGTCTATGTGTTTAATACATGAATATTTGCCTTGTCCAATCAGAAAACAGTATTTTAATGACGTCAGACAAATTTGAAAATGCTCCAATTGTGTTTCTTAGGTCCAGAAACCCCTTATAAATTCCACTAATCAGTGTAATATGAATCTGTCTATGCGTTACAATGAATATTTGCATTGTCCAATCAGAAAACAGTATTTTAATGACGTCAGAGAAATTTGAAAATGCTCCAATAGTGTTTTTTAGGTCCAGAAACCCCTCATAGGTTCCACTAATTAGTGTAATATGAATCTGTCTATGCGTTACAATGAATATTTGCCTTGTCCAATCAGAAAACAGTATTTTAATGACGTCAGAGAAATTTGAAAATGCTCCAATAGTGTTTCTTAGGTCCAGAAACTCCTTATAAGTTCCACTAGTCAGTGTAATATGAATCTGTCTATGTGTTACAATGCATATTTGCCTTGTCCAATCAGAATACAGTATTTTGATGACGTCACACGGATTTGAAAATACTCCCATCGAATTCTACGGGTCTGAAAACCCCTCAGATACTTTAACCAGGAACTTCATTAACCTTCTTCAATGAGAAATTAATTTTGGCACACTTTGAGGCGGTTCTGGCCCACTGTGGGGTGGGGCAAACTTAGTCCTGAAATGAAGTCAAATACCAACTACCCCGCCCCAGACACACATACACACATCGACACAGAACCAAACATCCTTCCAAATGGTTCTTTTCATACATCAGCTTCAGCCATATACATGTATTACACTTTAGACTTCTTCGATTTCAATAAACCCTTATCCTAACATCTCTTTTTCTCTTATACCAGGGTGTTTTATTTTAAATGTTTGTTTGTCAAAAACAAATGTATAAATATAATTACTTACCAATGTACATAGCGCAATGAAGAAAATGTTTGTCCATCCCATCTTGAAAGTGACTGGGTTGCATATGGCTGGCAGTTTTTCTCAACTGCCTCTGACGTAAGCGAAAATCCAAACAATTTCAAAGAAATCGTCTAATCGATGTAAGATATTTATTGTTCCTCACGAAGATACACTTTCACAACATGGGGAAAATCAGTTTTTTGTATTCACCTAGAACTGCTGAGTTGTTTCTAGTACGATATCCTAAGCGTTTGAGAAATATTTCAAAGCGAATTTGTTTAAACAAGATTGGCACATGCAGTATTGACACAAGTTTCAATAACGTGAATTTAAAATCGACCTTCCTTGCATTGATCCCCATGTAGAAATACCTCAGCTAGAAGGAGGAGAAATAGCTCGATTAACAAAGCAGCAAAAACCTGTCCATAAAAATAATTAACAATATTGTTAAACGTGTGACTCTCCTGGTTACAAATATTATGCCTATGCTACTTTTGTTTCCTAGTAACTGATACCACGTGATGCGCGGTTTCGACCAATGACATTACATGGAATAAAGGACCCGTCCCCAAATGAGCCAGCGAATGATCACAACACTGGAAAAAAGGCATGTTCATTAATTTATTAGGTTTCATTGTGCTTTACCCGGAACTCGTGGGCTTACATCGAAAGGGTGCGGTGCAGTGCGGCGCGGTGTGGTGAGTTCACCGCACGCATTCGATAAAAGGCCCCCCGCTTTTCTGGAAAGGGTGCGTTGAGAACGAAGGACTGTCTTAGCACACCTTTTCGACTAGTCTTTCCCCGGTGGGGTCACTCAATGTGACTTCCGGACCGCATGACCGTTACCAAAATCGCGGAAAAAGGGGTAAATTTCAAGCAATGTCCGCGGACAAAATATTCCTCGAAATAAAGAAAATAGGGGGGCACAGGTGTCCCCGAAATTGATTAATAAGGGTCAGGAAAAGGGAAAAGAGAAAACCGGGAAGAAAAATTCTCGGAGCCGAGTCTTGTCCTTGAAATATGGTAAAATAGGGGTAAATTTGCGAAAGTGTCCTTACAATCTTATAAATAGGGGTATTCCAAAGTACGATTTTGTCCTTGTTCTGACGTAAAAAGGGGGTTAAATTTTACAAAATGTCCTTGAAATTGACCGCAAAAGGGGGTTATATGCATTGGTGGTAACGGTCATACGTGTCACTCTTTGCAGGGGAGTGACGTTTAAAATGTTTAAGGAATAGAAATGTAGTTTTATAAATTGAAATAATAAAATTGAAACAACGTTTTGCGTAGTCTTGCAGATCAGGCATTTATAAGAATTAATCAGTAAATAAAAAGAAACACAATGAAATAAGATGGTTCCTTGCATGGGTCTGTTGCACTTTGTGCTGATCCTATAAAAGCTTCACCCCACCCCCCTCTCTGTCTCTCAGGTGCGGATGCAAGGGGGTCGAGCAGGCCTTGCCCCCCCCCCCCCGCAAAAAAAAAAGAGAAAGAGAAGGAAAAAAAGGGAAAGGGAAAAAGGGGAGAAAGGTAAAGAAAGAAAGAAGAGAAGAAAAGGGGGAAAAAGGAGACCAGGGGCAAAAGGGTCTTGCGTCGCAGGCTGTTGCCTCCCCCCAGCCCCCGCTAAAACAAAGAAAGAAGGAAGGAAAGGGAAAGAAAAAAGGAAAAGAGCAGATAAAGGGAAAGAAAAGGGTGAAAAAAGGGGAGATCAGTAACGGTTAACCCCGCCAACAACGTGTGGATCGGGTGAAGGGGGGGGGGGGGGGGGGGGGTGGGTGCAGTGGGGGGCGAGTTTTTCTCACCCACCGGCTGCCGAGATGGTTGCTACAGCAATCACCGAGTTGAAGGACCGCAATGGCTCCTGGCTGCAAGCAATAAATAAGTATATCGCTACCATAGGGTAAGGGTTAGTGTTATGGTTAGGGTTAGGGTTCTCGACTCTTAACTCTTGTCTGAATTGAGTTCCCCCCTCAAAAGTGAAGCGCGAAAGCTTTTACATTTCATTAAATTGTTAGAAAAAGAAGACGGTCATTGTACCGTTCTCGACTCTTAATTTTTGCACACCTTTTCGACTAGTCTTTCACATCAGTCGTTTAAAATGTTTAAGGAATAGAAATGTAGTTTTATAAATTGAAATAATAAAATTGAAACAACGTTTTGCGTAGTCTTGCAGATCAGGCATTTATAAGAATTAATCAGTAAATAAAAAGAAACACAATGAAATAATATGGTTCCTTGCATGGGTCTGTTGCACTTTGTGCTGATCCTATAAAAGCTTCACCCCACCCCCCTCTCTGTCTCTCAGGCGCGGATATAAGGGGGTCGAGCAGGCCTTGCCCCCCCCCCCCCCGCAAAAAAAAAAAAAGAGAAAGAGAAGAAAAAAAGGGAAAGGGAAAATGGGGAGAAAGGTAAAGAAAGAAAGAAGAGAAGAAAAGGGGGAAGAAGGAGACCAGAGGCAAAAGGGTCTTGCGTCAAATGCTGTTGGTTGGGGTTGGGGTTAGGGTTAGGGTTAGGGTTAGGGTTAGGGTTAGGGTTAGGGTTAGGGTTAGGGTTAGGGTTAGTGGGTTAGGGTTAGGGTTAGGATTAGGGGTTAGGGTTAGGGTTAGGGTTAGGGTTAGGGTTAGGGTTAGGGTTAGGGTTAGGGTTAGGGTTAGGGTTAGGGTTAGGGTTAGGGTTAGGGTTAGGGTTAGGGTTAGGGTTAGGGTTAGGGTTAGGGTTAGGGTTAGGGTTAGGGTTAGGGTTAGGGTTAGGGTTATTTTTGTACTACCTCTTGGCGCCCGAGAAAATACATGGCTTCTAAAAATATACAATTGGCGTCTGAGTATCTACAGTGGCATCTGAAAACCTACAATTGGCGTCTGAGTTTCTACAATGGCGTCTGAAAAGCCACAGATGGCGTCCTATTATCTACAGCTCGGCGCCCGTAAAGCTACATGCTACCCTAAAACTTACATGTTGGCTTCTTTTCATTTTACTCCTCTTAAAAGTAGATTTCCTTCAAAGTTATGGGCTGCCCATTGGTTTTTACAGGTAAGAAACGATATTTAACTTCCATTTTACCATTTACTTACGTTTTGTTTGAAAATAATTAGTTTTTAGTGAAATATGACGGTTTTTAGTGTCCAATGTTTTTTTTTGGTAAAATTTACCGAAACTTGTCTGATTTAGGACCTTTTTCTTTCACTTTAATCCCTTTTATCTTAGAATTGCAATCGTTTTGTTCTTCATGAATGAAAGATATCAATTCCTTATAGATTCATCAATCCATAAGTGTTTGCATATTCGATTTTGTATTTTGAATAACAAAATATCAGCATTTTTGTCGATTTACTACGAAAACCGATTCAAAAAAATTCAGGGTGCTGTTGCCGATCTGTGCCATCACCGTTAAATAGCTTTGTTCCTGACCACCACTGACAGGGCATTTGACCGAGGCACTTTTCCGCCTGAAGTACTGGCCTGGTATTCGGCTGTTTTCTGGTATACAATGACGTGCAATGACATGGTAAGCAATTTAGATTGACCCCACTTATTTTCTTATTTCATACTTTTTATCCAAAAAGAGCCACTTCAATATGTTGAGTACAAATGAAAGTTTTTGTTTATGGTATCCATCCACTTGGCAAAGATGAAATTGATTGAAAAATCTCATTTGTTTTGAGTGGAAAACCTATGGCAATTTGCTCCACAACTCCTGGCCTAGCATTCGGCTGTTATCTGGTGAAGAAAAGTGATGCATTTGGTATGATACAAAATTTAGATTGACCCCATTTATTTTCTTACGTTTTGTTTTTTATCGACAAAAAGCCCCTGCGATATGTTAAGTACACTTGAATATCATTGTTTACGTTGTCCATCCACGTAGCAAACATTAAATTGCTTGACAAATCTCATTTGACCGAGGCACTTTTCCGCCTGAAGTACTGGCCTGGTATTCGGCTGTTTTCTGGTATGCAATGACATGGTAAGCAATTTAGATTGACCCCACTTATTTTCTTATTTCATACTTTTTATCCAAAAAGAGCCACTTCAATATGTTGAGTACAAATGAAAGTTTTTGTTTACGGTATCCATCCACTTGGCAAAGATGAAATTGATTGAAAAATCTCATTTGTTTTGAGTGGAAAACCTATGGCAATTTGCTCCACAACTCCTGGCCTAGCATTCGGCTGTTATCTGGTGAAGAAAAGTGATGCATTTGGTATGATACAAAATTTAGATTGACCCCATTTATTTTCTTACGTTTTGTTTTTTATCGACAAAAAGCCCCTGCGATATGTTAAGTACACTTGAATATCATTGTTTACGGTGTCCATCCACGTAGCAAACATTAAATTGCTTGACTAATCTCATTTGTTTCAAGCTGAACACCCTTCATTAGGTGTTCAACTTGAAACAAATGATACTTTTCAATGTGTGGTGCATTTGGTATGATACAAAATTTAGATTGACCCATTTATTTTTTACAGTTATGTTTTTTCGACAAAAAGGCCCTGCGATATGTTTTGTTTCCAGCAGAAAAACTTGAAAGGGCGATCTCCCTTGCCAAGTATTTAGCCGTTTCAATTGGATGATTACGCAAAACCGTCATTAACTCCAACTTCGTGGACGTCCTATTGAAATGTATGATACAGAATTAACATTCGTTTCTCAAGGATGTCTACAAACTAAACTTAGTGATGGTTTTGAGTAACGGCCCCTCGTTGTTAAAGTTCTGCCTTCCGGTGCACTTGATAAGATACACAATTTAGTTTGACGCCATTTTTTGTTCTAATTTTATGGGTTTTTTTTAACGACTTTAATATACTAGCCACTGCGATATGTTAATTCTATAGAAAATCTTAGTATAAGGTGTCCATCAACTACATCGACCTCAACATGTGCTCCATCAATTACACTTGCTAATATTTCAATTATAATTAATTGCTTCATTTGTTTATACATTTCTTATAGGGTTATATATGAGCGACGTGTAGGTTGATGTCGAACAATGGGCAGAGGTAATACATACACGAAACTGGACACATGGGACCGATGTATATTTAGGAACAAGGAATGACGACTTATTATCGCACATGTGTAAATATAATTAAAGAGTATTAAGAAGTGATCGTATCCATACTAATTTAAGGGGAGTCTATCCTTATTGTAAGGATAAGAGGACGTTTTGTGGGCAAATACGAAGATTTCAAAATGTAAAATGTCGCCATTTTGTACAGACAGAGGGTCCGAGCTTACGAACGATGCGAGCAACTTCCACTCCAAAAGTTAATCGACATCGGTATGTATTTAGCTGGCTGCTGACCCATCTAAAAGTCCTCAAGTTACTATTTTACCATATTTTTAAAGCTTAATAAATTTCCTTTCATAATTTTTAGCTACTTTTGGGGCCTTTGGAAAAAATTGTGGAATTTAAGACGAAAATCAAAACTTCAAATTTCCAAAAAAAAGTCATCGTTCTAACTACTGATTTTTATAATTTTTTCCCACTTTTTTGAAAAAATAAAGATGATATTTCCGTGATTTTAACTTTTAACTCTTCAAAACAAAAACAATCATTTGAAAATCTCATTTTATAACGGAGCTACGAGCATTTCAAAACGAGTCTTCATTTGCGACTTCTGAGGTTTTGTAGCCACACATGCTAATATACTGTTAGTGCCAATTCTCACAGTGAGCTATTTGACCCATTCAATTAACCCCACATTCCATTAAAGGTGGTCATGGCAACAGGCCTCCAAGGCCACTATACTTACAAGAAGCTGTATGCAATGTACATACTCTCATAGAAACCGGTTTTGTACACTACTATTCTATTGTACAATCTTTCTGAGGCCATCTTAAACTATAATACTTTCGATCATTTTCTCTTATGTTATTCATTGTTTTTCTTCTCTCTTTCCTCTTATTATTCTGTAGTTTCCTTCTATTGATCATCTTCTCTTATGTTATTCATTGTTTTTCTTCTCTCTTTCCTCTTATTATTCTGTAGTTTCCTTCTATTGATCATCTTCTCTTATGTTATTCATTGTTTTTCTTCTCTCTTTCCTCTTAATATTCTATATTTTCCTTCTATTGATCATCTTCTCTTATGTTATTCATTGTTTTTCTTCTATCTCTCCTCTCATTATTCTTTATTGTCCTTCTATCATCTCCTCTTATGTTTCATACATATGACACAAAGTGATATGATTACTGAACTTGAATAGCTACATGTACATGTATGCTGTAAAATCTTTTTGTTTTGTACTTGGGTGGGTTCGAATCCCGCGAAGCTGTTTTTAGCACAAGAGCTTTCATGGTGCCAGTACAATATCATTTGGTTCTATAGCATTCAACGTGCACGTTTCTGATACAGATACAAATGTTGAAAGTAAAGAGGACATCTCCTCAGAATTGGCAGAGAACTCAAAGATAAACTAATTGAGTATAAGGCACTTGTTTAGAGACATAAGAGGACAATTTAGAATTGTTGTTCTGGATCCAGTTTAGAACAAGGCTTTTAATTTCTTTGTAACAATAACCTAAGTGACCACTGTATAGATCTGTTTGAAATAAGGAGCACCCAGTCCTGCAACTGCCACGCCCACCATCGATTTGTCCACAGGATCTTCATCCCTGATATGCTTGCCATATTGTATAATATTGTATTTATGTTTAGCATAGGCTAGGTTTAGATCATTCCTATTGTGATCAGGCCCAACCGATTTGATTGTTTTGGATAAATTATGCCCCCCCCCCCCCTTCAAATTTTTTGTTAATTATAATTCACTCCTAAATCAGTGACTTATAATAGAAAATATAATTGGCCAAAAGAGTCCTAGACATCTTAATTGATGAGGAGAAACAAAGGAACAGAGTGCTGGTGATGCCATGTGTCATTCCAAATGCTGACACCAATTACACCACAAGTAACTGTTTTCTTCTCTTCATTTTATTATTCTAGGTAAGCTTATTCTCATTTATATTTTATATCTTATTATTAACTGTATATGTAATTGTTATCATTAATGTCATGTATCACCCTCTTAATATTAATATATTCCATATCAGGAATATATGGACTTTTAGGGATGAAATATGAAGATAGCTTTGTGACTGTGATGGTGCACTAAACTTAGTTCAGCGAGTACTCTAATGCTGATGTACTTTTGTGTTCAGATATATATATCGCCAGGATATTGTTACTAAACAGTATAATGAATTAATGAGTTTTGCAAGTACATATAAGTGTGTACTATTTCAATGTTTTATTATCATGCGTTAGAAGGTATAGAATCAGTAGAAGAATAGGATGATTTGTATGATGTGAATGAACGTCTCATGAAATGGTAGTGTATGTGGATATATATACCCATTTCACAGCTAGTGGGTTAAACATATATGCAAGCCTGTATATTGTAGCCACTTGCATAGACTTACTGTCGTGAAGTGTAAACATGGTACCCAAGTTGTGTATAGATTAGATGTGAATAGGACCTTTGTTATAAGAGAGGGATTTAGTCGCCTCTCTGATAAGCTACATCTAAACAGTTTGGTAAATAGAGTTTCTCTCCTCCACCAGCGATAGAAGTCTAATTAGGCGCAGACCCATTTAAAAGATGTAGTTTGTTATATTATATAATAGTGCAGTTATTGATTGATTAATATTCGAAGCACACATTTAATGAGTTTGATTATATATTATTATATTGTACATGTGTATTTTGTAACCATGATACTACAATAGAGCAATGAGCTTAGTAATTTATTAGTTATGTTAGAGAAGGCAACTTCAGTGGTCTGAATTGTAGAATAATTGAGAATTAGGCAAACCCAGCAGAAGTTTCGGCAAGATGCTTTATCTCACCAGTTTGGTAGAAATCAGTTTCTCTAAAGCTCATGCATATATTCGTTTATTAAATCTTAAGTTTATTTTCAGATGATTTATACAATCATTACATGTATTTAATTGTCCTTGTGGGTTTTGAGACAACGTAAAACTGTTATACATGTAGTTGTATATTTGTAGAATGTATAGTTTTATCTTGACTTATTATGTTGCGGATGCACCAGTAATTTGGAATTGCTTGGTTCTTAAAACGAAAGGATTATATAAAGTAGAATATATTCTATGCTAAACTTTTAATAGATGAACAGATATATGAGTGCATCATATAGTTACCAGAATTGCAACACGTGTATTCAAAGATGGGATACTAAGTTAACTATTAATTGAATTTGTTAGAAATGGAATTCAACCTTATATTTTACCTGTGGTATTTAAGCCACGAAAGTTTAGTTAGAATTAACTAAAACTGTATTATTGTAAGCTGTTTATATACTTAGTTAGAAGTTAGATTAGGTTTTGTTATGAGAGAAGATCTGGCTATTGCAGATCGATGTGATATAGTTTTAATGTATAAAACTGAAGCATGAACATGTGTTCATGATCGCCGTTGATATTTGATTACTCTTATTCATGATTATTCTTGCTTATTGCGATGGTATTAAGAGTAATAAAAGTCATTCTACATGCTGATACCAATAACACCACAAGTAACTGTTTTCTTCTCTTCATTTTATTATTCTAGCTCCCCTTCCCTGATAGGGGCGTTACACTATTTATATTGTTGTTTTGTTGTATTCTGTATTCTTTGTATTATTAAGCTATGTTTGTATTCTTTATTATGTATCATTATCATGATATGTACATGTGTTGTACTCTCATACCCCAGAAGGGGGTCGAATGAGTCAATAAATTCTATTCTATTCTATGAAACACATTTAAATGACAATTGCAGACCTTTTAGTTGCTTTCCTTGACGGTATTTTCAGACTTGGTTAAAGATTCATTAATGATTTGCTTATTAATGCTTTTTTTTAAATGTGCAATTCTCAATTCTTTTCTTTATTTCTTTCACCCCCCCCCCCCTTCTCTTTCTCCATAATAGTGCTCGACCACCAGCACCAAAAAACTGAGGGTGAAGTGCAAAAAACTACCCCAACATAATGAGCATCCAATCCCGCTACTACCAGACACATCATCCGTTAGTGTGTCAGCTGGATCATCATCCCTGGTATGTAACGCATTTAAATGGCAATTGCAGCCCTTTTAGCTCCTTTCTTTGACGGGTAATGTTAGACTTGTTCGGAATTTCATCAATGTCATTTTAAAACTGTGATGGAATAGTGTTAGACATCTATACAATAATTTGCTGAATTGTCTGAAATACTTGCTTATTGGTGATATTTTTTAAATGTGCAACTCTGTTATTATGGGTCAAATTGTTTCACAATTCATTTCTTGATGTCTTTCATCCCCCTCCCCTCTCTTTCTCCATGATAGATCTCCAGTACCAGCGATCAAACGGCGAGGGTGAAGTTCACCCAGGAAGAGAAGGAGGCAGTCCAGAAGCTTTTCGAGAGCTGGATAGAAAAGGGTGACATGCCTCGCATAGGCGTGGTGAGGGACATAGTCAAACAAAATAAAAAACTAGCACGTTGCCTCTCTAACCGCTCTTTTCTCCAAGTGAGGGACAGAGTCCGCAACGCAATCAAAGCTCAAACAAAATCTACGTCTATGTAGATCATCAACTATTTCATTCATCTTTCTTTTTTCTTAGTTGCTTTCTTAATGTAATATCCCTCACAATGCCTATGCAAGGCATGTCACCCTTTTCTATCCAGCTGTTGATATTCTAATGAAATGTTTAAGAAATGGCAGTGCACACTTGTCAGTAAGTCTGAATGTTTTGTAAAAGTAGTTTTTGTGATTCTTCTTTCTATTCTTGATCTTTTACTTTTTACATGATGATTATGATATGCTTTTTATAAATATGAAGGTACAATTGTATCAATAAAAATCTTCAATTGTCATTAATAAAACACTTTGAGCAGGACATAGGAGATAGTTTTGTATTATGTCCGAACTAAATATGAGTTGAGTCAAATCAAAAAATCATAATTATCTACATTGGACGTAAAAATGATTGAGTTATGGCATTTTTTAACTTTTGTATTGTTTCATGAAACAGTTATATGCATAACATGAGCTGTATTTCGATTAGTGACATGCCGCACTGTCATATGCTCGATTTTCCTTATGTGTATTATATTAAATATATATTCCTGTACACTATAAACATATTTTTAAAAAGAATACCCGTTTTACCGGTCCTAAGCTTTGGAACGATTTACCTGAAACTATGAGGAAATCTATACTTCTATTGGAAGCTTTAAAAAATGTATAATTTTAAATTACAGTGCATAAGTATTAGCCCTATACCCGATGAGGCTGACGAGTGTGTGTTTGTATATTGTATAAGGGGATGTGTATATAACCCAATTATATTGTACTGGCACCATGAAAGCTCTTGTGTTATAAACAGCTTCGCGGGACTCGAACCCACCCAAGTAAAATAAAAAAGAGTTTACAACACACATGAAGCTATATACTAAAGTTAATTAATAATAGCAGTTTGTGTCATATATTTAAAAGAATTTGCACTTTAATTATGCAAAAGATTAAATGTATTTTCTTACACCGTAACGAATGTTTCACATCATTGCTTGTAATTCCAGTCCTTAATTTCAATTTCACAGTATGAAATATGAGATAAAATGCACTTGAGAGAGAGAGAGAGAACAAAAACACAGGGAAAGTTGAAATTGAGATAGTGAGTGAAACCAATATGATGGAAAGTGGCAGTTGAGATAGAGAATGCAATAGAAAGGGGGGGGGGGGGGTGATAATAAAGACAGAGAACGTGGAGATGGTTATAGAAAGAGGGAACATGATGAGGGAAAGTGGAAGTAGAAGTAGTAAGGAAGAGCAGGTAGGGTGGTAGCAGAGGTAGTAATAAAAGTAAGGAAGAGCATTGTCCATTCAGGAGAGAGAAAGAAAGACAGATGAGGGAGGGTAAGAAATATTAAGATATTTAATGATTGACAGATCCGGTGAGAATGAAAGAGGGAGGGGAGTGAGGGAGAATGGGTAGGGTGGTAGTAGAGGTAGTAGAAGTAGTAAGGAAGAGCAGGTAGGGTGGTAGTAGAGGTAGTAATAGAAGTAGGGAAGAGCATTGTCCATTCAGGAGAGAGAGAAAAAAAGAAAAATGAGGGAGGGGTGAGAAATATTAAGATATTTAATGATTGACAGATCTGGTGAGAATGGAAGAGGAAGGGGAGCAAGGGAGAACGGATAGTGTGGTAGTGGAGGTAGTAGAAGTAGTAAAGAAGAACAGATAGGTTGGTAGTAGAGGTGATGTCCACACGGTCATTTTACCTGATGGTCGGGTCCTTGTCCATTGCCCTTTGTTGTAGGCATACCGCCGCCCTCTTCATGTGTTCCTCGCTGGTCTGCAAAGTTACAAAAGAACAAGATTATGTAATAAATACAAGTTCATTTAAAGTTCACTCAGGCATTTCAACCATTATGACAAGAAGAGAAATTGATGAACATGTTCTTTACTGTCTATTGACCACAACTTAAGCATACTATTTTAGAGTAAATTTGGGAAAAAAACAAAAATGTAATGAATACCAGGCTGGTGGCTAACCTCTTGAGATATCGATTTAAAAGTGGCTATGTGCCTGTCGTAGCTAGAGGCATTGACTGTTGGGGTTGTACCCAGGATGGTCAGCAAGTTTCTTAAGCCTTCAACTGCCAAACCACCAACCTCCGTTGGTCAGAGTAGTCCTAGGGTTTATTTCTGCAGATTTTCCAGGTCCTTTGCATGAATTTTCTGAGGAAAACAATATGAGGAAAAGTGACATTTGAGATAGAGAATGCAATATGAGGGACAATGACAATTGAGAAGGAAATGAAGACACGATAAAAGAAAGAGGAGATTGTGATAGCAAGAAGGAACACAAACAGCATGTTTCTATTAGTTTTAATGAAATTATCCGTTTCATTTGTTTTCCGGAAAATAGCATATAGTACCAGGGAATGGGCAGTTTCTATCTACGCGTATTATCCGGATAAATACACTGCTCCGATTTAGTGGGTTAAAAGGTTGTGAATAAGTTTGCATCGATCATGCCTAAGGCACCGCAAAGTAATGTGGGACTGCTAGGTCCACCTGGGATTTTAGTGGCGAGGTAAAATATTCCGATCACGTGATTACTCTGATTTCAGGTGTCACTCTGTTATATGTACTCAATCGGAACGGCGTGAGTTTCTGCTAGGCCTACTTAGCTTTGGCCTAAGTAGTAGGCTTAGTCTCCACTCATTTCTAATGAATTGACCACTAGAAACATCAAATTGGGTAGAACAAAGAATTGAAGCACAATAAGGGGGAGGAGGGGGGGGGGGGGAATTAGAAAATGTCCTATGTTTAGTGACGCTGACAACTTTTATGCACCATAACAGCAATCAGAGATCTTTTTTGAATTTTTCCTTGTATATGCTAGGTCAGGACGGCTGTTTTATGTCTTTACATTTCATGTGTAAATGTCAATGCCAACAAATGCGACATCAAAAAAATAAGGGGGGGGTGGATCTTCAACATGTCGATGCTATACGGATGCTGAACATGAACATTCTGTATTCGCGCATTAACGTAGCCTTCATATGCCTTTTTTGAATTTTTCCTTGCAAATACTAGGACAGGAAAGCTATCTTTATTATCGTACATGTCTTTGCATTTGATATGTGAAGTGTCAATGCCAACAAATGAGAAATACAAAATATAAGGGGGGGTGAATCTTAAACATGCATGCTGGTGGTGTACAGATGCTGCGATAATCATGGACAATCAGTATTCGCACAATAATGCAACAAACCGAGGCTTATTTTTGATTTTCCCTTGCATATGCTAGGTCAGGAAAGCTCTTTTTATTATCGTGCATGTCTTTGCATTCTATATGTGAACTGTCAATGCCAACAAATGAGAAATACAAAAAATAGGGGGGTGAATCTTAAACATGCATGCTGGTGGTGTACAGATGCTGCGATAATCATGGACAATCAGTATTCGCACAATAATGCAACAAACCGAGGCTTATTTTTGATTTTCCCTTGCATATGCTAGGTCAGGAAATCTCTTTTTATTATCGTCTTTGCATTCTATATGTGAACTGTCAATGCCAACAAATGAGAAATACAAAAAATAAGGGGGGTGAATCTTAAACCTGCAGGTGCTGTACTGATGCTGCGATAATCATTGACAATCAGTATTCGCACAATAATGCAACAAAACGAGGCTTATTTTTAATTTTCCCTTGCACATGCTAGGTCAGGAAAGCTCTCTTTATTATCGTGCATGTCTTTGCATTCTGTATGTGCAGTATCAATGCCAAGAAATGAGAAATACAAAAAATAAGCCTAGAACTAGAAGTTAGAACATGCCGATACTGTACGTACCGACGTCCGAAGCTGCGATATCATGGGCATTCAGTATTAGCACAATAACACAATAAAGTGTAGTCCTACTTACCTTATGGCTTAATGCAATTATTCTTTTGGGCATCTAAGAAGTAGACTAATTGATATAAGATCTATATGCTTCACAGTCAGAGTCATACCAGGCAGAGGCCTAATGCCAGGCCTGGAGTTTCGGCCGACAGCCTACCTGTGTTTAGGGGGGAGTGCTTGTTGTTCACGCAAAGTTGCATATCTCACAAAGTTGTGTACAATTTCATGACCTGTCGAGAGAAAGTGGATTGATTAAAGTCTAAATTAGTATAAATGGACAGTCAGATAAATATAGGGCACAATAAATTTAAAAACTCACCATTTAAATGAATAATAAGAGCTGACTGCCCGCTGGAATGAATCTACTTTTGTTTGTTTAGTTTCTACTGTTACTTTGATTCGTTTGTTATTGTGTGAAGCTCCCTCTACGTGAGAAAAGTACCAATGGCGGGAATTGATGGGAAAAATTAATTTTTGTATCACTTTTTAAGGAAAAAGCATAACAATTAATAAAAAACCAATTGCAGGAAAGTAGGCCTGGATTATCAAAGATCAATTTGAGTATGGTATATTCTGTGGCTTCAATGTAAAAATGTTTTTTTAAAGAACTTTTGTAGAGCACCTATTTTTTGGCCTACACTGTACAAACCTATGGTGAATATTAGATTTTTCGTATTTCGGGGGATATTTTTGTTTGCTAATATTTTGGTTTTATGATTAAAAAATAAGAAACGAATGAATATTTAATGTTAAAAAGGGTTTAAATGTTAAAATTAAAGCAGCCCCCAAGTCATATCTTCAAATTTCAGCCCCAAAAGACTAATTGAAAATTTGCAAAAAAGCGAAATTCGAGAAATACCGTCCTAAACTTTTTTTTTTAAATTGCTTGTAATTAATTAAATAATTAACCAATTTTGCTAATTTTTTCAGGATATGCTCATGATAAGATACACTAAGCAGTGCATATTTTATTTAAATTTATAAGGGCCTCGATTAGTCTGACCTTTTCATCATCTCAAACAAAAATTCATCTAGTCAATTGTTAAACTCAGTTTTACTTCATTTTTTGGAGAAATGAATAAATCATTTTTTAAAGTGCTAGTTTAAAGAAAAAAACCATCAGGGCTTAGGAGTTAGTGGCCCCAACCGCTATCTAGCAAAATCCTTGAGTTTAATAGGGGTATTGAACCCTATGAACCAGCAAAGGTACCAAAGGGTAAGTACATTTTACTAAAGTACCATTTTCAACACTTTTCCATATTTGAAATTTAAAAAGCGGATCTGTGAAGATTGAGCAACTAAATAGCTTTCATTTAAAAAAAAAATGAACAAAATCGATGAAGAATTGAGTGAGCTATTGACATTTTCCAAAACAGTGTATAGGACATACACCGGCCCCCAAAAGTTACACCGAGGCACCTTTAGAGTTCAAGGTCAATTTAATTACCGGACGAGCATTATTCCGCCGCAATACTCATGTTAGATGAAAGCCCAACTATCTAAGAGTCCACCTTAAAAAACCCGAAGGAAATCGACCAAGGATAACTAAATTAGAAGCAATTATAAAAAAAAAGACTGATTCTATGAATCTAATTAGGGTTAGGGTTAGGGTTAGGGTTAGGGTTAGGGTTAGGGTTAGGGTTAGGGTTAGGGTTAGGGTTAGGGTTAGGGTTAGGGTTAGGGTTAGGGTTAGGGTTAGGGTTAGGGTTAGGGTTAGGGTTAGGGTTAGGGTTAGGGTTAGGGTTAGGGTTAGGGTTAGGGTTAGGGTTAGGGTTAGGGTTAGGGTTAGGGTTAGGGTTAGGGTTAGGGTTAGGGTTAGGGTTAGGGTTAGGGTTAGGGTTAGGGTTAGGGTTAGGGTTAGGGTTAGGGTTAGGGTTAGGGTTAGGGTTAGGGTTAGGGTTAGGGTTAGGGTTAGGGTTAGGGTTAGGGTTAGGGTTAGGGTTAGGGTTAGGGTTAGGGTTAGGGTTAGGGTTAGGGTTAGGGTTAGGGTTAGGGTTAGGGTTAGGGTTAGGGTTAGGGTTAGGGTTAGGGTTAGGGTTAGGGTTAGGGTTAGGGTTAGGGTTAGGGTTAGGGTTAGGGTTAGGGTTAGGGTTAGGGTTAGGGTTAGGGTTAGGGTTAGGGTTAGGGTTAGGGTTAGGGTTAGGGTTAGGGTTAGGGTTAGGGTTAGGGTTAGGGTTAGGGTTAGGGTTAGGGTTAGGGTTAGGGTTAGGGTTAGGGTTAGGGTTAGGGTTAGGGTTAGGGTTAGGGTTAGGGTTAGGGTTAGGGTTAGGGTTAGGGTTAGGGTTAGGGTTAGGGTTAGGGTTAGGGTTAGGGTTAGGGTTAGGGTTAGGGTTAGGGTTAGGGTTAGGGTTAGGGTTAGGGTTAGGGTTAGGGTTAGGGTTAGGGTTAGGGTTAGGGTTAGGGTTAGGGTTAGGGTTAGGGTTAGGGTTAGGGTTAGGGTTAGGGTTAGGGTTAGGGTTAGGGTTAGGGTTAGGGTTAGGGTTAGGGTTAGGGTTAGGGTTAGGGTTAGGGTTAGGGTTAGGGTTAGGGTTAGGGGGTTAGGGTTAGGGTTAGGGTTAGGGTTAGGGTTAGGGTTAGGGTTAGGGTTAGGGTTAGGGTTAGGGTTAGGGTTAGGGTTAGGGTTAGGGTTAGGGTTAGGGTTAGGGTTAGGGTTAGGGTTAGGGTTAGGGTTAGGGTTAGGGTTAGGGTTAGGGTTAGGGTTAGGGTTAGGGTTAGGGTTAGGGTTAGGGTTAGGGTTAGGGTTAGGGTTAGGGTTAGGGTTAGGGTTAGGGTTAGGGTTAGGGTTAGGGTTAGGGTTAGGGTTAGGGTTAGGGTTAGGGTTAGGGTTAGGGTTAGGGTTAGGGTTAGGGTTAGGGTTAGGGTTAGGGTTAGGGTTAGGGTTAGGGTTAGGGTTAGGGTTAGGGTTAGGGTTAGGGTTAGGGTTAGGGTTAGGGTTAGGGTTAGGGTTAGGGTTAGGGTTAGGGTTAGGGTTAGGGTTAGGGTTAGGGTTAGGGTTAGGGTTAGGGTTAGGGTTAGGGTTAGGGTTAGGGTTAGGGTTAGGGTTAGGGTTAGGGTTAGGGTTAGGGTTAGGGTTAGGGTTAGGGTTAGGGTTAGGGTTAGGGTTAGGGTTAGGGTTAGGGTTAGGGTTAGGGTTAGGGTTAGGGTTAGGGTTAGGGTTAGGGTTAGGGTTAGGGTTAGGGTTAGGGTTAGGGTTAGGGTTAGGGTTAGGGTTAGGGTTAGGGTTAGGGTTAGGGTTAGGGTTAGGGTTAGGGTTAGGGTTAGGGTTAGGGTTAGGGTTAGGGTTAGGGTTAGGGTTAGGGTTAGGGTTAGGGTTAGGGTTAGGGTTAGGGTTAGGGTTAGGGTTAGGGTTAGGGTTAGGGTTAGGGTTAGGGTTAGGGTTAGGGTTAGGGTTAGGGTTAGGGTTAGGGTTAGGGTTAGGGTTAGGGTTAGGGTTAGGGTTAGGGTTAGGGTTAGGGTTAGGGTTAGGGTTAGGGTTAGGGTTAGGGTTAGGGTTAGGGTTAGGGTTAGGGTTAGGGTTAGGGTTAGGGTTAGGGTTAGGGTTAGGGTTAGGGTTAGGGTTAGGGTTAGGGTTAGGGTTAGGGTTAGGGTTAGGGTTAGGGTTAGGGTTAGGGTTAGGGTTAGGGTTAGGGTTAGGGTTAGGGTTAGGGTTAGGGTTAGGGTTAGGGTTAGGGTTAGGGTTAGGGTTAGGGTTAGGGTTAGGGTTAGGGTTAGGGTTAGGGTTAGGGTTAGGGTTAGGGTTAGGGTTAGGGTTAGGGTTAGGGTTAGGGTTAGGGTTAGGGTTAGGGTTAGGGTTAGGGTTAGGGTTAGGGTTAGGGTTAGGGTTAGGGTTAGGGTTAGGGTTAGGGTTAGGGTTAGGGTTAGGGTTAGGGTTAGGTTAGGGTTAGGGTTAGGGTTAGGGTTAGGGTTAGGGTTAGGGTTAGGGTTAGGGTTAGGGTTAGGGTTAGGGTTAGGGTTAGGGTTAGGGTTAGGGTTAGGGTTAGGGTTAGGGTTAGGGTTAGGGTTAGGGTTAGGGTTAGGGTTAGGGTTAGGGTTAGGGTTAGGTTAGGGTTAGGGTTTAGGGTTAGGGTTAGGGTTAGGGTTAGGGTTAGGGTTCGGGTTAGGGTTAGGGTTAGGGTTTAGGGTTAGGGTTAGGGTTAGGGTTAGGGTTAGGGTTAGGGTTTAGGGTTAGGGTTAGGGTTAGGGTTAGGGTTAGGGTTAGGGTTAGGGTTAGGGTTAGGGTTAGGGTTTAGGGTTAGGTTTAGGGTTAGGGTTAGGGTTAGGGTTAGGGTTAGGGTTAGGGTTAGGGTTTTAGGTTAGGGTTAGGGTTAGGGTTAGGGG